>NC_143170.1:640000-1265000 GCF_047325235.1 Durio zibethinus | reverse complement strand
TAATATAGTTTTTTAAAATTGTAAATCATTTTGATAAAATAAAATTTTATTTTTTACCATACCGAAGTCTTTGGTTTAATGCTTTCCTTAGATAGAAAAATATATTGAAAATCTAAAATATTAACAAATTTTAATTTTAATTTTTTTATTGCAATTAAACAACATCTAAAAGATAAAAAATGCACTTATTAACTTTTTATTAATTGATATAATATTGAAATTAACGTTTAAAAATTATAAAATTAAAAGAGTTTATATGTGTAATTTTTTTTAAATTAAAAAAATTTATATGAGTAATTTTTTTTTCAAGCAAATAAGTATTAGTGATATTAAAGAAATTTAAGAAACCAACAATGCTTTTTAATATGTTAATAATTTTTTAAATAAATAAATGGATTAATTTTGAGAATAATGACTACTTTCCACGCGCATAATAAACTAGCGTGCGCGTGGCTCATAGCATCTGAAATCTGAATTCTGAAAGGAGCGGAGAGATACTTTGGTATGTACCCGTATCGGACAAAGCGGTGTGTTATGTTACTAATGTAAGCATAGATTCGGGTGGGCGCGACCCGGAACTAGCCCATCAACTTATTCGTATGCTCGCTCTCCGCATATCGTCGCATCCATCCATCACAGGCCGTTAGGCTTGTGATAAAAAAGAAAAAAAACCACTTCCACTGTTTGCGGGCGATCTATTCGTCTGATCACCTTCCGATCCATGACCTTATCAGACGATGAAGACAAGTTCTTAGCAAACTTCCTCGAATCCGAACTGTCCGATGAGGTTATCTTCCCCACCCCACCCCCACTCTTTCTTTACCTATAACTTTATGCTTCTTTGATGAAATTGAATTGTTTGGATTTTAGGAGGAAAGGCAATCGGAGGAGCCAGAAGCCAAGCGATTGCGAGTAGGAAAGGAAGATGAGGAAGAGGAGCAAAAACGCAAAGGAGAGAGGGCTTCTTGTTCGAATTCGAATCCGGGCCAAGTGAAGAACAATAACAATAGGAGTGTTCCTTGGAGGATTGAGAGTGGAACATTCAGCAAGATTCCTCCCCAGTTGTTGCCTCACATCCTCAAATTTCTCTCATCCGAGGTCCTTTTCAGTACTCACTCTCTTAAATTTGTGTTTTCTCCTCAAAGCCTCAATTTTTCGTATTGTGTTTGTTATGTATGAATTTACAGGATCTTGTATCGTGCTCGCTGGTGTGCAGTTTCCTGAATTATGCTGCATCTGATGAATCCTTATGGCGTCGCCTGTGAGTATTTTATTGCATTTGGTTTCTGAAATTCAAGTTCTCTTCCTTTTTGCTTTTTGGTTTTTAAGTTTTGTTCATTGATGATCTTCTGGGTCAAGCTATCAGCATAATGCGTGATTAGCGTCTTTCTTAGGAAGAAAAAATGGAATTTGAATGAGGGAAAGTTCATCTACACTTCCTTGTTGAGTCTATTGAAATGTCTGGGTTACTAATCATTGGTTTGTTTTTAGTTAATTTTGCAGATATACATGTACATACATACATACATACATATATATATATATATAATATGAATATCGTTATTGAGGTTTAGATGTGTGCTTTTTATCACATTTATGTTTGTTTGGTATACCGTACATTCCCACACAATATGTATGTACCTATATGCATTTATAACCCATATGGGCCCTTCCACTCAGTAAATCATTGCTTTGCTACTTTAAACAAAAAGTTTGAAATTGTCCAGGTATTGTATGCGGTGGGGTTTTTTGCCTCCAACAAAAATAAGGGAATGTGCTTGGAAGAAGCTTTATATTCAGGTAATTTTGGTTTAAACTTCTCTATTTAAGATTCCTTTATGTTTTAGATTTTTATTTTGTTAACATCCTCAACTTATTTATCCTGTATAAAAAACCTCTGTAATTGGTTAGCGGCCACGTGCGTGATAATTTCACTTTTGGTCATGATTACTTTGCCACTGATTGCTATTTGAGTTTATTCTGTTAAAACTTTGAGGGCATTATATGCATGTGTAGTCAGCTATTTTAATTAAAAAGCGACTGCAAAAAGGTATGTCTTCTTTCTAATATCAGCTTTTAGCAATTAGCATAACAATCTTTGTTGTGACTTTCTGCTGTGTACTTCTTGCAGTTGAATCAGCTGATCTGCATGCTTTTGCTTTTTCTTGTGACATTTTCAATCTAACGACAAAACATGCTTTTCCTTTACAGCGTGATGAAGAGGACATGATTGAGCTTGTTAGGAACTGTCCATCTGAATTTAAGGAGTACTACATTCAAATGCAAGCAGCTAAAAGAAGCCAAGCACCTCTTCCTTCGCAGGTAACATGGTTTTAGTGACCTTTGACCCATTAAAAGAGGGAAACATGTTTTAGTTTCTCATGCAGCAATGATATTGTAGTGATTGCTTATCTGAGAATCCTTACATTCAAAGAATGTGTTTTTGAGTAATAAGAATTCTGTTTTTTTTTTTTTCCCTATGTCTGTTCAAAGCTATGCATGCTATGTGTTTAAAGAGAATTATGATTTTGTGCTACATGAATTTAATGAGAAATGTTCCTCGAAAACTATCTCCATTCTGCAGCAGGAAATTTTATTTTTGAATGCAATTACTAACTTGAATAGAAATGTGTTTCTCTGTATCCTGTTTTATTGACATACTGAAAGATTAAGTACTCGTTCATCTTTTAGATACATGTATAAAGATGCTTAATTCTATTTTCCCCACAAGAACACAAAATGAATTTGGCTGTTTTCTTCTTCCTCTCTCTCTCTCTCTCTCTAAAGGTGAAGGATGACTCGATAATTCTTGACAAGACAGTTACTGATCAAGTATCTATGTGGAAAAGCAGTCGGGGTCTGACTGATAAGGTTGTTGTCGACCATGTTTGTTCTGGAGAAACATGTTCCTACTACCAAATTGGAGATGTATTTGTTTGTGAGAAGACTGGGCAGGTTCATGGTAGGAAACATTATCAATAGTTGCATTTCTCTTGCACAGTAATGTGTACAACTTCATGCCTAATTATCATGGGACTTCAATTTATGGTTTTTATTTATGTTTTTTCTTGTTCCAGTATGTGATGATACTTGTCGTGAAGTTATTTTGGACCCGAACAATGAGCTTTTGGTCTGCACAATTTCGGGCCACTGTTTTGATAGGTTACTGTCACCATCTGAAATGGAATTGGATCATGTGAGTAGAAGTTCTCTTTAGCTATTTGTTCTTCTTGCAAGGTTTTCATTAAAATTTTAAAACTCAGTTTCATGAAACTTGGTTAGAGTGTGAAAAGGGCATTGACAAGAAAGAGAAATAGCTTAGCATGAGACTAAAGAAAGAGGGTAAGAATACAGACCATAAATATTGATGGAGGATAAATGTTATAGAAATATCTGAGATACCAAGGATGAGTGGGTTTGGATTTTGGTTCTAGGTGCTTCAATGGTTAAGGGAGGCTATGAATATGAGAATACTTCAAGGAACCGGCCTTGGTAGTCATTCTCCTGGCGAGGATTATATGAATGTATGTATCCTACTTGGTACGCCATTGGACCAAGCCTGTAGTGATGCTCCAGGACTGTTTGCAATTGGGTTTTGGGAACCACCTTGAAGGTCACTTCCTCAGGTAGCTGGTGGATAACCACCTGATTTAATGATTTAATCTGACTTGGTGCACAGTTGAAATTGACCCTCCAAGATGGTTTACTCCTTACATGCACCTGAACATGTCTAAAAATATATACTATTAAATTATTAGGTGCACTGTTTTTATTTCATATATTTCATCCTTGAACAAGCTAGGCCCCTTTTCTTTGCTATTTTTGCTGTTAAGGATGTGACTTCAATCATCTTTGCTTTTTATTATTCAATTCTAATATTCTATGTGCTTGTCAACGTTCCAGGAACAGCAGCAATGTGGTGGCACAGATGAAGCAGAACCATTCATGGGATCTGGCCGTTTTGGTAAATACTTGATTCTAAATCTTTCATGCGTTTACTGATTTTAGTGTAAGTATCTGATTTTTGTGATTTTGTGGCAGCACGAGCTTACCTATTAGGATACAACTGCGATGATTAAAAGGAACTGGAAGCTGCTTTGAGGTTTTGTTGATCCAAATATTTGTTACATTTTAAGGTGGGTATTAGTACAAATGGGACATGTTTAACATATGACTGTTTTAAGTCTTGCTTGATTGATTCTATAGTTGTTCGAGGTAATCAGTTGATTGTCAGGGATGGAATGGATTAATTATAGCAGCAGGCAATTGATTTTGGGTGGCACCCTCAAACTTAAAGAGAAACGGTTGCCTGCCCTGGTTGAGCTCAAATAATAATAATAATAATAATAATAATAATAATAATAATGATAATAAGTAATAATAACTGGAGAATTAGGTTCCAATCCCTGAAAGATACTAGTATTGGAAACAGAATGTGAGCAAAGCTTTAAAGTTTTAATGGAACATGAAATTCAACCCAACTCAACACAAAGTAAAGAAAATGTCGAAATATAATAAAAGTAGTAAAAAGTGAAATACCACAACCAATGCACAACTCCTCAGATATGAAAGCAATCTTTGAGGAAGGAGTAACCTCAATACATAGCTTCCCTGCAGACAGAAACAAAAGTGAGACAGATAATTTGTAGCACTAAAAGACAAAAACTAGACCTAAGTAACAACTGACGGTAAAAAAAAACAGCTGAAGACGGATGCGTACATCCAACTCCTAATTCAACTAGACATGAACAAGATTCAAACGAAAAAGGTGTGTCCAAATTACAAGCATTATTATAAGTGTCCACTTAATGCTCACGGATTCTCCAACAATCAACATCGTTGGGGAAAAAAAGAGTTGATTGATGCAGGTTAATTTCATGTGTTTGGGATTAAGTATTTATTAGCAGAAACTATCATAAGGAAATGAATTACATTGCTCCGAAAACAGGAAAAACAAAAATCGAATAAAAGATTTTCCAGATAAAAGTTAACAAGTAACGGAAAAAGCAATTTTGTTTTTTGAGCATTGGAAATAGTCAAGTTTAGATTATACCAGTTTTAACAACAGGGCAGCTTTTCTTGCACTCTTGGCGGCACTTCTTGGGCTTGCAGCGGTCGGAGCTGACAATCGCAATACGCGTCAAGCGATCCGCCATCTCTCCTCTAATTAACAAAAAAAAATAAGCAAATCAATATTTATAATAGGTCTAGGGATAGCGTTATTTTGGGTGTGTCCCGACCAAATATGGAAATTGGGGGGGAGGGAGGGGGGGGGGGGGGAGAGCAGTGAGCTTGCATTGGGAATTAGGGACAGAGATGAGCGTAGTAGAGCACAAGCAACGTGGACCGCAAGGAACGAAGAAATCTACCGATTTTTCTTCGTTACTGTCGGAACGGGTCCGGTCCCCAAAATCCGATGTTTCAAAGCACGCAACACGTTTAATTAAATTAATTAATTAATTAATACTGGAGTTAGTAGTTAATTATCTCTTTTTTTTGTTTTTAATCTTTTCTGCTTTGATTGCAGTACTTTCAGTCACTCTCTCTAATATCATTAAACTAACATCTAAATTAAAATTTCTTTTATTTTACTATTATTTATAAACTAAATTTTGCTCATTGGAAGTAGTAAATAAATATGAAGAATAAATATATATTTGTATTTATTTATTTATTTTTAAAAGTATTTATATTTATTAAAAAAATTATTTTATTTATTTATATTTATTTATTTAAATAATAAATTATTCGTATCTTGTTCATATTAATTTAATTAAGTTAAATAAATTCGTTCATGAATATTAAACGAATATTTTCATGAATATATATAAATGAATATATTCATGAATAATAAATAAATTATAATTAAATAAATTTAAACAAATAACTCTTAAATGAACATAAACAAATCCAAATAAATATAAATAAATCTTAAAATAAAATTAAAGTAAAAGATAAAAATATAAATTTATTAGTATTATTGTAAATAAACAACAAACAAACAATAAATGAATAATAAACAAATGAGTTTTAAATAAATCGTAAATGAGCTTGTTTATGAATATAAATAAATGAATAGACAATTGTTTATATTCATTTTGTTTAATAAATGAATATATAAATAATGTTTAAAATCGTTTGTTAAATTTAATAAACGAACATAAATAAATAAAAATCGAATATATTCACAAACGATTCATCAAAAATTTTATTCGCTTACACTCTTATTTTACTACAAATTAAACGTGAAGCATGTTGCATATTATTATACAACACTATTGTTATAGTTCCAAAATCAAATATTAGGCTTTTTTTATATTAAAAATCAGTTAGTATATATCCACTTTATTGATTCTAAAATAAAACTTGTATAAAAAAAATAAAGTAAAATTCAAAACTGTAATAGGTGGAATTTATTTATTATTTGTTATAATATGAATTTACAATGCAGATTTTATAATTATGTATAAAAAAAAAGGATTATTTGAAGCAATAATGTTGCGATTATTTTCAGATGTAACGAGCAAATTTCAATCGTGAATGATTTGCCTCAACTCAATTCCATTGGTATCTTTCCGTCCTCCAGCAGTACTGACACACAGACATACATAAATACATGTATGTTCGTTAGTACCCAACGTTTTCAGGTTCCAATCTAAAGCAACTTTTCTTCCCATCTCCCTATTTCCATTATTGTTACAAGGTTCCCCAAATGCCAGGTCCAGGCTCTCTTGGTATCCGCCTATAAAAATCATAGCCTCCCGCCTAGTCGAGTTTTCCAGCTTGGCCCAGCACATCAACAATGCTTCACTAGTAGAGAAAAAGCCCACATCATAATTCATAAATCATCTTATAAAAGCAGTAACAAGACAGCCATCACTTTCTTGAATTCATTACCTTCATTACCCTTTATTATTATTATTATTATTATTATTATTATTATTATTATTATTTTGCATAGAGGAAAAGTTGAAGACTACAAGTCAAAACCTTTTTTTTTACCCAAGGGTACACTAACAAGTAAACCCTTCACTAATTCAAATTAATTTCGGATTCAGGACATTTTCCCCAACCTCATCCTCGCATCTACAAATATGAGTACAACATTCTTGGTTTTTCACAAAGCTTTCCTTTTGTCGTTTTGGCAATATTTTGACAATACTTCATACGGTTGGGACAGGGCCTCAGAAAGGCGGATGATCCTCCTCTGGGGTTTTAGGTGGGGCAGGTTTCCAACCTGATTTCTCATCCCAATACATGTCATAATATGTGTCCACGAATGTGGTTGTCAGCACGAACCATATACCTACATAAGCTTCACACAATTCCTGAATTTCTCCTCTCTTTTCTGAGTGTACATATATCATTTAGCATATTTGTCCAAGACAACTAAGCATGAAATAAAGTAAAAATAATGGAAGGAAAGTTGTTGCAGCTAGATGAAAAGACTTGCCTTGTCCGTGAAACCAAGAAAAGCATCTTGCATAGAAGATAATTGAGTCACTTTGACATCCTTGAATGAAGAGAACACTGCCTTGAACTGTAATTTAGAATTACAACTCAACAAGCTCAATACCAAGCCAACAATGTTAACATCTGGTTTGATTAAGACATTACCAGTTTCATGAAATTACAAACATAACCATAATAACTCAATTATGAACTTAACCTGCAATCTAGCCAACTTACGGCGATTTGCCAACCGGATAGCAACAGCAACCTTTGCTTCTTGTTGACCGACCTAAACTCAGACTACTGCCTAACTTTATCTCGTTATAATGGGCAAACCAAAATTTTAAACAATGAAACCTTCGTATGATGCAATGTAACTTGCACATCTTTATCAGGGAACAATGCACTACATAGGATCTATTTCATCAGCTTCCATTTCATCAAGAATGTTGGAAGTAACATCACTAATATGAACATGATATTTCATATAAGCAATTAAATAATCTGCCATACAGTTTCTTCACTGCTGCGTTTTGGAAATCTTAAAAGACCTTATCGACTTGTGTTGATTGATGCATGGCAATCTTCGGTTCCTTCTTGACATAGCTGAACATCAAGCCACGACTCTTTTACCTAAAACAACATTCCAAACTAAAGTTTCCTGAAGGAGATCATAGAAAAGAAGCAATTTGATCTATATTACTGATAATCATTTACTTGTTGGGGGAATAATGGATTGTTGAGAAAAGAGTACTCTCTGATGTTGATTGCAGGACCAAATTCCTCTACTGGAAGATTTTTCAACATGACATTTACCTACAATAGTGCAAAGTATATTCTAATTACAAGTTCTCATGCTCAAAATAAAAGCATCTTCTCATAATAGAACTCTGAAGGAGAAGTTTAGCTCAATCAGAAGATTCACGGAACTGATCTTAAGGGTTTCAAATTTTGATATTCATTTAAAAAAATTACGAACCAACCAGAAGATCACTATGTAAACTTGAAAATTTCTAAATAAGTTGGCAAAGGAGTTCATAACAAGTTGGTAATGTACATTAGAACCAAAATTATGCTCACCTCCCTCCTCCCAGCTCAGTCAAAGAAAGAATCCCAAAAAGAATTCTCAGGACTGTTCTGAATATAGGTTCCACCGTTGATTTGCACAGCAATTACTCAAAAGCAGATAAGAAATTTTAAAACAATCTCTAACCAGAACATCCATCTGACAACTCTTTATCGTCCTATCATTTCTTTAAAAGGTAGCTTGTCCAAAGAATGAAAGACATGATATTTAACTATTTAAGCATAAATTTGAGAGTCAATGAGAATGTCTGATGCAAGCACCTTCCACAAGCTCCTGGTATTATGTTGTACTTTAAAAGAAGCTAAATGAAGTGCTCTGACTTGTAGATATTATTTAATTTCATAGTTGCTACGATATAGGAAGGACTGGTACCAGCAGAAACAAGAAAAAGATCTAAAAGTTCTTACAATCAACTAAAATGTACCTCAAAAACATGGTCCAAAGGGCAGAGAAAAGGTTGTCTAGTCATTGACCCCACCAAAACTCCTGGATGTGGAAACCACAGCCTATCCAACCTGCACCATAGCGGAGGCATAACCTGAAATATATACAGTGAGAAGCAAAGAGATGATTAGATAACCTTATCCAAATGCAATACCCAAGGTTACATTTGGAACAAATTAGATAAGTTTCACCACACAATGTGATACCACTTGCACAACAGATTTTACTGGCTCTTTATTAAGATGAATTTTTAAATTATAGATGTTTTCCCTTGATTACTTTTTTACCACTAGGAACAAGTAATTCATGTTAAAACTCATACTTTAAGGGTGTAGCCAAGAATCTTATAAGAACCACTGAAATATTTTGCTTCAACTTCCTTCGCAGGGAAAATACATTCAAGCAAACTCATAAGAAAAGCGATCACAAACTTTTAAGACAATCATGCAAGTGATCGTAGAGTTCTCACCAGCGTACGGTTTAACAATGAAGCGATTGCAAGTGCTGACCTGATTTGTTTTATCTGAAAAAAATTGTCAACAACAGAAATAATGAAAATAAACACAGAGGATTAAGTGGAAGAAGCTAGAAGTTCTAAATTAATAGGTCACAATTGACAATTAATAAGAGAGAAGTGTGATTCGAGATTATGCTCCCCATCCAGTAACAAGTTCCTTGGAATAGAAGGTCTAAATGACAAGAATCCTCCTGCAGAGTTCCTTGAATAAATTAACTGGCAGCATAAAACATGCTGTAAATGTACTTCAAAAGCAAGTATCAATATAAAAAATTCAATTGAAGATCTTCATTGCTTGAAAAGTTGAAATTACAATGGACTATATATAGCCCCATTTATTTAAAGTAGGGACAAAGATAAAAGTTAAAAAAAATTTGTTCATTTCACTACAAAACTCAAAGTTTCCCTGATAAACTTGCTGGATGGTAGATTTTACACTATCCTGCATCTCATTCTAACCAACACAGGTGGAAAACATGACATGAGGAATATCAAAAATGAGAAAAACAGCCTATATTTAGTTACAGGAACAGCTGTCGAATTATACACTCCATGCCTAGAGGATAATCAACATAGCCAAATCCTTCGTTCCATTAAGTTTTAACCATGATATATCCATGGGGAAGAAAATAAATTATTAAAGAGGACAATAATTAACCAAACTGTATGTTATATGGACTATTACTTTGTCTCAAAATACCCATGTTGTCCCAAAATACCCATGTTGCATATGTTCGATGCCTATGATCCATATTAGTTATGACCCCTTCGCCTCTGCATGAATGAAAAAAATAACAAAATGTTTAGTATGTCCATGTCAGATCCATAAATATAACTGAAGCTCATCAGGATGCAAAAACTGTCCTAAAAACTCCAATTATCAGTGCACTCAAGATACAGAGCATTTAGTGAGATGATATGGTCCTAACATAAAATCTACAGAACAGTTGACACAGAAATGCCTGATGCTTTATGGTTGGTGTAGACATTTATAATACCAATATAGCTCCTAACATCACGTCTGGAAAACAGCTGGCACAAAATTACCTGGTGCATCATAGTACTCTGGAAGATCATAAAAAACCATGGCCTCCCGCAGTCGATGACGCAACCCTTCAGTACCAGCTTATTGGAATGTGGTGTGCAATGCACATGGCTCCAGACTAAGTTGTTCATACATGGCCTGCCAATAGCATTAGGCTTAGGACAAGCTTGGTGTATAACATATAAGGCTATTAATTAACAGGTATAAGAAAGATAATTAAAGTTCGACAGCATAAAACATGTAAAGATATATAAGTGATGAAACTGAAGTTTAACAACCATCGGTAAAAAATAAAATAAAATAAAATAAAATCAGGAAGAGACCATATCAAAATCACTAAGAATTAGTATATGGATCCTACCTGAACAAAATAATTGTGTCCACCACAAAATATACTTTCTGGCAGAATTCCCAGCTGGAGATTTCCATCAAAAAGAACAAAAAAGTCCACTATCATCATCAGCGGCTGGCCCTGTCTGCCTACGTACAAGTTCATTAAATCCATTCTGATCCCATATCTTATCCTCAGCTAAAAGAATATCTTTCCAATTTTTTTGCCAGTTTTATTGCAGACTCTGTCGGCCGCGAGTGGAAAATTCCTATATTGTAGGCAGCACCAACTGTTCAAGGAAAAGAAAAAATCAGTTAAAAAAGAAGAAAGTGATAAATGTGCAAAATAATCTATTGAGAATTGACAGTTTAAAAATGTGATATATTTTATATTAAGTAAAAAAATTATTTATATATAATTTTAAAAAATTATTTACGATAATTATTTAATTAAGTTAAGTATTAGAGTGGATTAAATTATTTAAATTTGTTAAGAATTTTTTTATGAATTAAATAATTTTAAAAGTAAAAAAAAATAAGACTAAAAAAAATAAGATTTAGGCAAAAGAAATTTAGACTTATTTAGTAAATAAATTTAAATTTTAAATTATTTATTTATTTATTTTAAAATATTATCAATTTTAAATAAAAATATTTTGAACAAAAAAATATGATTATTTAAATAAAATTTATTTAAATAAAAAATATAATTATATAAAATATCATAATTTTTTGAATTGATTTTATTTGTAATTATTTATTATAAATAAATTTTTTTATTTGATCAATTTTATTATTTTTAATTTAAAAATTTTTGAAAACTTTATTATTTCTTATAAATATAATTACTTCTAAAATAATATTTTTCACGTCAATTTTTTTTTTTTCATATTATTTCTGTTTTTCTTAAATTTTGTAACGTTCAGCTCTGATAGAATGCATGCATGTTAACAACAAAGGGAAAAAAAGGCTCACAGCTGCAGTGCAAACTGAGCAGTCCCTGCTGTGTAGACATCTCGAAAACAGGACAAGCAATGAATACGAAATATTTTCGAAACACGTTTTGACCTGGTTTCCAGTCAGCCAATCTGTCGTCGACAACTGTTGGCACAACTTGGTCCCTTGAAGTTAAGACGTCTGCATCAGGGTACCGAGCAAGATATGGAAGTGGATTCTGTTAAAGGAACGAGGCATACGAAGTGTGACTTTCACGTATATCCTCTGAAGTGACCATAAAGGATCATGACGTAAAATATGAAGAAATAATGGCAGTGAGTTTACCTTTCATAAAAAAAGTACAAATATTTGGCGAGGAAAATTACAGAAGCCAATAAAAATACACAAAGCGAATATACAAAATTTTAAGGAGCGCAGCACCCAGGAACAGTCAGTACTTCTCACTGAAATTTTAGTTGTTATAGAATCAGAGAAATCCATATTCTTCCACAATATGGTAACATTCTAATAAAGTAATACATATATATTTTAGGACAAAATGAAACAATCAAAATAATGCTTAGTATCATGTAGACAATAAAGAAGGGCTTGATCTAGAGAGGAACAATCAAGCATAAGGCATAGAATAGTACCTTCAGCCACACCATGTCTGCATCGCACGTCAATAGCTCATTACCAAAAGGAAGTATAGCGTTTATAAGTAAGACCTTCTCTCTCCCCATTTTATGTAATGTAGGAGAGCCCCAGCCAACGTCTATTGTGCTCATATGGCTACCCATATCAAAGACTGGAATACCTTTCCAATACAAAGCCTTCGAGAGTTTGGTGTCCATAGCACCTAAATTACAACAATTCCAATTCATTGTAAGCTTTTAAGCACAATTTCATTTTATGTAACTGCTAGAAGATTTAACTACTTACCAATAAGAAGATTGGAAACACCAAGATCAGTCAAGTGTTTAACCCAAGTCAGGATGAAATCCATAAACGCAAAATTACCAAAGGTGACTATAATAACATCATCTTCCGCCCTTTCTCCGACCAGTTCTTATAGAATCAGAGAAATCCATATTTTTAATAAAATATTATTATATGATTGATTGATTAAATATAGCATCTATCTATAAACACTCAGGTAATGTATCAAATATAATTGATGATAGTTAGAAGTAGCAATATTTATCAAGCGACAATTGTTAAGTAATATTCCAATATACAAGTTTATATATAAAGGAATTATAGGAATAATTAGGTGTAATCCAAGTTTATATAGGAATATACAAAGGAATTACTTAATTCATAAATTTAACAATTTTATATATAAAGGAATTACTTTGTCCTTGTATACTACTATGTTGTATCATACTATTAGGACAAAGGAATTACACAATTAAGTGATAGAGTAATATACAAGTTTATATAAAGGAATTATAGGAATAATTAGGTGTAATCCAAGTTTATATAGGAATATACGAAGGAATTACTTAATTCATAAATTACACAATTTTTTTTTTACATATTAGTGTAGATTTGAACTAGCCCTTCCATGAAAAAAACATTAATTGTTTGAATATTTAATATTCGAATGCTAACAAGTTAGTAAATCAAAATTGTTAAATAATGTTAATGGTTAATTTTATGAATAATTTTTAAATTATAATAAAATATTTAATGTATTATTTAAATTTAAAAAATTTTTAATATAATACTTGAATTATAAATATGTTAATTAATATATTATCTATCCCTAACGTAATTAATTTTAAATGATAATACATTACAGATAAATAATTTTTTAAATATCATATTAATTAATTGATTTATAGTTAAGATAATACATTAAAATTTTTAAAATTTGGATAATATATTGAATATTTTATTATAATTTAGAACCATTCATGACATTAACCTAATGTTAATATTAAACATTAAAAAGCACATTCATTACAAGCATTAACTATACATTAATTAAGTTTATCTAAATTTGAGTAGTTTAGTTATTGCATCCAAATATGGGAAATTAACTCACTATGGTGTTACATGATTGCACATGATCCAATAGTCGCATTCTATAATTAGCAAATTTTATATTGTTAAACAAAGCTCAATGTTCCTTCAACAATACTTGCCTCGCGCCATCTATTGGGCAGCATTGACGTCATTCACAAGCGAATTAATACGTACGATCGATAGAAATTAAACTCAATAAATTAAAGTAATGTTGAATATGAGACAAGTTTTAGAGTTACGATCGAGTGTGTATATATATATATATATATATATATATATATATATATATTGTGTTGGTTAGCAAAATGTTTACTTCAAGACTCTAGTCGATCGGTAAAAACCTCATCATCTAATGATCATGACTCATGCGTCGACTTGTTTGAGAGTCAACCATATATGGCTCCCAGTCCAATTGAGTATTCCTTCAAGATTTTGTTAAATAATTAAATCAACTAAGAATATTAATTTTATTGAGATAATATCTATACAACACTATATAAATAGTATCTCATAATGTGTTATATGTTGACAGCTTTCTATTTTCTTTGGGTTTTATGGGCTATGGATACGTGGATTATTGAACTTAGGTTTTTTTTTTTATTTTATTATTACTCTTTAGTATCAATATTAATATATTGAATTTAGAACTCCATGTTTTAGTTTACTTTTAATGGTGGAAAAATAAATAATTTTGTGAATGATAAGAGAAATTCATATGTTTTTAAAATCTGTGGCCAGAATTATTATAGGATAAGATTGTTGCTTTCTATTACATGCCAAAATCTTAAGTTTGCTCAATGATACGTCTATAGATTTCTTTAATTTTTTTTTTGTTTGACGTGAATGTTTTTTATAATTAAATTATATTTTGTACTATTAAAACTGCCTAAACAACGAAAAATGAAAATTATTGGACGGTTTTTATCATATAAAAGAAAGAAATATTTTTAGACAACCAAAATTTGAATATTTAGCTGTCACCTATGAAAAAACAAGCCCTAATGATAATTCCTTTGCTTTCATTCTTAAAATTATAAGATTTGTTTAAATTTTTTTATCAAATATCTTATTATTTAACTGTCATATTGAACTCGTAACAAAGTGGCGAGTACCCTACTAGTTATTTAAATAATAATATGAGATATTTCATTTCAAGTACTCCACACTTATCTATGAAAAATCAAGACGAGTGCCAACGCTCCTCCTCATCTCCTCCTCATCATGCCAAGATTAATCCTTCAAATTCAATGTATAAAAAAATCCTTCTTTCCATGCTCAAAGTGTATACAACAATGAGCACTTCACTCCACTCCGACAACAACAACATATACATGCAAACAAAATGAAGGTTTAGCATCTCACTACAAATATGTTAAAGAGTGTAATTAACCGAACCATGCAGCTTGTCTGTGCAGTGGAAGATACATTTAGCCAATCTATTGCAGATCATTAATGTCGTAACGATTTTGAGACCGTCGACGTAAAAGAATTTTAAAATCGAAATAAATGAAGAGTTACCACCAATCTTTGTTAAGGTGTGATTGGTCATTCAAAAGTTTATTTTTTTTAATAAAACTATAAAAGCAAGTTTAAAGTTTATCAAAAAGATAAATTTTGATCTACGAAAAATCAGGTTGGGTTCAAGAGTCGGTTACGTGTGGAGAAAAATTAACACCCCCACAACGCCCATAAATTGGTACCATTTAATTATGCACTATTTTTGGTGTTGGATAAAAATGGTTTCAATTTGAAATTTAACACTAATTCCTTTCATTTGAAAAAATAAAATTTTGCTAAAGCTATTTATTTAAGAATATTGAGAAAATCTTAAAGTTAAAGAATTATTTTAAAATTCTCCAACATCTAGGCAGAATTTAAAATAACACTTTTCACTTAAAATTTAACATGATAATCCTTAAAATGAAATAACAATATTTATAGAAAATAATTGTTAGTGACTCTCCAACATCTAGGCAGAGTACCAAAAATTATTTCCTTCATAATGTTATTTTTATTTGATTTTATAATATCACAAGTTTTTTTTCAAAAATGTATTATTCTTTTTTTATTATAAAATATTTTATCATCAAATAGTAAATAAAAATTAAAGAAAAAATAATACAGATAATTATCAATAATAATACACTAACGTATGTATGTTAATGAATGTCATGTAAAATAAAATGCAATTTTAAAGTTGGATTCTTAAGTATAATGAGATCACCTCGACTTTTTAACATCTAGGCAAAGCTTAGGTGCGACTGTTTATATTTAAGAATCTAATTTACTATTATACTTTTTATTTATTAATTTTATTATTAATGCGAATTAAGAAATCATGTGAAAAGACTTAACGAAGTAAAGTTTCCTAAATACCCCATCATCTAGGCGACATTCAGGAATAAATTACTTTAAATGAGATTTTCACACGTGTCATTAGGATTTTCAGGATGTTTTGAGTAAGGGCTTGAGTAAAGGTTTTAAAGGTTAGGGTTTCAAGATTTTGAAGATTTCGATTTTAAGGTTTTAGTTTGAGTTTTGAGGGTTTTAAGGTTTGAATTTTAAGGTATGAAAGGTTTAGGGTTCTTATTTTAGAGTTTGGATTTTAGAAGATTGGATTTTAGGATTTTGGATTTTAGAGGTTTGGATTTATAGGGTTTTGGATTTTAAGGGTTTGGATTTAAAGGATTTTGGATTTTAGGGATTTTAGAATCCTAGGGTTTTGAAATTTAAGAATTAGCATTTAAAATTTCGTTTTGTTAAGAAAAAGCGAACATCTCTAAAAATTTTCAACATCTAGGCAGATTTTCGGAGCAAGTTAGATTTTAGTGATTTTTAAAAATTAATTAAAAATTTTTTATATATGTATTTTTATGAAAATTTATTAATAATAATTTTCCAACATCTAGGCATAATTATTTTTAGGAATATGTTTTATTTCCTCCAACATTTAGGCAGAGAAAATAATAAAAATTTATTTTTTATTGTTATTTTTATTATAGATTATTATTATTATTTTTTAAAGCATTTTAAATATTTTTTAATTATTATCTTGTTTTCATTTTTATTATTATTAAAATAATTAAAAATTTATCCTAACAAATTTAAAAATTTATCATGCATAGATATAAAAAATACTCAAAATAATAAAAATAATAATATATAAAAAATAAAAAAAAGTTTTTTTTACCTGAACCGAACCTGTCAATGATTCGGTCAACAGTGGTTTGATTGGACCGAAAAGGGTTCGGTTCGACGTACAATTCGGTTGAGCCAGTTGAGGGGCGATTTGGGTCGGTCTAGGGAGCGATTCGATTCGGTCTGATTCAACCGGTTAAGAGCCGTTAAGGAGTTGGGTTGGCGGATCGGGTTCGGGTCTACCTACGAATCCTCCCCTGCCTAAACGACGTCATTTTGAGCTTTGCTTTTCTATATATAACTAAATTTTTTTTTGTTCATTCTTTTCCTGTTTCAGAAAAAAAAAAGGGAGAGCTCTGGGGATTGCTCCAAAGCTCTCTTGCCTTTCGATCGCCGGATCGTCACATTGATCGTCGTCTAGGTTGCCATCGACGGTGGTCGTCGATGATCGAAAATTTTTAAAATTGACCAAGAGGTTTCGTTTAACCTCCCGAGCTCAGATTTGGCACCCCTTTCATCGAAAATAACATCGATTGGCGTAGATCGAGGTTTGAAGTTTTCTAGTTTTTTTTTTTTTAAATTAACTGACAGCTTCTTTTCTTTGTTGTAGATGGCTTGGCGCTAGGTTCCTCCCTATGGGAAAGACTGTGTTGTTGTGTTTTTTTGGTTTTTCTGTTTCGATGTTGGGGGAGTTTGTTTGCAATTTTTAGCTTCTGTCTAAAAGGATTTTTTTTGTGTTCTAGAGAGCGTCATAAGGGGAAGAGGCTGAGGGATTTTAAAGAGCTCAAAAGAGGGGCAAGTGGTGGTTGTAGAAAGTGGCAGGGTGGTTGTAAGTGGCTGTCCGATCTTGTGAGACTAGGTAGGGCGGCTGTCTGATAGGTAGGGTAACCGCATGATGGGTTCAAGCAAAGGGCTCGACAGGGGAGGTGGTGGTGGCATCGTACCAGCCCTCTATTTTCTGTCTCTCTTTTTTTATTATTATTAATTTTGATTTTTAATTTTTAATGTTATTATTAATATTATTATCAAAATTATTATTAATATTAAACTAAAAAAATGGTAGACCTGGACAAAATCGGTGTCTACAGCTATCCCTCTTTGCACATTACTGAGAATCAGAAATAGGATAAAGACAAAGATAACGATTTTGTCCGAAAGTAAATCATGGATTTTTTTTTTACAAGTCTGGTTAAGTTATAAATAAAATGATCGAGACGACATCGTAAGTTGAAAAATAAAGAATCGATTAAGGCAACATCGAAAGTTGAATAATAAAGAAAGTGATCGGGACGAGATCGCGAGTCAATGAGCAACATGATTATGATTGAACTTGGATTAAATCATAAGTCAAAAAATAAGGAGACTGGGATTAAACCATGAGTCAAAAAAATACGGAGGATCAGGGTTAAACAATGAATCAAATAATAAAGAGATCTGGATTAAATCATAAATCGAAGAATAAAGAGATTGAGATTAAGCCGTAAGTTAGAAAATGATGTTAAATTGGATTGAATCACAAGTCAAAAACTGAGGAGATCGAAATTTAAACCACGAGTCAGAGGATAACAATAATTGAGATTAAACTGCGATTTTGAATTAAAGATATTGGGATTGAACCTCAAATCGGAGAATAAAGAGATCATAATTAAACCACGAGTCAAAAAATAACAACAATCGAGATTAAACTACGATTTTGAATTAAAGAGATTGGGATTGAACTGTGAATCGAAGAATAAAGAGACCAGAATTAAATCACGAGTCAAAAAATAATAATAATCGAGATTAAACTACGATTTTGAATTAAAGAGATTGGGATTGAACTGCGAATCGAAGAATAAAAAGATTGAGATTAAATTATGAGTCAAAAATAACAACAATCGAAATTAAACTACGATTTTAAACTAAAGAGATCGAGATTAAATCACGAATCTAAGAATAAAGAGACCGGGATTAAACCATGAGTCAAAAAATAACAACATTCAAGATTAAACTGCAATTTTGAATTAAAGAGATCAAGATTGAATCACGAATCGAAGAATAAAGAGATCGGGATTAAACCACGAGTCAGAAAATAACAACAATCGAGATTAAACTATGATTTTGATTTAAAGAGATCGGGATTGAACCATGAATCGAAGAATAAAGAAATCGAGATTAAATTACAAGTTAAAAAATAACAACAATCAAGATTAAACTGTGATTTTAAATTAAAGAGATCGGGATTAAATTGCGAGTCGAAGAATAAAGAGATCGAAATTAAACCGTTAATAAAAAAGTAACAACAATCAAGATTAAATTGTGATTTTGAATTAAAGAGATCGGAATTAAACCGCGAGTCGAAATAACGTCAACTTAGATTGAATCATAAGTCTGAAAATAAGGAGACCAGGATTAAACTGTGAATCAGCTATTAACGATGACTGGGATTTAACCACAAGTTAAAAAATTATAGAAGTGATCTAGATTGAACCACAAGTCAAATAAATACGACGACTGGGACTAAACCGTAAGTAAAAAAATTAAGAATTGATTGAGATAACACTACGAATCAAATTTATGCCTGGAGGTCTTAGAAATCATACTCAGAGGTCTTAAGAATCATGTTCAAAGGTCTTATAGAATTGACTGGGATAACACCGCAAGTTAAAAAATCAAGAATCGATCAGGATAATACCGCGAATCAAATTTATGTCCAAAGGTTTTATAGAATCGTGCTTGGAGGTCTTACAGAATTGACTGAAACAACATCGTAAGTTAAAAAATCAAGAATCGATCGGGATAACATCGAGAATCAAATTTATGCTCGGAGGTCTTAGAAATCATGCTCAAAGGTCTTACAGAATCGATTGGGACAACACCGTAAGTTGAAAAGAAAAAATTGATTGAAATAATATCACGAATCGAAATTATACTTGGAGATCTTACAGAATCATGTCCGGAGGTCTTATAGAATCGACTGAGACAATATCGTAAGTTAAAAAATCAAGAATCGATCGGGATAATAACGTAAATCAAATTTATGCCGAAGGTCTTAGATATCATGCCCAGAGGTATTAGAAATCATGCCCAGAGTCTTACAGAATCGATTAAAACAACACCATTAGCCGAAAAGAAGAAATCGATTGGGATAACATCCTGAATCAAAATTATGCTCAGAGGTCTTACAAATTCTGCTCGAAAGTCTTAAAAATCATGACAACAGAATTGACTAGGATAACACCGCAAGTCAAAAAATAAAAAATCGATTGGGATAACACCGTAAATCAAAATTATGCCTGGAGGTTTTAAAAATCATCATCTTTGAATGCTCTTCTGATCCGAGATCTGTGAACTTTAAAAATTTAAAAATCTTTTACCCAAAAATCTTGAAAATTGTGTCTGAAGGCTTTAGAGATTACACCCGGAGATCTTACAAATCTCAAAATCTTTGAATGCTCCTCATAATCAGAGGCAATGAAACTTTAAAAATTTAAAAATCTTTTTAAACGTGGCTTTCACTTGATCAGAGTTTTTTTAGACTCCAAAGGTCTTGTTTGAAGAAGGTTCCTCCTAAACAAAGGCTTTGAAATTTTAAAAAAAACTTGTCCCCTCATATTTTTTCCCTTTTTTATTTTTAATACTTACAAAGTTGATAAATGTAATCACGATGCAGATGTCTATTCTCATCAAATGATGTTAATGGAAATGTCGATGCAAATGTTAATGCCAACGCATGAATGCAAATGCTTGATGCAAATACATTTGACTTTTTCACAATGATAATGTTCTTTTCATGTAAATGCGCTTACCAATACCTTTTCTTAAGATGCAGATGTCATGATGCGAATGCAAATTTTTCTCAAGGTGTGAATGGAAATATCTTATACAAATACCAATGCAAGTGATACAAATACGAATATTTTTCTTGTGATATAGATGCAAGCGATGCAAAGGCATAGACTCTTCTTGCCTCTTCTTTTTTTTAAATAATCTATGTTTAAAATTCACTGTTTTATTTTTACCCAAAAAAATGATCTCAATATTATGTACAAAATACTCAAATGATCTTGAAATTTTTCAAAAGTGATAAAAAATTATCCCACATAAAGTATCTTCACAATTAATGAAAAATTTAAAACTCAAGACTTCCGAATCTCTTAGAAGTTGATTACTACTATTCAAAAAGCTTATGAATAGGAGGGTAATTGCCAATTCAACTCCTTTTACTGGTGGGCATATCTCATGGAAAGCTCGACGAAGATTGTGAAGATTTCTCTTGGGCTCACAAAAGAGATAATTTTTTTTTACTAAAAACATGATACTTCAATGTGAGTCAAAACTAGCCATTACTTTCCAAATAAGATTTGGGAAAAGGACAAAGTTGGTTTCTTTTTTCTTTTTTTTTTGAATGAAAGGTATTTAATAGGTGCTGGTCTTTCAAAAGGCTTTGCATCGAGGTTTTTTTTATTTCGGATAGAACCTTGAAACTTTAAAATTTATTTTGGGGTCTCGAGAGTGATTTTAGCTCTAAACTGCCCTTTTGAAGTTTTCAGCTTAGAGCTATATTTTCTATCAATGAAGAACTTGGTGAAATCTTGCCAAATACTAATAAGTATGTACAAATTTTAAGGATATTGCTCTTCAACCTAAGTATCCACATTTGATCAAAATAGACTTTTTAAGGTATGTAATGTAGGTTGAGGTTAAGGATTCTGAAAGAATGGATAAATAGGCTCGAAATATATTATTTAGGATAATTAGGCAAAGGATCTTGAGGAGTATTCTTTGACTTTCTTCTTTTACTTTATTTTAAAACATTTGACTTTAATTTCACCAGCTTTATTAACTTCATTTTTTGCCATGAATTCTCATTTTCAAGGTACATTTTTTTTTTCTCTTACCTTTTTTTCTAACTGAAGCTTCAGATTCTTATCTCTAAGGTTTCTTTGCTTTGCTTTAGAAATACTTAACTTCATATTTGGCTGTTCACTTTCTTGAATCTTGAGATTTCAGTTGAAGCATTGTTCACTTTTTATCCTAAACTTTTACCTCTGAAAGGCATGTTAGATGCTTTTAATTATCGGATACTTTTCTTGAAATTGATCTTGAATATATGCTAATTTTGCCCCCAAATGTAGAAATGATCTTTAGCTAGGGTTTATTTTGGAACAAAAAATTTAATATGCTCAAATGGGTAACAAATGGATAATTTTTATATATGAGAATGATAGAAAAAGATGGTCATTCATCATTTCAAACATGATCACTTGGCTAGAAGAGCAAATCATTGAAAATGTCACTTTTTTTTGTTTTTTTTATTTTTTATTTTTTTTTGTGATGCCTCATATTTTTCTTTACTCAAAGTTCTTATGACGATTAAGTTTTATAGGATTGATCGCATAGTTCAAAAAGGTTTTTTGGGCTTCAAACTTTTTTGGCATTTTTTTAATGAAAGGAAGAGAAAATGTATAAAGGTATGAAATAAATTGTCTTAGGCAAAAAAGGATTCTTTTTTCTTTTTCTCAATGTGCCTTAAGACATGAAACAAATGTTATTTAAGAAAAAGGCTTAAGCATTTTTGTATATATGGTCATAGTAAAATTTTGACACACATTGAATTATCAATTGAAAATTTAAAAGAATATCTGATTTTTAAAATTCAAAATAAACTTTTAAAATTAATCTCTTTTGTTCTTTGCTCAAAAAAAGATTATCGACCCTTTAAGGTCTGAAATCAAACTCACATTCCTTGAAAGGTTATGGTTGATGAGTCCAAATATTTTAGTGATCAGGGTCATGAAAGTATTTGAAAAGGTGTGAAAGTATTTGAAAAGGTGTAGAGGTATTCGATGAGCTTTTTCCCAATAGTAATCACTATTTCCCTTAAGAATCCTTCCATCTTTATTGTAAAATAAAACTTTTTTTTTTGTTTTTTCTTTTCTTAATTTTTTTTTATTTTTTTGAAATCTTGAAAGTTACTTATGTGGGACTTTTATTCAAACAAATGTATAAAAAAAAAATTTCATGAAAAAGATCTAAAGTATTCAATTCTTCCAAAATAAGTTAAATAACTCCTAAGGACACTATGCATATGTCATATATACACAGTAAAAAGATTAAAAAAAAATCATCATATCCTGATTTTTGAAACTCGAGATCTCTTTCTTCATCTCAACTCCTTACATTTAACAATTGGATGGAGTCAACAACTTCCATTATTCTATTACCTCAAGAGTTAGACTACTATTCTTGATAAGATCTTCAACATTTTCTTTCAACTGTCTGTATTTTTCAGTTGAGTGGTCAATTACCCTCATATGGTAATCACAATTACCATTGGGATCATAACTCCTTACTGATGGATTTGGTGTTACTTTTAGAGGCACATGAGTGAGATATCAACCTTTTATTAGCAAAGGCAAAAGGTGAAAAATAAGGATGGATAATTTCTCTTGATTATTCCTTAGTCTTTTTTTATTTTTTGTCAGTCGGTGGTGGGTTAAATGCAGGAATAAGGTCATGAATGACCATTTGAGGATGAGAATTTACTAAAAAGCCCAAATGTTGGCTTGGTTGACAAAGATATAGGTTTTGAGAGATATGGATTATGACAGGGCTATGAGGTTGATAAACAGGATAAGGATTGTACGAGATAAAACTATTAGGTAGATGCCCCTCCATTGTGACTGCTTGCACCTCTCCTTTATTCTTTTCTGATGTACTTTTCTTTTCAACATCGGTCACCTCTTTTAACTTAATCTTGCCACTTTTGATTGCATTTTTTATAATTTCACCAAAAATCACCATGTCCGAAAAGCTTTTAGAGACATTTCCAATCATTCTTTCATAATAAGGAGTGTTTAAGAAATTGATAAATAGAACAGTAATTTCTTTCTCAGACAAGGGTGATTGTACTTGGGCTGCTATGTCTCTCAATATATGTGCATATTTTCTGAAAGTTTCAGTTGATCTTTTTTTCATGTTCTGCAAAGACAACCTATCTGGCACTATGTTTTTAAGATGCTTGTATTGTTTTAGGAAGGCCCTAGCCAAGTCATTTCAAGAGCAAATCTTATTTCGATCCAACTGAGCATACTATTTTGTTGTAGACCCAGTGAGACTATTTTGAAAGTAATGAATAAACAATTTATCATCATGAGTGTGACCTGTCATCTTTCGATAGTACATGGTGATGTGTGTTAAAGGGCATTTCGTTCTATTATACTTCTAGAAACTTGAGGCTTTGAATTTTGATGGAATAACAAGATCGGTACTAGACTAAGTTCACTAGCGCCAATATTCTCATACACATCATGGCTTTCAATTACTTTCAATGTCTCTTCCAATAGATCATACTTATCTTCATCACTATATCTTCTGATGGATCTGATGCCCTTTTCAATTTTTTTAATTCTTTATGATCATCCATATTAGGTACAATAGTGAAGTCATGAAGAGTACATCTAGGGTTGACATTTGTCTGAACTGATGGCAACTTGGTAGAAAGGCTAATGTAAGGTTGATGAGTTGTTGGAGGTGCTTGCGATACATGGGGATCTTAAACATATGTGAACCCAATGGATACAATGGTGTCTTAATAGTTGTTTTCTTCATTGCCCTATGTGTTTCAAGAACTTTTTTTCCTTTTATCAACTTTGCTAACATCTGATTTAATTCTGCCAACTGTCTATTCACGTTTTGTTGCATTCTCGTAACTGTTTCACTGATCTCTCATTGGGTTTTTTCTACTCTATCCATTCAACTTGCATATTCTTTTTCCATGATTATGGTACTTACTCGAGTGCTATAAGTGTGTAGTCTTAACTAGTCTCGTTCTTATCATAGCTATCCTTGAACCTTTTATTAATTATCAAAAGTTAGAAATGCATGACATGAATTTTACTATAAAAAATCTTTTGACTTTGAAGGTTTAACAAAAACATATTCATAATTATCATCTTTTGTGCTTAGCTAGCATGAAGAACAATGAATTCAAACAGATGATACATGATATGCAAGTTAAATTTTTTTATTATTAAGGAGGGAAAAACTTGAGATTAATCCTATATTTTGGCTGGGTTATCTAAAGATATTCTTTCATCCTCAAAAGTTTGGTGAAAGCATAATCACAACTATCACTTTTTTCATAGGCTTCTTTAGACAAGTAATTATTAAAAGTGGACAGAGGCATTAATTCATAAAAATTCAAGTTAAAAAAAGTTTTCATTCATTCTCAAAAGTATCAAGTTTACACATCATGAACCATTCTAGGGCTATGGCCAAAAAGTGCTAGACCTACTTTACTCCTATTTATCTCACCTAAGAAATTCAAAAATAGTTGACCATGATTGTTGGGAAGGATAACCCTTTTATTCATCATCATGGCCAACCTTACTGTTGCCTACAGCACTATCTGCTATAGCGACTTGGATCAATAAAAAGGGTTCTTGTGAACAACTGGCTTCATTTTGGTTTCAAAACTTAGATATCCAGCTTTTATCAGTCCTTGTACCTTATGTTTCAAAGTCGTGCAATCTTCAAGAGAATGACCTATGATGCCAAAATGGTATTCACATTGGGCATTAGGGTCATACCATTTGAAAAAAGGTGGTTTACGAGGTTCAACAGGGATGGGGGTAATGAGATAGTTTTTTAGAAGCAACGAGCATAACTCTATGTAGGACATAGGTATTGGATCAATAAAGGCTTTTCCTTTGATATTGCTAGAGTTTTTCTGTCCTATGGTTAGTTTACTTTGCTAAAAAGATGGTGATATAGTTAGTCTTGAGGTGAATTGAGAAACTCTAGGTTGAAGATTAGGCTGATAAAGTGGTGATTGGATAGCATGCTAAACAAGCGATTGTGAAGTGTGAAGTGTGAAGTGGGGGATGTGGATTCAGGTGTAAAATTCTTGAAGGTTGCAGGACACTTGGGGGTTTAATTCTAGGTGCTTGGAAAAGAGGTTGAAAGTAGTCATAAGGAGGATTTAGGAACGGGTTAGAACTCAAGATAGTTGGTGATAGTTGTTTGAAGCCAGGTGACTCTTTATTGGAAATCAAACTTTTAAGCTCAGTCATTTGCGTGGCTAGTTCACCCATTCTTCTCTTGAGTTCACCCAAACTTTGATCATTGTTCAAATTACCTAATGCCTTAGTTTGTTCTGGAAAAGTGCTAAGACTAATAGGAGCTAATTGATCTTAACTTGATGGAATCGAAAGTGACAACGATCTTTAAGGAGGAACAAACTCAACTCCACCACTACCTTTAACCCTTTTTATCAATTGAGCTATATGTTGTTTCATCTTTCGAAGCTCGAGCCATAATTTCTCTTGATTCAACTTCAAAGCACTAATCTTTGCTTGCAATCGATCTTCTATTTTTGCCATTCTAATTTCTACTAAGACAGATATTTTATTCCAAGACTTAGACATAAAATCCTAGATTATTACCCTTATTGAATGAATGCCACAAAATAATTTCTAACTTATATGACACATATAGCATGTTCATGAATGTGACAATGATGCCTAATGAATGTCCTGAAATGCATATATGCTTAAGGCAATGAATTTTTATATATACAAAGGCCCAAATAAAAATTTTCATCAATCATGAACGTGTATGCAAGGAATGTAATGTTATGTTATAGGGATGGTGGGACATGAAATACAATGTATGTTCTATACGACCTTATTATTCATGAATCTATATGCATGAAATGCAATGAAATATTTACATGAATGGTGAGATGTATTCTTATGACTAATGTAGCATACTTGTATGGAATGCATGAACCTATCAAGTGCACGTTATATTTTTACATGAAATGATTGTGTTATGTCATCCTAATGAACTGACACTACCTTCAAATGTGTAATAAAATGGAATGTGCGCACTACCTATTAAGATGCATATAGAAAGCATGTATCATTTATCAATATGTGCATAACATGAGATGCATGCACTATCCATTGACATGGATGGGATAGAATGCTCACATTCTTCTATTATGATGCATATGGGATGGGATTAAAAATCAAACGAAAATGCAAAAAATGAAACATCATTCAAAAAAAGAAAAAATATTCTTTTTTAAAAGGAAAAACATTTTTTTCACATGGAATAACTAGGACTCAAAAAAATTAATTTTTATTTAGCTAATAAATAAAGAATTTTAAAAAAATTTTCTCTTTTTATTTATTGGATAATGCTAAAAATAAAAAATATTTTATGAAAATGCAAATTTTGGATAACTACCAAAGAAAAGAAAAAAAAATCTTCAAGAAAATGCTTTTATGTTATTTCCACAAAATGACAATGCTCTATTGAAGGTTAGGCTTTACGACTCACTATATGTCAAGTTAGGATTTTTGTGTCTAAAAGTTCCCAGACTATTCCTCACATCATTGTCTATTATAGACTAGTAAGGTTCCCTGATCCTCACCCATTACGGGTTACTAACGGGAATGGTTCAATCTGAGTGAAAGTGTTTCACTAGCAAATACGGAGGTTATCACCTCACGAGAGCATAGCTACTTTACTTTCTCCTATAAAAGATAAGAACCTGAGTCTAGAGCTCATGCATGCGGATGAATATGCAAAGTGTGTGCAAAGAGATATCTTAATTAAAATAACATAAATAAATCATAAACATAAAATCCAAATAAAGTAATAACTAGCATGCAATTTATTTTATTCATTAACTTCTATATTTTTGAAAAATAAAATAAAAAGAATTAAATTAAATATCAAATAAAATCAATTAAATCCAACCATTGTCAATAACGCATAATTAAAATTTTAGCTTGACTTTCAACCATTCCCTAGTAGAGTCGCCAAGCTGTCGTAACGGTTTTGGGATCACCGGACGTAAAAAAGTTTTAAAATCGAAATAAATGGGGAGTCGCCACCAATCTTTGTTAGGGTGTGATTGGCCACCCAAAAGTTTATCTTTTTAATAAAACTATAAAAGCAAGTTTAAAGTTTATCAAAAAGATAAATTTTGATTTACGAAAAATCAGGTTACGTGTGGGGAAAGATTAGCACCCCCACAACACCCATAAATTGGTACAATTTAATTATGCACTATTTTTTATGTTGGATAAAAATGATTTCAATTTGAAATTTAACACTAATTCTTTTCATTTAAAAAAAATAAAATTTTGTTAAAGCTCTTTATTTAGGAATATTAAGAAAATCTTAAAGTTAAATAATTATTTTAAAATTCTCCAACATCTAGGCAGAATTTAAAATAACTCTTTTCGCTTAAGATTTAACACGATAATCCTTAAAATGAAATAACAATCTTTATAGAAGATAATTATTAGTGACTCTCCAACATCTAGGTAGAGTACCAAAAATTATTTCTTTCGAAATGTTATTTTTATTTGATTTTATAATATCTCAAGTTTTTTTCAAAAATGTATTATTCTATTTTTATTATAAAATATTTTATCATCAAATAGTAAATAAAAATTAAAGAAAGAATAATGCAGATAATTATCGATGATAACACGCTAACGTATGTATGCTAATGAATGTCATGTAAAATGAAATGCAATTTTAAAGTTTGATTCTTAAGTATAATGAGACCATTCTGACTTTTCAACATTTAGGCAGAGCTTAGGTGCGACTGTTTATATTTAAGAATCTAATTTACTATTATACTTTTTATTTATTAATCTTATTATTAATGCGAATTAAGAAATCGTGTGAAAAGACTTAACAAAGTAAAGTTTCCTAAATACCCCATCATCTAGGTGGCATTCAGAAACAAATTACTTCAAATGAGATTTTCACACGTGTCCTTAGGATTTTCAAGATATTTTGAGTAAGGGCTTGAGTAGAGGTTTTAAAGGTTAGGGTTTCAAGATTTTGAAGATTCGGATTTTAAGGTTTTGGTTTGAGTTTTGAGGGTTTTAAGGTTTGAATTTTAAGGTATGAAAGGTTTAGGGTTTTGATTTTAGAGTTTGGATTTTAAGGGGTTGGATTTTAGGGTTTTGGATTTTAGGAGTTTGAATTTAAAGGATTTTGGATTTTAGGGGTTTTAGAATCCTAGGGTTTTGAAATTTAAGAATTAGCATTTAAAATTTCGTTTTGTTAAGAAAAAATGAACATCTCTAAAATTTTTCAATATTTAGGCAGATTTTCGGAGCAAGTTCGATTTTAGTGATTTTTGAAAATTAATTAAAAATTTCTTATATATATTTTATGAAAATTTATTAATAATAATTCTCCAACATCTAGACGAAATTATTTTTAGGAATATGTTTTATTCCCTTCAACATCTAGGTAGGAAAAATAATAAAAATTTATTTTTTTTTTATTATTATTATTATTATTATTATTATTATTATAGATTATTATTATTATTATTATTAAAGCATTTTAAATATTTTTTTAATTATTATCTTACTTGTTTTCATTTTTATTATTATTAAAACCATTAAAAATTTATCCTAACAAATTTAAAAATTTATCATGCATAAATATAAAAAATATTCAAAATAACAAAAATAATAATATATATAAAAAAAAAATTTTACCTGAACCAGACCAGTCAACGACAGTTCGGTTCGAAGTACAATTTGATTGAGCCGGTTGAAGGGTGGTTCGATCCGGTCTGGTTAAATCGGTTTAGAGCCATTGAGGAGTCAGATTGGCTGATCGATTTTCAGACCCCAGGTCCTGTCCGGGTCCACACGCGGATCCTCCCCTACCCAAACAACGTCATTTGAGCTTTGCTTTTCTATATATAACTAAATTTTTTTTTGTTCATTCTTTTCCTGTTTCAAAAAAAAAAAAAGAGGAGAGCTCTGGGGAGAGCTCCAGAGCTCTTTTACCGTCTGGTCGCTGGACTACCACGTCGGCTGTCGCTTGGGTCGTCATTGACGGTGGTCGCTGGTGATCGAAAATTTTCAAAATTGATCAAGAGGTTCCGTTCAACCTCCTAAGCTCATATCTGGCACCTATTTCGTCGAAAACAGCCTTGATTGGCATAGATCGAGGTTTGAAATTTTTTGATTCTTTCTACCTTTTTTTTAAAAAAAAATTAACTGACAGCTTCTTTTCTTTGTTGCAGATGGCTTGGCGATGGATTCCTCCCTACGGGGAGGACTGTGTTGTGTTTTTTTTTATTTTTGGTGTTGGTGGGGTTTGTTTGCGTTTTTTAGCTTCTGTATGAGAGAGCTTTTGTTTGTGTTCCATAAAGAGTCCTAAAGGGAAGAGGCTGGGGGGTTTTAAAGAGCTTAAAAGAGGGGCGGATGGTGGTTGTAGAAAGTGGCAGGGTGGCTGTAAGGTCGCTGTCTGGTTTGGTGGCTAGACAGGGGGCTGGTCGGGTCTGGTGGGACTAGGTAGGGTGGCTGTTTGATGGGTAAGGTGGCTGTCTGATAAGGTCAAGCAAAGGGCTAGACAGGGGCGACGACGACGTCGTACCAACCCTCTGTTTTTTGTGTCTCTTCTTTTTTTTAATTATTATTAATTTTGATTTTTAATTTTTAATGTTATTATTAATATTATTATCAAAATTATTATTAATATTAAACTTAAAAAAAAATGGTGGACTCGAACAAAATTGATGTCTACAATTAAAAGCAAGAAATTTTATGTTCCCCGTAAGGGCATAACTTAAAATGCCACCTTATAACTGCAAAAGTAGCATTAGGTCAATCGAGATTAAGATCTTCCCAAATTAAATAATTACCTATCAAATAAATGGCTTCAACCCCGTACTCCAACAAATGCATTCCTTTGGAAAAGAGAGTAAATATTCATAGTGAGAAATACATACCTTCTCAATGGCATTTGTCCTGTCGGAGATTCCTTGTGTTTTATTTTTAAGTAGCTCAACCCAAGCTAGGACGAGGCGATTCTGTTTTTCAGCCTCTAAACAAATTGGAAATAATAAGACTTCTATAACTTTCCAATTTCTTATCCATCACCTAGAACAAAGCAAAATCAACAAGGGTTGACCATAACGCATAGTTTCAGCCAAACTGCAAACCAAGTCCATAAACCCCAAGAACACACAGTTCTACTTCATTTGAAAACTGTCCACAAAATTTTTTTCATGACTATTTTGATGGCATACCTTGCTCTCTTCATACTTTAAGCACAAAAATGATGGTAAGAACATGAATATGGACTGAAAAAGAGAAAATGGTTGTAGTCGCCTACAAAGTAACTTTGTAATAGAGAAATTTCATGAGTTCATTTCTTACTGTTCCAGCAGGCCCCTAAAGTACTGGATCTCAGGCTCTCAGCCATCCTTGCTGTTGACAGATTGTGCACCGCATCCATTACCTTAGTCCTGCATTCAAACTCCTCACAAGTTCAAATGAAATAAGTGCACCCCACATGGCTCCATGTGAATATAAAACACGGTATTGGAGTTCAAATAATATATATAGGAAGGAATAATAATCACCATAGGAAACATAACTCGGTGTTGAAAGTATAAAGCATTTTTTGTTCCAGAATGAACATAGGGACTCGGCAATCCGAGATTCTATGCAGCTTTGGGGATAATATGAACTAAACTACAGCATGAAAACAAAGTACAATCTAACTTGTAATTGTTTATCCACTTTTTCCTTGAAAATGCTAACATCAAACATTTTTAGGACCACTTTTTGATCATAGGGTTCATTCCACAAAACAAACAACGGTATCAATGATATTTGTCCGATTTGTGTGAGATCTGTCAACAACAACTCGCTTCCCCATTTCACATCCATCACCTTAACACAGGAGTTGATACACTATGGAAATAAATGCATTAAGTGGCAGCAGCAAGACACGGCTTGTTTTGACAGGGCAAAACTGATAGGACTTCGCGGCTTTTGAAGGTTCATAAGAACGTTTAGTGTTTCTCTCGGTTCATGTTAGCAGGTCTACCATGGTAACCATGTTTCCCCTTTTTTTCAACATTTTTAGGCGCTTTTTCATAGCTTTCTGCTCAATTTCTCTTTTCGATCACGGCTGTCCGTTTTATTCTGTCCCTTGTCATGGCGAGAGATTCTAGTTCTTCTATGCTTCGTTTGAGTAGCAAAAGTTGTTCCTCAGTTGTTCGACCACTTGATGGTTCAGTTGATAAGTTTAATAGTGTTGCTTAATCGATTCAAAGTAATGTTGAGGTTGCTTCATCTTCCCAAGCTCCATCAATGGTGAATGTGAAGTTGAGAGGAAAAGCGCGTGTATGAAATGATTCCGGAAATGGTGGATTCTGTTATTGCATCGGTATTGCAGCAGAATTCCGGCAGGTGATGGGGCTGTGGCGGCAGGTGCTAAGGATGCGTCTAGTGTAGAACCTGAAACTAGAAACTAAGAGACTCTTCCAAGTCTGAAGAGCAGAGAGATCAAAAGCTTCTATCTGTGTCTATGAATTAGTATGTCATCAAAATTTAATAGAAACAATAACCTTTTCTTAGCACTCTCCAACTGAGACAGATTACTTGATCCAAGCAAATATGAAAATATTTGTCTTCAAGAAAAATTACGATGGAATGAAATAAAAAACGAAAAAAAAAGGGACCAATTTATTATACTACTATTTATACAGCATTATCATAACAACAAAAGACTCAACATCATACGGTGCAAAAGCGGGCAAGCGTGCTTGGCAAAACCCTCCTCCTTTGGGCATATACATGACCCATATAAGCCTAACAATTGGAACAGCCACGAAAGGCCCTGCAGGCAAATCAATCAAGCGAACACCGGTGTTTGTGCTCTTTTCTACGAAAAATTAACAAAAAAAAGAAGAATACAATACCTCTAGTCTCCAACAACTACAGACCCCTACCTACCTGAATCTTAAACCCCATTCCACGTGGCTGAACCAAATTTATATGAGTTCTCTCGTTAGCTGCTCATAATAGCACATAGCTTGTAAGTTTACCTACCTATCGACTGACCAGCTGCATGGAAAACCGCACCAAAATTTGGTCGCTGTCAATCCTTGAAATATACTTCATCCAAGTAGATCTTTAAACATGTTTGGATTCTGACTCGATGGAGTCACACCCATCTGCCTAATCAGTGCATCCTTTTCCAATGAATCTTTAGGGTTGGGACCCTTGCTACTTTGCATTGGTTGCGTTGTTGTAGCACCGCAAGGCATGTTTGGCATTGAACGATTTGACAAGCCAGATAAAAGATCACCGTCATCTTTATTGTGTATGCCAGTAGGTGTCTCTACGTACAATGCCATTATATCAGGTGATTTGGAAGCTGCAGTCGAACCATGATTTACAGCTGAAGCAACTTGAGTTGTGTCAAGAAGGCCCCCCAATTGTTTAAATGGATCTATCGAAGGAGCAGTACTTGTGACAGTTGCTTCCCCCAAATCAAGCAAGTCCGGAGACTGTTGAACAGTAGCCGTCTTCTCTGATGCTACTTCCATACTAGACTTTGGCATATGAGACTTCAACACCGTGTGGCTGCTTGCCTTTGAAATCTTATGACCAGTAGCTGCCCTCTTTTCCATTTTTGATGAACCTCCAAACAGTGAAGCAGCAAGTTTCTGCTTTTCTTGAGAAATTTGAACTTCTGGTTTCCTTGAATCATAGGTTTCAAGTGTCCTGGAATTTGCAGTACTTGCCCCGTCAACTTGTGTGATCCCACTAACTGTTTTTTGCGATGTGGAATTTGAGGTAGATGTTGCAGGGGAGTATGTTGGTCTACCCCACTTCTTTTGGACTCCATCTAGTCGCAGCTTGAGCTCTGACGACCCTGCATCTGATGACATAGAGGGCACAGGAGTCTGGTAGCTCTCCCTAGGATATATTGGCTCAGGAACTGGGACAAGTTCAGTTGAAACACGTGATACTGGAGGAATCCTAGATAGCACTGTTGGTATTGGAAGCTCATATGCCTCAAACCTGAGACTGTGTGATGATGCTTCATGGTGATCTTGGTTCCTAAAGTTGCATATATTTAACATTCCAGAGCGTTCACTCTCAGGAATATACGGCTGAGCACCTTTTTCTATCGACTCTTGGATATAACCATTAAGGAATGAAAGACCTTTATCAATCTGCAAGGAGAACTAATAATGATTGTACTCTCGCATTAAAAGATATAGTATAAATTAACAAACAATGTTCCACCATGATGAGGTTGACAGAAAACACAAGGACCTAAAAGGACAAATAGCCAACATAAGCATGCAATTACGGTTCAATTGCTAATGATCTTAACCTGTAAAACATAATGGACGCAGGCTTTTGTAGAAAGCTAGGGATTTAGACATCAACTAATTAACCTGGCACAGATAATATGTCATAATCTTGTGAAGCTCCCAAAAACTTTCAACAGAACATATACAGATAAATTGATTTATATGTCAAAGAGTTAAGATAATTGTATGAACTCCCAAAGCAAGGGAAATTTAATAAAACTTAAGTGGATCAGTTCTGTCACAAAAAGAGTACATTTTCAAAATGGAAGTAATTTTTAAGCCAACCTACTTGTAAAAACATTATCCCACTCATAGAAGAGCCAACATCAATGCGGTGCCTTTTCTGAAATGAACAACTGTTGGAAATGTTCAACAAGAAATATCCAACATCCTTATAAATCAATCCCATGCAGGATAACACAACAGATAAAGAAGGTGATGTCATTACTCTTTCTTTGCAGCAAAATTTACAATCAAAAGAAGTACCACCTCATATTGGAGAAGCGAGGAGGGATAATGCTTAATTGATAAACTAAATGAAGTGCAGATATCAAAGTGGAACGGATCAGTTTAAGTCATAGACTTTTTATCAAACTTAGGTCACGGAAGCTTCAATATGTAACTAACCAAAGAGGATGCAATCAACTTTTAAGGATAAAAGTTTCATAAAAATATGACTTTCAGAGAATTTGGGGCTCAAACTAGAAAGGCAAATAAGTTAAAAACAAGATATCAGGGAAATTGAATCAGGAGACATCAGAGATATCACACAAAATGAGAACCTGTACATTCAAAACCAAATTAAACATGGAATGCAATTAAAAAAGCACCTCAATATCTTCACAACTTGCATTCAATGGAATAATACACTCAACAGCATGTGCATCAAGACCAATTACTTCTTGCAGTTCATAGGCACGTTGCTGCAAATCTGTTGAGTGAGAAGCCAATAATTCTTCCATTAAAGCTTGACACTGCAAGAGAGGAGAGAGCCATCAGTCCACAAATTTTGTTACCATTACGAAAGCTGAGTATTATTATACCTCCAAATATTGTATATTCAGGCATCTATGACAAGGCCTTTCATCAAAATAAATATCACTTTTAGCAGAGTTAGTAAGCATTAAAAGAAATTCCCATTATGCCACCAGCAGTTCCATCATTATCCATTTACAAGACATTTGCAGCGATCCCTATCCTACCAGTACACTGCACAATTGGCATCAATAACCGCTGATCTCCACCTTATAATTCTTATTCCTAAATAAAAGGCATTAAAAGCCTGTTGCCACACATTGTTCTCACTCCGTTGCCCAACCTGGGGTCAGAATACTCATTACCCTACCATACTTAATTTTGACCACTTGAGGAATCTCCAAAGCAGATCATATTGACACATTTCTTTAAAATGAAATCTTTTGCTTTGAGAACCATAACCTCTTTTCACATCAATCATTTTCTCACCATCAGAACAACCTAGTAAATGGTAGCTTAATTATAATTTCTACTTACTTCCTTTCTAGTAAAATGCAACCCAGAGAGAGAAATTAGAAGTTTTAAACAACAAAACCTCTTCTCTGAACTACAGCTTCTGCTAAGGGAAAGAAGTTCACTATCAATTCAATGAGATAATGCAAACACAAACTCCCAATCTGACACCACCTAACCTTAAACCTGGTTTATTTTCTTCATTGCCAAACCATATGAACAGAAAATGTGTCTTATTTTTTGTTGTAACCAGGGTCAAACTTTTCCTAATTTCTATATTTTTCTTATTCCAAGTCATTTTTTTATTTATTTTCTTCATTGCCATATCATGTGAAAAGAAAATGTGTGTTATTTTTGCTTGTAACCAGGGTCAAAATTTCCTTAATTTCTATATTTTTCTTATTCCAGGTCATTTTCCTCCCAAGAAATGGAGCTCCAAGCAGTCTATACATGTGTAATATATTTTAGTTCATTGGATACACTTCAACATGGTAAGACAACTTAGTAAGACAACTTACTCTTAATTCCTTTAAAAGTCCTTGCTAGCTACCGTTGAGAGAATTACAGCACTAAAATTTTTTGCTTTTAGGCAACCAAACAACCCAAAGCCAAGCTTTTCCTTAGTTGAAAACTATGATCTTATTACCAAACTTAACAAATCTAAGATCTAGCTTCAAAGCCTGTTGGTCAGCACAAATGAGATGCATGAAAAGTAAACACAGCTAGTTTAAATTATTTTGAGAATGTTGGCTAAAAGTATGCAATCTAACATAAAATTAACAAGGATGCAAATATTGAACCACATCAATAACAGAAATGACCACGCATTTGCATATAACAAATTTGTCCTCAAGTGCTCGGAAACCAACCTCAGGCAGCATATCTACTTTCCTCCCAGCTGCTAGTTCAAATGCATATATTTTCATGAGAGCTGTAACTGCATATGCCTTCAAAAATAGGAGAAAGATCAACACATTTGCGGATGTTGAATGGAAAATATAACATTATAACATGACATTTTCAGATGATAATGAGAATTTTAACATACAAACATCTTGTTTAACCGCATCAAGAAGTTGAAATAACTGGTTTAAGCATCATTAATTCATATTAGTTGATACCTTAACAGTCTCATCATTAGAATATGCCTCTGCCACGTCACATAACTTTCCAGTAATGTAGGAAGCAAAGAACTTTCCATCAGCTGTTCCATATTCCCCCAAGACCCAACAAATTACCTGCAATCAGAACTCGCAATCAAGATTTTAGCACTGCAAACATGCAAGGAAAAAAAGTTAGAAAGGATACTTGATACAACAGAACATACTTGAAGAAAAACAGATGGCAACTTTGGTTCACCAAGAATGTGAAAGTATGACTCCACCTGCCCAAAAAAAAAAAAATCATTCCAACTTAAGAATATGAAAAACAAAAAGAAAGGACCAAAAAAATGAGTAAAACTAAAATACAGAAGGGTGAAGATGCACAAAAAAGAGTCACTTTTGAATGATAGGTGTGAAACATACACCAAAAAACAGTTAAAACACATCAATCATCAATCAGATAAAGAATAATAGATATGTATTGTACAGAGTACTATATTTCTGACTTCAGCCCTGTGGCAGAATAATTCACACATGAGACTATAAATGCACCATAACATTTTACAATTTGAATTCGCACTGAATATCCAAAACATATGTGCAGGTAATTAATATTTGCAATAGATTTCCACCTCCAAACTAAGCTTCCAGTCAAATAGCCCTCTGATCAAATTCAACCCAATTGCTGCATCCATTCTCAAGATCTAGACTAAAAGCTTCAATATTTTCCTATACAATTATCAAAGTCTACATAATGTGCCAACTGATTGTTAAATCCCAATATACTCATAGGTTCATAAAATTCATTGGCATGGCATATCTCATTAAAGCTAGACCTGTTACACAAGCCTTTGCTATATCTCATAGGAATCATTTACACATTAAACATTTTGATTTCAGCTAGTCTCACCTTTGAACACTAAAAAATTAACTTCTTTGGCTACACTTGACTTCCAAATTTATTGAAGTGCATTAATTCTCATTTGTTAAAAAGTGACAGCAGGTTTCAATAAGAAATTCAATTCATGTCATTAACAAAATAGACAAGGCGCAAGTATTAAAAATCTGAGGTTTCAAGCTTTCAAGAGTGGTTTTCTTTTTTCAGACTCAAACTGAAATGACATTAATAAAGATATAGATAAAGAAGGTCAAAGAAGATGCACAACGTTAAACATTTAGTTAATTCATTTGATGTGTGCATTTGACATACAGCAACAATATATGGTCTGTGCATGCACGTGCAAAAAGCAATCATCAAAATAACTTACAGCAGATGATCTCAGTTGACTATCTGCAGCATCATCATCCTCTCCAAATCCCTCGGCAATCAACCGCATCAAATTATGTGCTACCTTAATATTCACCAGATCTCCGGCATGTTCAAACACTTTATTCATGGTCTGCGGAGTAAAATTATCAGGAATGGCTAGCATTCTAAGCTAGGAAACTTAATTGACTAGTGGAAGGCAAAATTTTACCTTGATGAACCACTGATTGCTAGGTGCAAATTGCTCCGCAAGTTCAACACATCGAGATGCTATTTCAGTTTTATAATGATCATCATTAATGCTAATCATGTAATTAATCATGCGATCAACAACAACCTCCACATTTGTAGACTTGGTCATTTTGTACAGTAGGTCAAAGGTTTTTCTCTTCAAAGTGTCATCTGGGTCCTGTGTCATGCAATCATGTAAATAATTATAATGGATGAACAACAATTGCATGGCATAGACGCACTAGGAATTTACACTAACCATAACTATTCTGCTATAACATACATAACCGCGTCATTTAACAGAACCAAGTAAGCTTAAACCAAACCATATAGCACAAGCACTTAGGAAATAGATAAATAAATCCCAGCCTCTACAAGTTTAATCATATTAAAGTATCCCGAAGTTAGTAAATAACATTAAAAGTATAAAAAAAATGAAATGAAGACTAGCTAACATGTCCAGAATTTAAAGTAAAAAAACTTTTTACCTCTAAGCAATCAATCACAGCCAGTTGATGTTGCTCAGCAATCTCTGGACTTATCTTTATCAATCGGCCAAGAGCATCAATGCCCATGTATTTTAGGTTATGACTGTCACTCTAACAACGAAAACAGGAGCTGGCATGATTCACCAAATATGGCAAAAAAACTCATAATGCTCCTCAACAATGAGGACTCTGAACTTCCACAAAGCAGGCACTAAATAAAGGAGATATACCTTTAAAAATCTTGATATAACATCGGCTGCAGACTCTATTAACTTGGGATTGGGAAATATAGACGAAACACAGCATATGCACTCATAAAGTACAGCATTTCCTATATTACTTGATGAATCACATTTTCTGAATATGTCTCCCACTACAGTATACATGTTTTCACTTGCTTGTTTGTCACCACTTCCAAGCAAAGCCATAATTTTCAGTAATTTGATCTGCCAAATGCAACTATGATCGTCATATGTCCTACATTTTCAATTGGAAAATTATTAAGCTACTAAAATCTCATGTTAAACCTAAAATACAAATTACCTGAATAAATGGAGCTGGCATCTGATGGTAATCATAAGCCTTTGGTAGTCTGCGTTCAGCTACTTGTTTAAGAATGCTTACAAAGCTGAGGACCAAATCTTTGTAAGAATTAACATCTATAGTTATAAGGTCAAGAAGTGGACAAAGGGTTGCACCCATAACTCCAGGATCATTATCACAAAGCCTCTGAAACAAAGATAAGCCATTTTTTAAGTGGATAAATGAAACAGTCTATCAAGAATAATATATTGACAATCATTAGCTATCAAATATATCAAGATTAAATTTGTCATTTTAGAATATTTCAACTTCTCAAGGCATATATTTTAAAATAGAAACCTTAATAAAAATGAAAATGGTAATAAAACATATTGAGAACTTACAGAGTATCATTTTTCTTAAAATATCAGTCTCTCTATTTCCTTTTTTCTCTTCCCTTAATAGAGTTCATTCTATGATAGCAGGTATTTGAGAATTTCTGGTTTTAGTTGTGAACCATGTGTAAGTAAATTCTACCGAACAAAAGTTTAGTAGTTGGTTCATAAGCTTGAAATTCCTCTTACTTACTGATAAATTTGAAATTATTACATAAGATACACCTAATCATGCTAGTTTCTATGCAAATGGTGGAAAATGATCATTCGGAAAACTAATCCAAAAATGAAGAGGAAAGGCAGCAAAATTTGCCATATGTAGTATCCATATCAGCACATAACCCACATGCATGCACAGAAACAAGATGCTTTTCCGATAGGTTAAATACACATAGACATAGTGGCATGCTGCTTAAATTAAAATGCATGAACATATTCGTTTGGAATGGTAGAATTAGATTAAAACCTAGAAATAGAATGAGCAAAATGGGAAGAGCTACCTTGCGAAAATTGGAGACAAGATGCGAGACAGAAGAGGGGGATTTCTGATAGAAGCGATGAAGAGCCATGATGGCCTTCTTCCGTACAGCCTCCTTAGGATGTGCGAGCAACTCCACAACCTGCGGCAACACGGCAGGAATTGTCTCCTCATTGATGAACTTACAAACGGCATTCAAGGCGGCGCAGACCACCAAGTAATTGTCAGACTTCAAATCCTTCTGTATGGTGTTGACAATCAAAATTATCAAATCATGATCTTCATTCAGAAAGAGCGTAACAGCCAAGTAACCAGTTCGTTTGACGAGAAGACTATCATCGTGAGTCATCTTAACAGCGTGAATGTAACCGAAGGAAGCATCGTGACCGAGCATCTCCACGTAAACCAATCTGACGATGTACTCCTTCATCTTGCGTTTAGGGATGTCGGGCTCCGAGATGCGGCGTTTGAGAGTCTCGATTTCGTTGAGAACAATTCGGTCTTCTTCTGCCTTGGATCGAGCCTCGCCGATGGACTTCACCAGATCCAGAAATTCTTTGGCCTGATAGAATCCGCCATGAGAGCCCATAGCGAGCTCCCTACCAATCGTCTTCAATTGCTCCAGCTTGGCTACTGTGCCTCGATGCTTCTCCTTTTGGTGTTGAGGTAGATCTTACAGTGCGTAATCAGATAGCATCAACAAATGTTTTCCTTCGAGTTTTTTTTTTTTTTTTTGGGCCAAAGTAAAAACTAAAGGCGAGTGAAACGAGGATCGGGCTCCTCTCCTGTTCATATCTGGACTGGAGAATACTGTTTGTGGTTGGATGAGAAGCCAACTCATTAAAATTGAGATAGACGGCTCTAACGCTTTCCACGTTATTTAACACAAACTAACAACGAAAATATGCCGTTAGTTTTTTCTTTTCCATTTTCTAAGCGTTTATTCTTTTTTTATTTTAATTATTTTTTCTTGCTTAAGCCATATCTCCAACTCTTCTTAAACACTAACTAATTTAAACCAAAACAAGACTGAAAAGCGTAATCTCCCAAAAAGTTGGCGACCGGTTTGAAAATTTCAGCAACAATGATGCTTTCATTGACGTGCTTCACTTATCCAACATTTACCCATTGTTTTAATGTATAATAATTCATTAATTAAAGTTTCTTTTTTTATGAAAATCTATATTTTAAATTTTGATTAAGTTATAATCTAAGCATGAATTTAGAAAAAAAAAAAGTAACCAACTACTTTTCACTAATATTTCATCAATGAATTATTTTACAATAATTTAATTTATTTAAAATCATTAAATATCGTCTATTACTCCTTGTAATTCATTTTCTTCTTTAACCTTAATCTGCTTCATTTGCTGATTTGAGCATCAGTCTCGAGATTAAACTCTGAATCTCTGATGCCCTCGATCATACTTCCTAGCTGCAAATCCAATCACCTTTTTAACTCACCATGCAGTTAAGCTTCAATTCATCACTGTCTAAAACATCTTCAACGAGTACTATATTATATTTTAATGAGATATAGAACCAGAAAAATTTTGGAATAATAAGTATATACAGCTAATAAAATACTAGTAACTATTATTTATACACTCTTTCAATATACATAGCAATGTACGATCGTTTTTAATATATAAAATGATAATTATTTTATATGATATTTAGTTTATATTTAAAAATATATAATTACAAAAAAATTAATTATTTTTTAACTTTAATCATTTCAAAAATAAAAATAATTATTCGTAATTTTTGAATTAAATTTACATATTTTATTATGTCTTAAAAATTATATTATTATATAAATTTTAAAAAATTATTTTAATCATTAAATAAAATTATTTAATTATAATTCTTATACATCAAATTAATATAAAATATAATAATATTATTTAATTTATGGATAATTTTGCATATCAAATTCCGTAACAGTAGCAGTATTCCTTCGTTCAAACTCCGAGCTTTGTTTCGATAAATTCCATGTAAAGTTTGATACGTGTCAGTCACGGCTCGCTCTTGCTGCCACCTTTCGCTATTTATAACTGCTTCTCACTTCCATCTTAAGTTCCAAGTGCGCTCTCTGTCTCTCTCAAAAGAGTGAAAGACTCAAAAGGACTTGAGTTATAATTTCCAATGAAATCTATAATCTGCTACTGCTCTCAGTTTCTCTGTAAGCACTTCTTTCACCCGTGTTGTTCTGGTTTCTGGGCTCGCTATGACCTTAGGTTTGTAGACATACACGTACGTATGTATGTAAGTATGTGTGTAAAGTGTAAACAGTTCCCGGGTTCTGCCCCAATTTGGATTTTTCCTGCCTCCTAGTTTTCAAACTTGCTTTCCTTCCGTCTTTCTTTATCTTCGTTATGCTTTTCTTTCTTTTGAGTATATTTAAGGTTTTAATGAATGTGATTGTGCTTGTTTAATTTCTTAATGCCAACAATTGTAGAAATTAGATTTTTTTTTTTTTTTTTTAGAAATTAGTTTCTTTCTTTCCCCCTTTAAGTTTTGATGCTAATTTTACATCCTATCTATCTATCTCTCTATCTATCTATGGATCCATTGAGAGGTCTAAAATGCCCCCCTTCCAGTGTTATTAAATGCTTCAATCCTCATTTACTTTCCTAAAATATACTCTTGTTGGCCAACTCTTAACAGTTTAGTCTAGTAACTTTTCCCTATGTTTACTATTTTGCAGCATTTAAAATTTTTCTCTTGTTTGAGGTTTTGGATAACGATTTTGCAAACTGTAATTTTTGCACTTTCCCGTAATGAATATATAGAAATACCATTTCTTCAGAAAACGAAGAAAATAATAAAGTTTGGAAATCTAAAAAACCCGTATCGTGGTTTTCTTAATGCAGGAATATTCTCATGTTTGAGATTTTCATTCTTTATATTTAGACTCTTTGACTTTTGAGGCAGTTTTTTTAGATTGACTTGTTCTGGTTGTCCACGTCTTGTATTAATTAATTCCAATAAAATAATAGTCCCCTTATATTGGTCATCTTTATAAATTATAACAAAGTATAGTTAATTTTTGTGTGCTTTAGTATTGGCTTCAGTTGACCGCTGCAGGCATTTGAACTTTGAATTCAATCTATAGTCAGATTTTGTTCATTTATTATCTCCAGTTGATCCAGTGAAGCTTGTAAAGTAGGTAAACAGACAATGATAGCTGCTGTGTATAATGAACATTGTGCGCAGGAGCTTACGTGGCACATAGGTTTTTTGGTCTCTGGATAGTTTCTGTTGTCTGTGTTTTGCGATCTTGATGTACCTCGTCTCTATTATGCAGGAGTCCATTCATGTATCATATGCTGAGTTTTCTTAGGAACGACCATTACTTGCTAAAATTAAAAATACGATCAGAAGGTTTCTTCAGCTAGATATGTTTGTTTCATAAAGATGACCATATGTACAATATTATTTCACTGCGCTTTGCTATGCTCTTTCTTTTTTACATTTGGTTTTTCTTGAGGGCTGCATACTTTTATGGTATCTTAAACAAAATGATGAAGGTGTAACACCATTATCTAATTTATGCAGAGCATTGCCAGCTGAACCTTTAATTAATAAAGGTTATGCAGTATGCCGGCGTGTGATTTGGTGGATAATAGCTGTTTCCAAGTTAATGACTAACCTAACAATTGTAGTAACCATGCCATTTTCACTTTGCAAATTGGTATGCACGTTTTGTATGAAAACCATCCTAATTGTTTTTCAAACCTGGATGGAGTTGGTAAAGGCAGCAGTTTCCTTCCATGTGAATATCTTCTGGAAAGCAATAATTTGGACGGTTGCTCTTATATCTCTTCCAATACGAGTGTTGACTGCCTTGCAGAGGGAAAGACTGGTTTGTTTCAATATGCTTTGCTTAGAAATTTTATATGCAATGGATTTAAACCGTTCTAGATAGGCTTAATCTTCTTCCCTTTATAATGCTTTTAATTGCAAACAAAGAAAATCATTTATAGACAAATTTGTTGCTCAAAAGCAGAATTTTAGTACATCTGGGCTAGCTTCATATATATATATATACACACACACACATATATATATATATATATATTTCTTTGGGGTGGGAGGTGTCAAATTCAAATTACTTTGGTCTTGATAGAGCTTGCCCTGCATACCTTGAAGGAGACTCAGCTTGGCAACTGGCAAGGAACACCATACCTATTAAGAGAAAATAATTATTTCATAATTACTCAATTATGAAAATAGAGATTAGATTACTCCTTCTTTTGATAGAAAGAAAGACAAAAGATAACTCTTTTGATGAATGCAATACTTACTCTTCACTCTTCAGAGTAATCAACTAAATGTCAACTTCAGCTGTTCATTGGTGTTTGAGTATCTACCAGTTTTAAGATATGACGACTGGAATTTCTGGTCTTCTATATTTGCAACATTTGTCCATTAATAGAAACCAACTTTGGGGCTTTTGGCAATGAATGCAAGATAATTGTTTTTCTTTTGGTTTCCTTTAGTAAGGGAAGCTTTATGTATGTTTTTTCGTTTATGAAAATTTTCATTCTCATCAAGGAGCTGCTAATTATTGACATAAATTCTCTGCTAGCTATTTAATCATTGCTATGGACTGAAAAGATTGATATTTAAATTTATGTTGCTTTAGACTATGACATGAGCTTGTATTTAATTACCTGCACTTGTTACATGCTTGCTTTAGCTAGTCATCTGCAAGTTTTCCTACATATGTCAATATTCTTTAGTTCCTTAATTAACTTGCCTTTAAAGTTTAGTCTGCATTTTCCTCATAATTTATATAAGAAGCATGGTATGATTTGCAGCTGCAACAGCACCAGCACCAGCATGAGATGCAGTTTGAGCTGGAGACTCTTGTTTGGGACAGGAAAGAGCTGGAGGACCATCTCCAACAGGCTGTTAGAGAACACAGACTTATGGAGTCGATGTCAATAGAACTTGAAGAGGAACATGACAAGGCTGTTGCCAGGATTGAACTATTGGAGAGTAAGGTAAATATTATAAACTGTTTGGAAGTTAGAAGATCGAATATTGATCAATTTTCAACAAGTTCATGTACACCCATTGAATGTATCTTTCAGCAGCATATGCTGAAAATATATATTGTGCGTACCAGTTGCAGGATTTAAAGGATGAAAACCTTCGGCTGAAAGAAATTCAAGGCAAAGCAGCATGGACCTTTAAAGGTCATGATGATGATGAGACGAATAAAAGCAAAGGTGTTAATACTGTTGACAATCATGTCATTCCCTATAGTTGTATTGCATCATGGATTTCCAGTTATAAGGAAAGTGGCATCTCCTTCCAAGACCTGATGATGAACAAACAAGTATGGGAGGAGAGGAGCAAGAGTAATGCTGCACTGTTGGATTTCTTGAAAGCTGGCCCTGCACCAAGCGGATCTGTACTGCAACCATTTACGCCCAGTGTTATTCCAAATTTAGATGTCGATACACTTCTTGAACAACGAAGAGAGATTGCACTTTCACAAACTCTTTTTAGTGCAATTTTATCGCTTTTGGTTGGAATGATTGCGTGGGAAGCTGAAGATCCTTGCATGCCTCTTGTGGTGGCTCTCTTCACTGTAGTTGGCATGTCACTTAAAAGTGTTATTCAGTTTTTCTTCACTATAAAGAACAAACCTGCTTCTGATGCAGTTGCCCTCTTGAGCTTCAATTGGTTCATACTTGGGACACTCAGTTATCCTACACTGCCCAGGGTTACCCGTATGCTGGCTCCACTGGCCTTGAGCCTAGTGGACAGGATAGCAAGCTGGCTTAGTATCTGATTCAACTAGCTTTTATATATATATATATAGATAAGGTTCATCATCTTAATGTTCCTATATATATATATATATAATGTCTTTTGTCTCTGCGCTTAATTCTTGTTATGGATTTTGACCTTAACGCTCTTAACTACATGCGCCTATTACCGTGTATGATTTTGTGTTGAAACAGAGGGCAGAGGTACGTGTATAAGGAAAAAAGGTTAATTTGTTTTATATACTGCTGCTTTTAAATTAGCTCAAATTCTGATCAAAAAATAAAATAGATGGATCATTTTTCCACAAAATCAAATAAAGTTTTAGATCAGTATAACTGGATTTGAATAAGGAATTAAAGGGCCCTAATAATTAATTTTCTACATTTTTTTTGTTTGTATCTGCTTTGGATAATAAAACTGTCATATCAATTTAATTTTGAATCTATTTTTCTATTCTTAAAATGAAAGTTAATTCCATGGTTGAGGGGTTTAATAAGTATGTTGATATACGTTACTGTTTGGAATAAATTTGAGATTAAAGGAGTACTTTAGATATTGAAATTCAAAATTAGGGATTTTTTTTTCGTTTAGATAAAGTTTAATTTAATATTTAATTTTGGATTTTGATTTATAAATATTTTATTAACTAGCATCACAAATTTAATGAATTTTTATTTTATGTTTATATATTTTAGCTATTAAAATTATTTTTTTGTGATGATAAAATATTTTATAATGATATATATACCGCACTTATAAAATTATTTTAAATTATTTATTTATTTGAAAAAATTACTTATAAATTATATATTTATTTATACCACTATTATTTGTACTAGTGGTAGTAAAAATTAAGTATACTGCTATTAAAAAAGAATATATGTGCATTAATTATTGTTTAATACGGGGCCGTCCAGGCACAATAATTAATCAGAATAAATGAAGGTGTCACATTGTTATGGGAAAAGCAGAAGAATAAATTCAACAACAGGACAGGCAGCGGGAATGGGCCCGCGTTCCTTAAATCGAAATCATACGTTCGTACAATTCCAAGATTATTTACAGTCAATGTCAACCACGCAAGTTCATTTTTTCATGGACAATCCGATATCAATCTTTCAAATTACATACTCGTGAGCCCTTCATGGTTTTGACTCCGTAGGATCACACGTTTCATTCTCAAACCGCGTAGAAAGGAATCTAAGTCCCGTCACGATTCTCAATCTATAAATCTCAAAGTGATCTTGAGTACTTACCTTTGCTCGCAGATATAAAAGTTATGAGCATCGATCGCTTCGATCTTAAGAGCTCGTAACTTCGATTTTTATAATATTATCTCATTTTAACATTATAAAAATTTAATACCATATATGTTTAGATTATTTATAAGCTTTCGTGCCTCAAATTTGAAGATATAATATAAATACTAATAAGTAGTTAGTCTAGAGTCACACAAAACTTATTTCATTTTACGAAATTCATATTTTAGGGTTTAGCCCTTAACCTCATTCTAAGCTGATCGCATGTATAATGGATACTTTAAATCATGTCCATTTCACCTCATGAACCTCGAGTGTGCTACCTGGTAGCAACACACCTCTACCAATTGGCCATAAAGGTATAGTAATATGCTTGGCTGCTAGCTCATTTATTCTTCAATTTTGATGGTGTCCCTCTTATGCTAACATCATCTTGTGATCCTTAGTTACTGATCACCCTAGCTTAATGAGGGCAAACCGAGAGGCATAATGAATATTAGCGTCTAACTTTACAGCTTAATGTAAAGGCGCGATACGAAGTCCATCGATCCCAATCATCCCAAAGTTTACCATTACTTAAGGAGATACCGTGCCACACTCATAACTTGACAATACCCGTCCACCTAGATGACACATATGCCTAATAGTAGTTTCAAATTAGCCAAACCTTCGCTTGTCAGTTAGCCAAGAGGATGGTAGAGAATTGACACTAGTCATTCTTTTATAAAACGCGTAAGAGCTTTTTAAGTCATTCTACCATGAACCATAAGAATGTTTGAACTTGGGATACTTTTTTCCTCAACTATCTTAGGGTCATTCTTCAACCAAATTAGGGACCAGTGACATGTCTCTTGGTTACCATAATTTCAGCATTCCACTTGTTGCTCAACTAACCCACCAAAGGTACTCGTGCACAACTTCGATCGATAACACTCGAGTGGCTACCTAGCTCCAAAATGCCTGCCCACTAGCTCGTATTTGCTCGTGTATCCTAGGAACTAAGGCTCACATCACCCACACATTATATCAACAATATGTTCCCAATTTACACTGCTCAAACACATTTCTAAGACCATTGTCTTGATAAAAAAACCTAGTCTGCTGCTCAGCTCAGGGTCAGTTATGGTAGGATTAAGGCATACTAAGGCCTAACCATGACATTCTCCCTCACTTACTATGTCGATGTCCATATCGATGCTAAGACCACACCTAATTTTTTTGTTACACATAGTTGACATTTTCCTATATATCTCTTACTTGTGCCCTCAAGGATTAGGTCAAGATCCCGTCACATGAAGCCCCCACCCATAATACTCGTTCATTGTCAATGTCGATAGATCTCATACCAACTCCAATGCATCTTTATCCAAATTCCACTTCTGATCTACACTCAATCCATTTCTCGTATATGCCATTACACTAATTCACCCATGATCACATCATGTTGTGACCTCAAGGCACCCTTAATAATCATGATCCTTAGTAGAATGAATGACTATTTACTTTGCCACACATTGCTGTGCCCCTCTAGATGTGACCCATCACATTGACCTCACTCTTGAAGCACTGAGTCTTCGATGCGCCCCTTTAAACATGGTGCTTAGGTCAATTGCTCTTATACAACATCACCCAAAATAGGCCCTGGCATGGTGGCATCCAAACACTTCAGTCATCTCACAACTTGGGTTTTTTTGGTCCCTTCAAGGTCACCTTTCTATGTATAACCCTTTGGCCAACTGCTTTTATGGCAACACCTTAATGCTTGCTATCTTGAACTCAAACTCATGCACAGATATATCATAAACTTCACCTCATTGGCTCAATTCCACATGCAATCACAAGTCTCCCCCACTTTTACATGAACTTAGCTCGACATGCACACAACCATGTCTCCATGATGGTTCTATAACTCATTTGCCTTGACTTTGGTATATCTCAAAGGACAATTCAAAGCCTACACAATGCTCCAGGATCCGTCGACCCAATCAATCTCACTATCCACTAACTTGCTCGACTCCAAGGTTCACCAACCCATTTGGACTCAAGGCCATCCCATAGGCCAGCAACTATTCAAAGACTTCATATTTGGCTCAACTCAATCAACTTTTCTCTGCCTTACTCAAACTCATTCAATTCGTTGATCATATACAACTTGAATATCAATACATTAGCTTTGCTCAACTCAATCGATCCTCTAACCCACATAACTTAAGACCTTGCCAACTGGCTAATTTCTGCTTGCTTGTTTCACTGAACTGCTCACTGTTATGGTCCGTTGACCACCACATCTCATAAGGCCTTTTTTTCAGCCAACATAAGCACGGTCTACTGATTAGCACAATCTCGTGATCTTTCAATCACTAAAACTCATGGTCCACCAACCATTATCAATTCATGGCTTCAATCCTTAACCAACACAAACTTATCTACCTTTATAGGGTGGCTCCACGCTTGGACCTCAAACACTCAGCTTGTACCTTTACTAAGGCACCTATAGCACACAATAAGTGCATACGTTAATAACTAATCTCAATAAGCTCAATTCATGTCCTTTAGGACCTCATGTGTCTTGGCCCACATGGCCTTGCTCAAACACCATTTCAAGGTGTAGACCCATTTCGCAGTTTGATCTTAACATGATTTTTTCATTGGAAGGGCATCACATGCCTACACGTGCCAACAATTTTGGTTAGGTAAAGCTAAACTCCCGTAATTTTTGCTTGGCATCTAAGAGTCAACTTGAAGGTTTTCCACCTCAGCCAATTTTTCTTATAGTACTCATCAATGGCTTATTCTTGAGCCCACATAGCCACTATATTACTTTTCAGTCTCAATAGCTCATTTTGAGCTTAGCACCATCTCGATCTATTATTATAATGCCCATACTTGGACCAATTTAGTCCCATAGTTAGCCAAACTAGGCTCTACTACCTCATGTCATGGGTTGTTCATTCCTTAAATTAAAACCATGTATCCGTGCTACATTAAGACTACTCATAGTTGAGGTCAGCTATTCACGAGTCAATTTTTTCGTTGATAGCTTGATATTGATCCTTCAAACTGCATACTCGTGAACCTTTCATGGTTTTGATCTTATAGAGTCACACGCTTCATTCCCAAACTCTATAGGAAAAAACCTAACTCCCATCATGATTCTCAATACACAAATCTCATAGTGGCCTCAAGCACTCATCTCTACCAATAGGTATCAAAGTCTCGAGCATTGACCTGTCTCGATCGTAAAGGCTTTAGCCCCTGTTCTCATAATATTATTTTACTCTGGCATAGTGAGGACTTAACACTATGCCCGTTTGGATCATCTGTAAGCTCTTATGCTTCAAACCCGAAGGCGCAATACAAATGCTAATCAACAACTAGCTCAGAGCCACACAAGGCTCATTTCATCCTATGAAACTCATAACTTAAGACCTCAGCCCTTAGCCTTATTCTAAGCTACCCGCACACATGATGGATACCTTATATCATGCTTATCCCATCTCAAGAAACTTAGGTGTGTTACCCAGTCGTAGCACACCTTTATTGATTCGGCACAAAGGTTTAGCAGCATGCCTGCCTGCTAGCCCACTCATCTTTCAAGATTGATGGTGCTCCTCTTACGCAAACACCATATCATAATCTTTGGTTATTGATCAAACTGGCTCAAGAAAGGCAAATCAAAGTGCATAGTGAATGCTAGTGTCTAACCCTACAGCTTAACGTAAAGATGTGATACGAGGCCTGTAGGCCTTAACCGTCTTCGAGTTTATCATGACTTGAAAGACACAGTGTCACACTTATGATCCAATGATGTTAGTCCACCTAGATACCATATATACTTAGGAGCAGCTTACTTCAAACTAGTCAAACTCTTATTTGTCTATTAGTCAAAGAGGTGATGGAGAGCTGACATCAGTTATCTTTCTATAAAAAACGTAAGAGTTTTTCATATCATTGTACCAAGAATCGTAAGAGTGATTAAACTGAAGACATTTTTTTTCTCAATCATCTCAAGATCATTTTTCAACTAACTCTTGACTTATCTTTGGATCACCATAATTCTAACATTTCACTCATTGCTCTATCAACCCACTCGACTCAAAGGTATGCACATGACTTCGAACACTTGACTAGTTACTCATACTCTAATATGCCCACCCACTGGCTCACACTTCCCCACGCCTTTTAGGGACTAAGGCTCGCACTACTTGCAACATTTTATCAACATGTTTTTAGGCTTACACTACCCGTGCACCGAGCCTGACCTTGACACAGAGGCTGTTTCTTTTTCTTTATCATGTTCATGTCCCAGACCATAACTCCACGTTTTAGTGGCAGACCCAAGCTCCACGTCGTCATTTCACTCCAATTCACGCCTCATTTTAATATATCCAAACCAATTTACAATGAAACTTACCATACTTAATTAGCTAAAGTAATGATAAATTTTGTAAGTAAGATGGGCTCTATAAAAAGTTTATCTATTTCTAATTTTCAATAAAAATGAAAAAAAATTATCCATTTATTATCTTCCTCAATCATCCAATTGAAAATGATAACAAAAAGCAGAATCGAAATTTGAAAGTTTTTGAAACGTAAAAAGAAAAATATAAAATAAAAACCGAAACCGCTTCCGCTTTCCTTTTTCTTTGCTCACATAACTGGAGTCGGTGAAGGGACACGTGGAGGGAAGAAATTGGTCTGTTTGATTATAAATAACCGTAGGGCAAATCCCAAGCCCATTGATAGGGTTATAGTAATACTAATGAACGGTTGCATTTTTTTAGCAAAACCAACAATTTAGCAGAAGATGGTGCTGGAGATTGATTCAGTTACCGGCGGTCTCTAATTCGCTTGGTGCAGGTCGGGAACTGATTGCTTCTTCCTTAATATTTGATTGGATTTGATTTTATTTAAGTCAAATGACGGGCCGTGATTGGAGGAAGCTCGAATTGGATCCCGCCTTGCATCAACTGAATCGGAGACCGCGGTGAGGGTTGCATGGATGTTGGCTTCTGTTCTCTTTTTCTCTTATGTTCAGATCTTAGGTTTGGATTTACTTGCTTCTTGTTTGTTTTCTGTGTTTCTTTTTTACGATTTGCTTCTGAACCTTTAGATTTACGACTTTGTTTTAAAAAATTATTTATTGTTTTGTAGATGTTGTTTCCAATTTACTACACCAATGGGAAAAACAAAGAAAAAGAACAAGAAAGAAGGCTATTATTAGCAATTCATAGATCCATTGACAGTATATTTTGATGGTGAATAATTTTTTTTTTTTTTAAGTTTGATTATGATTTGAACTTATACCTGGAAAAGGAAACCTTTGAGATATAATTCATGCTCGCTTATTTAAAATACAAGCAAATACCTGAAAGCAACTATCTTGCCATATTAATATGTTATTTCTCTTTCAATGGTACAAATGTGAAGACGATGAGACTGGAATGAAAGAGGTAAAAAATTTTAGATTGCTCAGATTTTTCTTATGTAAGAAATAATGGTATTATAGTAGTAAAGAAAATGCATGACTTATTGCAAAATGCTTTCACTTAAATATTGGAATTACTATGATAATAATATATATATATATATATAATTAGTTAATTTCTATTTCTAGTTAATTAAGAGTAGTTCCTTTATGTTAGTAGCCTTCCATGTTGGTGCAAACTTTTTCTGTGATACCTTAACTCTGTGTTCAGTCCGAACTGGTCTAGTGTTCTTTTAGTTGAACTTCTTCTCAAGTTTTTGATAATAAAATTATTCAAAGATAAAACTTGTTATTTCACTATATGAGTAGAAGAAATTTTCTACTAGTAGTTTTCACTAGTTTTAATATTTTGTTTAATTAATTAGACTAGGTTCTTCCCTGGAAACAAGAAAAAAGTCCAGGTTCTATGTTTTTACTTTAGTTTTTGTTCAAACATTTTTTGTTGCAATTTTACCATACCATTGCAAGCCTTTGGGGGAATAAATCTCTGTTGTCAATATAATGTTTTTGTTATTTTTGATTCTTTCTGACTTTGATCAATTATTTTACCTGTAATGTTTAAGGTTTTCAGAATACCTGTAATGGCTTTAAAATTTTAAGAGGTGCTGTAAGTGTTTCAGTGATTGGAAAACTCCCTTAGCAATATATTGAGACAGACTGAAATTTTATTCAATTTACATTCTCTAATAACTTTTGTATTAGTATCTGAAATTGTTAGACTGCAAAACTATTCAGAGTGTGTTTCTATTCTTCTCTTTTTGCTGCCATTTTGCCTCATGTTTATAATAATATTATTAATATTTTATCAACTTCAGAAGATGTGTAGCTTGAAATTCAATATTACTGGTGAAGACAGAGATTGCTTGTCAGAAATATCCGATGAAGGTTAAAATTTGTCTTTTCTAGTTGAACTGCTAGCTGTTTGATTCCTTATGGCAGCAATTGTCTAGTTTGAACTTCTCATTTAATCGGTGCTAAATGGGAACATCGTTAGCAATTAGCATTAACCAACCCAAAATTTCCTTCCTTCTCGGTTTCTAAGAAATGTTTGGATCATTCTTGTCTTTGATTTTTTGCATTGCTAGGTTTACGTTTTTTTAACAGCCTCTTAGTATGGTCAGCGCAATTCTTTTAGCATTCATCTTGTGAATACATGCAGCCTAGTGTTTTGCATTCACTAGTTTTTGTTGTTCTTGTTGTGGACACATTATTATGTGTTTTTAATATCCTTGTTGTAAATACAAATAATGAACTAACGAGTTATTATTGTGGAATGCCAATGGCAATTAACAAAGATTCCATGGACAGGCCTACAGGGATTCTTGGTTAGTTGTGCACACTTGAAATGATGCCATATTTTTATTTCTGCTTTCCTTCGTATTTGAAGATGTTGACTGAGAATTAAAACGTTGAATTTAAAGGGAATCGAAACTCCTTTCCAGGTTAGGGTCCTCAGATATTAAACCCTATGAATACAGACCTCCATCAAGCCTCAAACACACAGAAAGGCAGAGAAAAAACACACACAAAAGCAGCCAGAAATTTTAGGGAAATCTTTACCATGACATTAATTAATTAGCATAAAAAACCTTTAAACTAATAAATGGATGACATTTGTATTATATATATAGCTAGGTCCCCTCAAGAAAAAAGAGATCCATCTCCTCCATTGACCTCAAGTCAAGATTTAGATGACATATTGGAACACTTTTAAATTGTTCATGTAATGGAGACTGGGTGTATTGGGAATAGTTAATGTTATCCACAATTAACTAATTTCTATTAGTTATAAGTACTAATATTCTACTATATATACAATGCTCTTCTACTTCTGGCCATCTTTTCATATCTTGCTATTATTTGTATTAATTTGTGAATCATGACTATGGAAATGGTAAAACTATTGGCAGCACTGGCTTTCTCAGTTAGATGTCAAGAGCTGAAACTAGTTGCATTTGCAAAACCAACTAGTTGCAATTTCTAGTATGCAATCAGGCACTTTTTTGTTTCTTATTTCAATTAACAGATGTTACATATGCCTTGTGGAGTATGAGGAGAGGGATAGCATGCGGATATTGCCTTCTAATCATGAATTTCACAGAACTTGTATAGACAAATGGCTCATGGAGATTCACAGGTATAACTCTTATTGCAATTCTTTTTAATTTAACTTGATTGTAAATATTTGATTAACGGTGTTACATAAAATAGACATGTACTACCAATGGCCTTTTGGTCAAATGGCATCTCTTCTCCTGAAGGAGAACATCATGGGTTGCACGCCACATGTTAGGTTGTCATTAGTAAAGTGGAACAGAAAGATCAACAGTCATATAAGACTTGAAAGACTCATCCAGCTGATATTCCCCTTCTAAAAATTGAGACAAATGAATTTTGTCTGATGTATGTCATACAACAAATATTAAACAGCCAAAGGATGATACTGGGATGACATGGCCTTTGGAATGGCAGACGTATGCATATTTTTTCCTTCCCATCAATCTACCCCTTACTTGCATTTTCTGTAATTCCTAATAAATGACCTGTTGCTTTCTACCGAATCATAGGCATTTTGATCCTTAATATATTTGTGAAGGATTTGCCACACTTTCTCACCACCTAACCTGGTGGTGGAATGTATGGAGAATTATATTCGTTCATTTCATAAGCATAACATAAACAGTCATGCAAGGCCTCACCAATTTAATAAGGAAACTAATTCTTTCCGGTTATTAACATCTTTGTCTAATTGATGGCCATAATCAATATTTTCTTGTTTTATAACAACTTTCTTTTAACTACTTTTATCTAGATCGGCCCTGCCTAATTTCTATGATTGATACTTCCATTGCGTAAACTTAGGAAGGATTGCAAAAAAAGCTTGTAAATTTTCCTTTTTGGGAAGGTGCTTTAAATTCACTTGGCCAAACTGAACAGAATTTTTATACATTTCTTGGCCTCTTGTCAACAGTGTTCCCTCTCGCTAACTGTGATCTGGAAGGTAATTTTACAGGTTTTGTTTCAGTTGCATGCATAATATCTGTAACAAACACGCACACAGGCTTTTCCGGTTTGTACTAATGACCTATTTTTTCAAACTTTGAAAAAGTTAAGGGTCTGTTCAGTTTGGAAAATGTTTTAATTTTCTATCTCCATTTTTACTTTAATATGATCTATAAAATAAGGTACATCAACTAAATTTGGAAAATTAGAAAACAAGGGTTTCTGAGCTATAGCTAAAACGGTGGAAAACAATTTAAAATAGCTTTCTTGAAAATCGAAAACCAAGATTTTCAACATTTTATTACTTTATTTAAAATAGCTTTCTTGAAAAATGTAAAAATGGAGATGGAAAATGGAAAATGGAAAACAATTTTCAAAACTGAACTGGTCCTTCTATTTCCTGCTGAGTTGTTGCATTGGTTTCCTTTCTTTTCTTTTTCATGCTCTGTGTGCTACTACATTTGCAGTAAAATTATTTTAGTTTTGGAGAAGTCTAGACGCTTTGCTGACTTGTTTATGGCTTCCAGGGTATGCCCTCTTTGTCATGGGGATATCTGCAGACCTGATCCGTTGCCTGTGGAGAAGTAGAGCTTCCAGTTTTTTCTCCATGTTTTCCCAAGGAACATTGGCAACTGTTGGAGATTGTAAGTTTTTAACCATGAAAAAGATTGTTGGTAACAAAAAGGAAAAAAGAAAGAGAGAGAATAGAAATGACAATTTTGAGCATAACGCTTTAGGAAGTTCAGACTTTTTCTGGCTGGATGTTGTTTTTCATCTGTTGCTGATCACTTTTGGCTGCACAATAAAAGATCATTTGGAGTTGGGAGAAATGGGATGAACCTCCAATTTGCTATGTCCTTGGGCAGGGCACAACTCAGCTGGAAAGGAAAGGACAAATTGGAGGAAGGATTTGAATTGGTTGGAGAGGCAGGGAGAAGAAAAGCATTGTTAATTTTGTTCTTTTTTACCAAGGAATATTATTACTAATATGCTCGAAGAAAGGTCCTTTTAGCATATTATTAAATCCTCTCCCCACCAAACGGCAAAAAAAAAAAAAAAAAAAGACCTCTCCCCACCTACACTTAACTCATCAGAAAGATGAGCAGGACGGTGACTATTAACTTTTGATTCTTTCTAGAACAAAAGAAAAAAAATCGGTTTCAGTTGCATTCTGCTCAGGTCAATTGGCTATACCTGAATGTTGTTGTATGGGTATGGTGGGGGTATGTCGTGCCTAAGCGTCACTCTTGAGTAAGATCTGGCTGCGGACTGGATATCCTTCTCTTTTTTGTTTTAAGAAGAAAAGAAAAAATGTGGGATATATTTTACATTTGAACTGCCAAAATTTGTTCTTTCGAAATGGAAAATACATCAGCTTTATTACGATAGGATTCGGTGGTAGATGGAGCATACTTAATCTAATATTCACCATTTCCCATTTCTCTTTTGCCACCCATGGGGAAGAAGAAACTAGTTACTATAATCTATTTATTATTGAAACATTAAAAATATTTATGTTTAATAATATACAAAATATAAATATTTACAATTAAAATATCAGAAAACTTTCAACAATAATATTAATATTTTGATATTTTTAATTAAAATTAAATAAAATTTCTTTAATAAAATCTTAATTAAATCTGAATTGAAACAATTATATATGAGATTTGCTTGAATAAAAATATAAAAATATTTAAAATTAAAATATTACAAGATTTTTAACATTAATATTTTAATATTTTAATTAAAATTAAATAAAAAATTTTATTAAAAAATAATATTTTAAATTAGATCAAATTAAGTGCGAATTTAAAAAATAATTTGTAAGATTGGATGTGAGTTATAGATTGAAACTTGGTAAATGATCTTATTCAAAAATAATTTTTTTAAAAAAAATATTTTTTAAAGAAAAATATAAAGAAAAATTTATTTTTTATTGATCAATAAATTATTTTTTATTAATTAATTAATTTTTTTATAAATAAAAATAAAAAATATAAAAAATTATTTTTTAGAATTTTTTTTGGGCTAAAAAGCCAAAAGTAAAAAAGTTCAGTAGGAAAATCCGTTTGCTCCTAAGGTCAAAAGTCTATACTTTGTGCGGAAGAACCCACCACGTCAAGGGCTCAGGGCTGGGTTCTAATAACAGCCCTGCTCCTGCACCAAAAATGGGAATAATGGAAGCCGGCCTTGGTTGGTCAAAAATATCCCTAGCCGAAAAGAATGAGTTTTGGGCCCCAGCCTCCCGTAAGTCTTAGCCGAAGACCCCAACCCGGAATTAGCCGTTATGTCAGTCAAGCGTTAAAACGCTTTGCCTTGCGGTGCGCATAAGAATCTCCTCCTACACTTGCTCTGCCTTCTGAGCAGTGACCAACAGTGCAAGTGAATCACAGTTTTTTTTTTTTTTCAAAACAAAAATTCTTTTGATGAACATTGAACACTGTGTTAGCTGATTCCACCTTCAGAAATCACACCCAACAACTTCTCTGTTCTTCTTCCTAAAAAAGGATGGCAGATTTTGATTTCTTATCTGATACAGATGAGTCGGCTGTAGAAGAAGTGATCTCCCAAGTACAAGACCTGTGCGTTCTGGAGCAGCTCTCTGCTATCAACTGCTCTGCTGTCACCCACTCCGTCCTTCCCTCCGACTTGGACTGCCGATTCCGCAGACTCAAATCCCTTCCTGTGCCTGTCAGCTATACAACTCATCAAAATTCAGACAAGGGTTACCTGTCTGATGCCAACGCCAGGCATAGCCCAAATCGGAATGACCATTTCATGCCCAAACACCTACCTTCTTTACCTGCATCTGTTTCAGATTCTTTCACCCAAAATGCATTCACATCAAATTCTCCTTCATTTGCTTCTCCTTTGCCTCAGGATTCTTCTCCACCCCAAAAAGCTGGTTGCTTTGGGTGTTCTCCCAAAAGGCTTTTTAAGAAACAGGACAAGGCATATAGGGTGCCGGGTACCGCTCTTGATTCTGATGAATTTCTATCCGATTTGGCTACTTTTTCAGTCAAACAAGGGCAAAAGATGCTCAGAAAGGCTATCAAGGAACAAGACAAGATTAGCCGGGAGGCAGAAAAGATAGTCAGTTGGTCAAAGCAGGCATCTGCAAGGATGAACTTTCATGGCATGGAAGATGACCTCAGTGACAGTGATGATAAGCCCGCAAAATTAGTATAGTCCAATCATACCCTTGTTTAGGTTTCCGTAGCTATTCTAATGATGTTATATTTTTCTGTTGTGTGCTAATTTCTATACAAGGTATTTTGTAAAGTCGTTACTGGTGTTTCAATAGGCTTATATGCTTGTTGGATGATGCTGACGGAACTTCAATTCATATCTTGATATAGCTTTGAATGCCTATTTCCTTGGTATCCAACTACACCTACTCCTTAATTTCCATGTATCTTGTGTTGTTGTAAGGAAATGATTTATTTTTATTTTTCAAATAACCAATAAAAGGTTCCTAAATTGACTTTTTTTTTCCTGTATTTTGATAGTTAAATTGAAGTTCGTCTTCTGACCAAGAGAGAAACCTTGCTGTCATCGAGTTTGCCTAGTTTTAGTTCTCATTGCATAGTTTACTTTCTATCAAAAAATAGGAACTGCTGTCTGCAGGGTGTTTCATTTCCATACATGCCACCTCAGCATGAACAAATGTGGCCATTTTGTTTTAAATAGCCGGACCTGATAGCTTTTGAGTAAGGTTAAAGATTTCATGGTAAGTCATTAAAAGAAAAGGTGCAATCTTTCTCAACATTGAAAGAGAATGGAACTTAAAACTACAATTCTAAAGTACAAGTCACTGGGTGGGACGAGCATTCATGAATACGAGTATTTATCTGCTGAATGACTGCTCACTGCTGAGAGGGCTGCTCAGGCTATAAAAAAAAAAAAAAAATCAGGAACACCAATATGCTCTATGTCAAAGTTAATATCGACTTTTAAAAAATATGAGGGTGTTGAGGTTGGTCCATTTCTTAATTTTAATTTTATGTAATCAATTATGATCTTTAGTCAGACTTGTAGCATATGGGCATTAAAAATCCACCAATTTTCTCCCCCTTTATCCTTTCATGCGGTTTCGGACTTCTTACTAGCAAAACCTTCACCTATATTTTTTGGATTATATGTAGGAGCCATGGTAATCTGATTATCTGCAACAGAGGATCCTTTATAATGCCCTCCATGCTTTTGTCAAAGTGCTTGAATGGAATTCACATGACGAGGATTGTTCCACTTTGGGATTTTCTGTGCTTCACTCATATTGATTGCACTAAGGGCTTCACCATTTTTTTGTTATTATATTAACATATTTTTAAGCGTCAGCAAAAGTCGGTTTGAACCGACTAAATCGATCGAAACCGAACGAATTCGGTTAAATCGATTTGATTTATTCGGTTTTAATTATAATCGATTTTTTAAATCGGTTAAATTGATTAATTCGGTCGATTTTTCGTTTTTAAAATTAATAACCGCACTAATCGAATTAACCAACTTTTTAATAATTAAAAATAAAAAAAATTGAGATAAATATTTTCATTTTTTTTTTTTGTAAAAGATTGTTGAAATTATTAAATTCTTTAATAATTTAGTTTGAATGATACTAGAGTTTGAATTTTATTGAATTGAATTTGTGATTAAATAATTATTAATAATAGAAAAAAATGATAAAAAAATTTGATTATTTAATCGAACCGATCGAACCGAACCGATTTTGATCGGTTCGATTATGATCGATTATTTAATAATATTCGATCGATTTGATTATTTGTTAAATGAAAGTCGGTTAAATCGGTTATTGATTTTTTCAAATCGAATCGACCGAACCGATTATTTAATCACCCCTACATATTTTATTTCTTTGAATGTGAACTCCGTTATTCAGATATTTTGTTACACTAGCATAGTACTAGGGAAGAAAGCAAAGAGCATTGTTTCTCTCCACCTTGTGTTTTTTCAAGCTTAGTAATCGATAATCACTTATTTTGTTCTTAACATGATGATGGTCTTCCTTTTTCGATGAGTTATAGTTTGGTGAGAAGGTGATGGTTGTCAACAGCAATACGCAAGGTGCCAAGGTTCAACTGCAAATTCATTGTGAAAACTACATTTTCGAATCAAATCAGCTGAGAACAATTAATTTTTCCTGGGTCACCCCCTCGTCTTTCCTTTTCTTCCACTTTTTCTTTTTTATTTTTTTTTTCTGATCAGCTTCTTACCCTCTCCTTTGTTAATCATGTTTTCATTTATAAATGCTTTTAACCATAGAGTACAGTATTAAACAACACCGTCGTCTATGAGTTTATAGCATATTACTCGGTTTCTTTTGGTAGGGAAAGAAAATGATGTGGCCTTGAAATCAACATGGCTTGGATGTGCAAGACAAAGTAATCTGATATTGAATCTAAAATACAAGGTAAATGGCATTTGGCATATCACATCTAACCCTTGACGCCAAACCTTGTAATACTTTTGTGGATTGATTTTCAATTGATGAAATAATCAACGGTTACCCAAACGTTGGAATAGTGAAAACTCATGAATAGTAGCGAGTCCCTCCTAGATCTTGTCTTTTGGTTGTCACCTGCAAGAGCAAATTTAGGTAGCTATTCAGCAAATGGCAGAAGGCTGGTTTCTATGAAATATCAGCTCCGACACAGTTGCCCGAGGCAGTGACCAAAGCAAGGAAATATGATAGATGGATAGGATGCTGGGTGCTAGATCTTTATTGTCTTTAGTGTTCCCCAGTGAAAATGCATAGGTTTTTGAAATAGTACGTAATAGATTTATTTATGATTGATTAGATATTATTTGATGAATAAAAAAATATAAAAAAAAATTTAAGATAAAAGAGATTCTTAATAGATAAATTTAATTTATAAAAGAATAATTTTAAGAGAAAAGAGATTTTTAATAGATAAGTTAGTATGCTTATAAATAAATAAAATCTCTATAAAATTAGATATAAACAAAAGATATAAAAGAGTTAAATGATTTTATGGAATAGATACCTTATAAGAATATTAGGAATTTATGTCTTATAAGTGTGTATATTTATATATTTGTGAGTGGATTAAAAGAAACTGAAAGGGTCTAGTGTGTATATTTATATATTTATATTTGTGAGTAGATTAAAAGAAACTGAAATGGTTTACATGAGTATAATATATTAAGTATATATTTATGAGTGGACTTAATGAAACTGAAATGGTCTACATGAATATGGTATATTTGAGTGGATTAAAAAAGATTGAGAGGGTTCATATAGATATTGTGCATGGGTACATTAGAAGAGAATGAGAAAATCCATATAGATATGGGGAATAGATAAATAATAATATATTTGTTTGGGTTAAGAATACTTCCTAAGACTAAAGGAGATTAAGAGGATCTTATGAGCATTGATTGTTAAGTGATCGATTGTTAAGTGAGGTTAATATGATTTATATGTTTGTAATTTTTTACAATTAATGGATTTTACTTTTCATTTGTAAACCTAAGTTAATTGGATCTATTTATGTTAAATTATTGTATCTTATATATTTAATTGATTATTTGATTATGTTTATGTTAAGGTGACTTAAATTAAAGCTTTTGGTCCAACATAAATGGGTTCGAAAACTGAAGTAGTTAATCTCTAAAGCAATAGAGTGCTTTGTTTAGACGGAGTTAGCTCCACGAAACAGGCCTCTAAGGCGTATATGTAATGTGAAAACTGTATATTTTACTTTCGCTTTCAATAATAGTTAAAAATTTAAAATTGTTGCTTATAATGGAACAACATGGCTTTCCCTAAATTCTTTTCGGCTCCTCTTGCTTAAACGGAGGACTGAAGATATCCGTACGGTTCATGATGTTTGAACCTTTTTCTTTTGTTTTTTTAATTGAGAAAACATGATGTTTAAACTTCAAATAACTAAATTTTGATAGTTGGTTTGAACACGTAAGTTGATTTTGTCTACGTTAGGAATTTGAATAAACGAAATCAATTATAAAATTATATAAATAATTTATATATTTAAACAATTTAAATTTTTAATTTTTTTAATATAATACTCGTCATATAAAATAATTAATATTAGTTCAATTATCAATGTAATTAATTATTTTTATTAATTTTAATTATGTAATAGATGATTTTTATTGATATGAAACTTAATTTTGTTAATAAAACAACTTAAATGAATAAAATTAATTTATTTTAATTGACAATTTTTTGACTAAGAGATCCATCTCTAATACATGAAAAATTTTAGATAAAAAAATATAATTATATTCATAGAAATATATGTATTAAAACATATAAAAATATTTAATAAACAATTATTATTTTACATGATTTCCTTGGAGAAGGATCAATTTACTCTAAAAAAGTTTTATACAATTTTCTAATCATTGATTTAGAGCTCATTCACTTCCATTTCAGTGCGATTACTCCCCTTTTTTTGTTGCAAATTGCACTGCTAGGGTGTTTGGATAAAACCAGTAAGATGCGATGGCCTATGATTATCCAACGTAGGTAAGGGCTTCAGTTGAAAATTTCTCGATCTCACAATGGTTTTTTATTCCTATTTTGCCCACTATTTTTTTATTTTGTTATTCTTTTTTAACTTTAATGTTATAAGGATTTTCATGCCATTTAACCTTTTTTTTTTTTTAGTTTGATTTTTTTGTTTATAAATTTTAAAATAATTTTATTAATATAATATAAATAAATGTTATTATTATATGATAAATAAATTTTATTATTATATAATAAATAATATTTATTATTGTTTTGATTGAATTAAAATTTTAAATTTTTAATATTATAAAAAATATTAAAAATTATATAAATAATTTATCAATAAATTTTATTCTCACCTCTAAACAATTATTGTTTTGTTATCTAAACACATATATTAAAATTAATTTTAATCTTACTGTTATAATATTTAATTTTATCATTATATAATTAATTTTATTATCATTATTATTTTTAATTTTATCAAAATTAATCTTATATCTCATTCAAATCGACTCTTAATAGATTTAATAACTAAAACTAAATAACTTTTTTCTTTTTATCTCTATCATTCCTTAAATATATTAAAAGCAATTATTAAAAAAATATAAAACTTTTTTTGTGTAATTTTATCTCTCTCATTTTCTTTAAATTTAAATAAGTTCAATTAAAAAATATAAATATTAAAAAAATCAATTATCCATAAAAATAAATTAACAATAATTTCGAGTTTATTTAAAACTTTGTCTCAGTATTTTTTATATTTAATAATTTAAAATTCAAATTTAATTTTTTAAAAAAAATTTAACAAACAATAAATTAATTTTTAAAAAATAACAATAATAACAACGAACAACATCAACGATAAACTAACTCCGCTACTGAGCTAGAAAGTGAAAGTGGCGCCAAAGAGAGAATGACCGAATGAGAGCGAGGCAGACGGCAGTCAATTCCGAGGCACTTCACTTCAATTAAGAAAGAAAGAAAGAAAACGCTGCCCTGTCAATGTTCGCAGGAGTGTTTAAAACTGGATTTTAATTGAATTAGTTTAATTTAATTAATTAATTGATAAAAAATAATTTTAAAAATTTAAAAATTTTAATTAATTTAATTTAAAATTTAAATTAATTAAAATTTTTAATTAAAATATAATAAAATTTATATATAAAATTAAAAAATATATAAATTTGTCCATTTTATTTTGAATTATTAAAATTTTTAATTTAATATTTTGATATTTAAATATTTTTATTTTATTTATTTTAAATATAAAAAATTAAAAATTAAAAAATATAATTTAATATATTTTATTATTCGATTAATAAAAAAATTAATCAAATTGATAGAATTAATTTTAATTGATTATTTTTTAAAATTAAAAAAAATTATTTGATTAATAAAAATAAAATAATTTAATTTAATTAATTTCATTTTAAATAATTTATATTAAAATTAATTAAATTGATTGTATGAATACCCTTACTTGTTATCTTTTTCTCTTAAAATATAATCATATGATATAAATATAATATAAAATAATACGAAAATAATAAATTAAAATTTTTAACAGTATCTTTATAAATTTAATAAAATAAAAAATATATTTTTATATTTTTATTAAATATAAATTATAACATTTAATTTTCATACAAAATATACAAATTACAATAATTTGTATAACATAAATATACAAATTACAATATTTTACGCTGGTCGATTCGCCGATCACCAGTCTATTACCCGACACTTTCCTCTTCTCGACACATACTCTGTCCGTTCTGTGTTGTCTTTGATTTCTCTCTCTTTCTGTTACATCAAAGCAACCACAGAACCAAAACAAACTGTCTTTCTGAAGATATGCTGTCTCTATTTTCTTATTTGTTGGCGTCCTTTTTGGGCATTCTTTTATTCCATCAGCGATCAACCATCAGGCATCACTGCATCTGCAGCACCACTGTTAGGCTTCTTCCTCGACAGTCTACACCAATTATCTGTTAGATATGGAAGCTATCAAGAAGCAGGCTACCAAGCTTAGAGAACAAGTTGCCAAGCAACAGCAATTGCGTTTTTCTTCCTTTCATCATTCATAATTCCTATCCGTTTCTTTCTGCTTCTGCTTTCCAATTTACATCTTCATTAATTGTACCTCTCCACTCTTTATTATCTTCTTTTCTTTTTAATTGCATTTCAGTTAAACTGCCTATTGTCCGCGATTATTTCTTGTTTATTGAATCTCAATTGTGAAAATGCAGACATGTTTAGACTTTAGATTGATAAAAACAGTCTGTGCTTTACTAGTTTTGATGTCTTAGTAGCCATTGCTATTTACGAGTTGCGATCACACTAGGGGTGTAAATGATACATTAGTACTCGTAAGTTACTCGGGTTCGATTCGAAAAAAACTCGAATTCGGTTCGATTATTATCGAGTCGAGCTCGAGCTCGACTTATCGATCGAGCCGAATTCGAGTATTCTTATATCTGACTCGAGTAGCTCGCAAGCCTAATCGAGTTTTTATATTTAATATATTTTTTTTATTTTAATTAATAAAATATTTCGAGTCCGAGTTCAAGTTCGAGTTCGAGCATGAATAATTGAACTCTTGTCGAGTATACGAATCGACATATTAATCGAGCTTAATCGAGCGAGCTCGAGTAGCTCGAATTCGATCACGAATCGAGCTCGAGCTTGAAAAATAAAACTCGATCGAGCTCGAGCCGAGTATCGAGCCCCGAGTTGTGAGTCGAGCTCGAGCTCGAGCCTCTCACTATTCGGCTCGTTTACAGCCCTAGATCACACCTATCAGTAAATTTTTTATTTTAGATGTTAACGAATTTTTTATTTTAGATGTTAACGTTTTCCTTTTTCTTCTGTCTAAAGCCCGAGAAAGCATAAAATTTATAGCCGCCATGATGACTACATTATCCATCCATAGTGTGATTATCCAAGCAAGTCCACCTCAATTTCTTTTTTTCCTTTTCGAGGCAAATATCATAACGTTTAGATCCGGGGATCTATCGCTAGATATTAATTTAACAAAGTCGCCATCAATCTTTTTTATTTAGGTACGATTGATCACCTAAAGAATCTGTTATTTCAGGAAACACCTAAGTTTAAGGGTCCCTAAAAGAATAGGTTCAGGTATACTAATCAGAACATAGTTCGAGAGTTCGGTTACGTGTGAGAAAGGTTTCAGCACCCTCACAACGCCCATCAAAAGATGGTACCAGCTTAAATTTGTGTTATCCAATTAGCCTTAAAATTTTACCAAGTAATTAATTATTGAAAATTTTTCTCAATTAACTCTAATACTTTTAGCAAAAAATTGAGAAAACTCCCTTACCTCAGGAGTATGCAAGAAAAACTACTGTTTCACTTGCAGATGCTCCATCGTCGGATTATTTAAAGAAAAATAAAAAAATGAAAAAAAAAGAGAAAAGAATGATTGTTCTTGTGCAGGGAAAATTGATGCTTTCAACTTTTCCCTAAAAATATTCTTTTGAAACTTTAATTAAGAGAAAAATTGATACTTTCAACTTTTTCTCAAAAATTTATTTTTTTGAAAATTTATTTTTAAGAAAAATTGATACTTTCAACTTTTCCATTTTTAATACTTTTTTTAAAAATTTGTTTTAAGGAAAATTGATACTTTTAACTTTTCCCCAAAAAATATTTTTTGAAAACTTTGATTTTCGAGAAAAATTGATACTTTCAACTTTTCCTCAAAAAAACCTTTTTTTTTTGAAAATTTATTTTTAAGGAAAATTGATACTTTCAATTCTTCCTCAAAAACCTTTTTTTGAAAATTTATTTTTTAAAAAAATTGATACTTTCAACTTTTTTTCAAAAATATTTTTTTGGCAACTTTGATTTTTAAGGAAAATTGATACTTTCAACTTTTTCCCAAAATATTTTTTGGAAACTTTGATTTTCAAGGAAAATTGATACTTTCAACTTTTCGTCGAAAACCTTTTTTTGAAAATTTATTTTTAAAGAAAATTGATACTTTCAACTTTTTCCAAAAAATATTTTTTTTGGATTTTATTTAAAGAAAATAAAATAATAAAACAAAATAAAAGTGAGAAAAAAAATTAAAAAAAAGTAAAACAAAAATAAAAATAAAATAAAGATAAAAGAACATTAAATAATCCTAATTTAATAATTAAAAATATATATATATATATAAATATATATAAAAAAAAAAAACCTGGAGCGGCTCGAAAAACGGCTCGGCTCAACTCAAGGAAGAAAAACGGCTCGAAGAAGCGGCTTGGGACATCAGCTCAGCTCGACTATCGGCTCGGAGGGGGCGAGACACGCACGGGTCGAAAGCGGGTCGATGCTCGGGTCGGGTTGGATCTTGGCAAAATACGCAGATCCTCTAGGTTATTTAACGCAAAAACGACGTCGTTTTGGGAGGGTATATAAGGTTGTTTCCTTCGTTTTTCGACAGAAACCTTCTCCCCTCTCTCTCTCTCTTCCTTTTTTTTTCTCTCCCTTCGCTCTAAAATGACCAAAGAACTCCGGTTGAATATTCATCGGATTCTGGAATTATTCGTCAGAATCTGAGTTTTTCGTCGAAAGTTCATCGAAAAGTTGGTCGATTTTTGGAAATCTTCACCAGAAACTAGGCAGCTGACCGAAAACTTCAAACTTGATCGAAATTGTCATCGAAAAATTTAACTTTCACCGAAAAAATCACCGAAATCTGAAAATTTTTCAAAAATTTTCAAAAAAACATTTCACCAAAAATCTCCAAAATTTTTTTTTCAATTTCTACAGCTGTTCTAACACTTCAAACCTTTGCTTAGCCTTCAAAAATCTTCTATACGCCCTTTTCTCTCAACCAGTAGCTTATTTGCTCACTGTTTTTCTCTCTCTTCTGTTCTGTTCCTGAAGATCCCTTTTATAGGGATTGATCAGAAGAGTTTCTGATCAATCCCAATTCTTCTTTGGATCGAGATTCAATCATTGAATCCAACATTGACTCTTCTGATTGAATCCCAATCTAATTTTCAACCAAATAAATCAAAAAAATAAAAAAAAATCAAATGAAAATAAATCAGATAAATAAAAAAAATTAACAGATAAATTAAAATTAAATAACAGATAATACATAATCTGATATACATAAATATTAACAAAAAAAAAATAATAATAAAGATATATACATATTAATAAAATACGTAAATACCTAAAATAAAAAAAAAGAAAAAATATATAAAATAATAATAACAAAAATAGAAATAAAATAAAATAAAAATAAAAATGTAAAATACAAAAAAATAAAATAAAATAAAAAATAAAAAAAAATGAAGAAAAAAAAGAACATAGACTTACCTATTTGGACCAGGCCCAATTGATCCGGGCCTAGACCAAATTGGGTGTCTACAGTTGCCCCTCTTTGCACATTTTTTGTGAAACAGAAATTACGTAAAGACGTAGACACTCAATCAAGACTCAACTTGACCTTTTTACTTTTTGTTTTTTTTTTTATTTTTTTTATCAAAGCTCCTCTAGACAGAGGCTCAATGACTTTGAGAAACATAAATGGCTCCTCTAATCAGAGGCTCAACAACTTTGAAAAAGTAAATTACTCCTCTAAATAGAGGTACCACGACTTTGAAAAGTAAATTGCTCCTCTAAACAGAGGCACCACGACTTTGGAAAGTAAATTGCTCCTCTAAATAGAGGCACCACGACTTTGAAAAGTAAATTGCTCCTTGACAATCATGTCCAAAGGAGTTGAAAGTTGTGTTTGAAGGAATTTCAAGAGATTATGCCCAAAGGTCTTATAAATCAACCCTGATACCAAAAGACATCCTATTTCAAGGATTATAAACTTACCTGACAAGCCCCTTTTTTTTTTTGAAAATATCTTCACATCTGCCTTCTCTATGTGGGTTCTTGGAACACCCCTGCTTCTTGAATTTATACACTATACTTTCCTGAGAGTAATGTATGCTATGCAATGCATATGAATTTCAATGAATGCTATGCAAATGTTGGCCAATTAATTCCTATTCAATGTATGGTACTCAAGTTTCTCAAGCTTTTTTCCTTGGGCATCAAGCCTTTTGATTCTTCAGAGATCCAATTACATTGCTCTTCTAAGATCGAACCAGTGTAGCTCTCAATTATCTTTTTCACTCACATTCTTCTTGTAAGAAATCTCTTCCAAAATTCAATGTCCTAATCAAGAACTAAACGTCTCGATTCTACCTTTATCACTCTTAACTCATTCAATGTAATGTAAAAATCTTTCATGTTGTTATTCATTCATCAATCATTATTTCAAACTCAAAAAGTAAGAATGCATTTGCACATTTCTTCCATGGTGGGGTATTAAGAAGAAAGGAATATGAATGGTTAAGAAACAGTCATAAAAAAAAGATACAAAGAATGAAATAGAATGTCTTTTATTAGTAAAATGTTGGCAAACTTTGGCTAAGAAAGAATTACAGGGATAAGTGTGAGGACAAAGCCCAAAATGAACAATCAGATAATCATGATAACACATCTCAAAGTTTTTTCTAAAACCCCAACCCTTTAATGTACTTAACAATTTGGAACTCTTCCGAATTTGCTAGCCTCCATGTCAGCGAACTTTTAAATTCGATGCTGTATTCTCCTTATCTAAGCTGCCTTTTCAGGTTTTCAACTTAGACAAACCCCCTATGACTCAAACCGCCCTTTTAGGATTTTCGCCTTGAGTCCTCCTTTTTCATTCACTTTTTTTTTTCAAGCATAGTATTTCTTCATAGCATCAAAATTTATAGGATGGGGTAAATCATTTCCATCCATCTCAGTCAGTATCAGCGCTCCACTCGAAAAAGTTCGTTTCACCATATACAGCCCTTCCCAATTCGAAGTCCATTTTCCTCTACTATCGTGCTGGATTGGGAGAATTTTTTTCAAGACCAACTCTTTTTCTCGAAAGCAACGAGGTCGAATCTTCTTATCATAAGCCTTAATCATTCTTCTTTGATATAGCTGACCATGACACAGTGCAGTCAATCTTTTTTCTTTTATGAAATTTAATTGCTCATAATGTTCTTGAATCCATTCAGCTTCTTCTAACTCAACTTCTTTTAAAACTCTCAAAGAGAGGATTTCTATTTTCACTGGTAGTACAGCTTCCATCCCATAAACCAAAAAAAATGAGGTTACCCCAGTAGAGGTGCGAACTGACGTTCGATATGCATGTAATGCAAATGGTAACTTCTCATGCCAATCTTTGTAAGTCTCGATCATTTTCTCTAAAATCTTCTTTATGTTCTTATTGGCTGCCTCAACTACCCTATTCATTTTCGGACGGTATGGTGTCGAGTTATGAGGCTTGATCTTATATTGAGCACATATTTCTTACATCATCTTACTATTTAGATTCTTGGTATTATCTGAAATAATTCTCTTTGAAAGTTTATATCTACAGATGATCTCTTTTTTTATGAACTTGTAAACCACAGAGCGTGTCACACTTACATATGATGCTGCTTCTACCCATTTTGTGAAGTAATTTATCATCACAAAAATGAATCTGTGCTCGTTAGAAGCCTTTGGGGTAATTGGACCAATGACATCCATGCCTCACATTGAGAATGGCCATGGTGGTGTCATAACATGTAGAGCAGATGGCAGAGCATAGATCTTATCAGTATATATCTGACATTTATGGCATTTACGAGCATAATTAATGCAATCATTCTTCATTGTCAACCAATAATATCCTGCTTTCATGATCTGTCTCGCCATCATATGTACACTAGTATGTGCCCCGCATATTCCATCATGCACCTCTTCAATGATTCTCTTCACTTCAATCTTATTTACGCACCTCAATAATACTTGATCCCTGCTTCTTTTGTACATGATATCTCCATTCAGGAAAAAGCTCATAGCTAATCTTCGGATGACCCTTTTATCATTTTTTGTTGCTTGCACTGGGTACTGTTAATCCTTAATATACTGTAAGATGTCATAATACCAGGGCTTTCCATCTTCTTCTTCCTCTACATTAGAGTAATAAGTTGGTATATCCTTAACATCTAACTTGATGAGTTGAATGTCGGTATTATCATTAATTCGAATCATTATAGCCAGAGTAACTAATGCGTCAGCAATCAAATTCTCTTCTCGAGGTAAGTGGTCAAACTGGATATCTTCAAATTATTTCGTCAACTTTAGAATATACTTATGATATGAAACAAGTTTTGAATCTCTCATCTCCCATTCTCATTTCAACTGATATATAACTAGAGCTGAGTTTCCAAACACTTTCAGTACTTTAACTCTTCTATCTATAGTAGCTTGCAAGCCCATGATACATGCCTCATATTCAGTAATGTTATTTGTGCAATTAAAATTTAACCTTACTGTTATAGGGCATTATTGTTCTTCTGAAGAGATCAGAATTACCCCAATTTCATGTCTTAAGGCATTAGCAGCTCCATCAAAGTACATTCTCTAACATTTTTCTCCATGCTCCCCTTCTTCCAGTTAGAAAATAGTCATTAAGTTTTCATCAGGGAATTTTAACTTCATTGGCTCATACTCTTCAGTAGCACGATCTGTAAGAAATTTTGCTATAGCGTCCCATTTTATTACTTTTTGGCTCACGTATATAATATCATATTCCTAGAGCATTACTTGCCATCTAGCGATTCTCCCAGACAAAGAAGGCTTCTCGAAGATATACTTAATGGGATCCAGTTTTGCTATGAGCCACGTAGTATGATAGAGCATATACTGTCTGAGTCTTTTGGCAATCCACGCTAATACACAACATATTTTTTCCAATGAAGAATACTTGGATTCATATTCCGTGAACTTTTTACTCAAATAGTAAATAGCTCTCTCCTTTCGACTAGTCTCGTCTTGCTGCCCCAGCACACATCTCATTGAATTTTCACATACAGTTAAGTACAAAATTAAAGGTTTCCCTAAAACAGGTGGCACTAATACTGAAAGGTTCGATAAGTATTGTTTAATTTTATCAAACGCCTCTTAACATTCTTCATTCCATTTTCTAGGATTATTCTTACGGAGAAGCTTAAATATGGGATCACATTGTAAGTAAGCTGAGAGATAAATCGAGAAATATAGTTCAATCTCTCCAAAAAACCTCGAACTTCTTTTGGCATACTGAATGGTGATAGATTTTGAATGGCCCGTATCTTATCGGGATCGACTTCAATTCCTCTTTCACTGACCACAAAGCCTTACAACTTCCTTGATTTTATCTTAAAAGTGCATTTGGCTGGGTTTAATTTGAGCTGAAATTTTTTTAACCTCTCAAATAACTTTCTGAGGCTGGTGAAATGATCTTCATCCTTACAAGACTTTGCAATCATATCGTCTACATACATCTCGATCTCTTTGTGCATCATGTCATGAAAGAGCGTTATCATGGCCCTTTGATATGTTACCCCGGCATTCTTTAACCCAAAAGGTACAACTTTATAGTAAAAGGTTCCCTATATAGTCACAAAAGTAGTCTTTTCCATATCATATGTAGTTATTTTTATCTGATTATACCCCGAGAAACCATCCATAAAGGAAAAAATTGAATGCTTAGCTGTGTTATCTATCAGTGTATCGATATGAGGCAAAAGAAAGTTATCATTTGGGCTAGCCTTATTCAAGTCCCGATAGTCTACACACATTCATACTTTTTTATCTTTCTTAAGAACTGGAACTATATTGGTTACCCATTCTAGATACTTAGCCACTTGTAGAAAACTTGCATCAAATTGTTTCTTTACCTCTTCTTTAATCTTTAGTAGCATTTCGGGCTTCATCTGTCTTAATTTCTACTGAACTGGCTTACATTCTGACTTTAGGGGCAATATGTGCTCCACTATCTCTGTGCTCAGCCCTGGCATATCCTAGTAATACCAAGTAAATATATCTACAAATTCTAGAAGTAGGCCTGCCAATCGTTGTCTATCTCCTGATGAAAGTGAAGTGCCCATTCTGACCACTTTCTTATTCTCTTCATCTTCCAAATTCACTAAGTCCACTACCTCTTGATGAGGCTCAATTGGCTTATTTTCTTGTTCAATCATCCTCATTAGGTCCAGAGGCATAACATATTCTTCAGAATTCTCTTCACCGTCAAGTTCATCAGTGTTAATTGAATTCTCAAAGCTAACCTCTTGATTGTTATCATGATTATCTTTATATTCATTTAAAGACCTGAAATTGAATGAAATGGGATATGTTGGCAAGATGTGCTTGAAAAGATGGAAATAATGAAGACACAAGAAGAAATGAATGAAAATGCATCCTTTCTAATTTTTATTAAAAATAATAAATAATGAATGGCCCAAACAAGAAAGATCACCCCAATGCCTTGGACAATAGCTATTGGGATGTTACAATTACATTGTTTTAGTCTCAAAAATCACAGGCATCTCGATAGCACTCCAATTATTCAACTCATAATTTGACGGACAAAAGTGAACCCACTCCTCTTGATTAAGCCCCACTTCATCTTCACTTATAACATTCACATTATGATTCGACAAAGGATTGCCATTAACATTCGGTGCAGTCACCCCTCCCGTATCAAAGTAAATCATCCCATCCTTGATCAACCGTTACACTTTGTGTTTCAAGGTAGTGTAATTTTTGGTGGAGTGACCAGCAATCCCATAATGGTAATCGCAGTGGGCTGTAAGATCGTACCACTTGGGGTAAGGTGGCTTGAAGGGTTTCAATTTACTAGGAGTAATCAAATGACTATTGTAAAGCTCTTTATATAATTCTGTATAAGTCATTAGAATCAGGTCAAACACAGGTTTCTCGCGGGTAGTTCGTTGCTCCCGCGAACCACCAAAGGGGTTAGTTGGATGATTTTGGGGTCTTGGGGTAGGCTGATTGTTAGGACCATACATGATATTTTGAGGCCTATGAGGGGTTTGATATGTTTGGAGGTATGGTGATTGTACAAATGGTTGGTATGGGTGAAAGAAAATGTTATTTACAGTAGGGTAATATGATAGATATTCTGATGGTGAGTAGGGTGGATAGCTTTCAAATTACTGTCTATTAAAGCTTACAGCCTGAGCTTCAATTTTTTTCTTCTTTGGGACTTTCTTGCTAGATGCTTCATTTCCTTCTAGCTTACTATTCTTGATGGCATTTTTAATAATTTCTCCCCAAATTACCATATCAGTAAAGTTTTTTGTTACATTCTCTATCATCTTTTCATAATAGAGAGGTTTTAAAGTGCTAACAAATAGCACTGTAATCTCTTTCTCGATCAGAGAAGGTTGTACCTGAGAAGCAACATCCCTCCATCTCTGGGCATACTCTTTAAAAGACTCGTTTGCCTTTTTTTTCAGATTCTGTAAAGATAAATGATCAGGAGCCAAATCGATAATGTGTTGATATTGACTGATGAAGTCATGAGCCATATCACTTCAAGAACGAATGTGGGTCCTATCCAACTGAATATACCACCTGACAGTAGAGCCAGTAAGGCTATCTTGAAAAATAAGCTATCTTGAAAAACATGCATCAAGAGTTTTTTATCATGAGCATGAGCTACCATCTTCCTACAATACATGGTGATGTGGGTTTTGGGGCACTTCGTACCATCATATTTTTTACATTTTGGTACTTTAAACTTATGAGAAATGACCATATCAGGGACTAAACAAAGCCCAGCAGCATCAATTGAACCATAGAAACTAAATCTTTCCACAACCCGTAACCTTTGTTCTAGCATACTAATCTTGGAGCTTTCTTGAGTTTCTATTCTTATCTTTTCTTTCTCTTTTTCTTTCAAATCATCTAGATCAGGAATTGGTTCTATTGCCTTTTCAGTGAAGATAAGATTTACATAGCTATTATACTACCCTGAATTGGAAGCTGATGGCATTCCAGGATATGTTAGATATACGAAGTGTTGTGACGAAACCTCTTGTGCAGAATGGGCTTGAGGTGGGCCAAAATCGAGAGGATATAAACGGTCAGCCACCTCTTGCAATGGGGGAACTTGTTGGCTTGTATTTTCTTCAACTCTTTTTCCTTTATTCATCTTATTGAGAGCATCTAGAATTTTGCTCAACTCACTTTCAATCTTCTTCTGTACTTTTTCTATCTTTTCAAATCTGTGAGAATTTTTCTGCTCCATTTGTCTGGCTCTGAATCTTGTGTTGTATCGATGGGTAGGGTTTTCGCTAGATGGAGCTATTTTTGAACCTTGAGTACCATACCTATGATTAGAAATGTTATGCTATGCTTTATGTATGATGCTTTAATGCACGAATGAAATGTACATTTTTTTGAATGAAATCTAATATGAAATGGATGTAAATGATTGTGTTAAAACATGATCATGAAAATAATACAGATGCATACAATCAGACAAACAACATAGTTAGTTCCATGGATGAAATGAAAGTGATGCTGATGCATAACATATGATAATGAAAATGATACACGAAGTTAAACAATCAAAATGATTAGATAAACACCCTTTTTTTGTCTTAATTTCAGGGTATATCTATCATTGGGTAGAAAGGGCTCTATCCTAGGTTTAGGCACTCTTAAGGTTCACTATATGCGGTTTTAAGGTCAAAGTCTAAAGGTTCTCAAATTGTTCCTTACATCCTTGTCCATCACAGACTAGTAAGGCACCCTAATCCTCACCCATTACAGGCTACAAGCGAAAAAAGTTCAATTTGAATGGGAGTATTTCGCTAGTCACTGCGGAGGCATTAGATCTCACGAAAGTAATAGGTACTTTACTCCCTCCTAGAGGGATGGAGCTCGGGTGTAGAGCTCATGTTATGTACATGCATATGAATGACATAATTAACAAGGTAAATAAACATGAATGAATAATAACACATATATACAAAAAGGTTCAATTTTATCAAGCTTTTGGATAACACAAATTATTTGCTGGCCTGACTCTCAAATTCTCCAATGGAGTCGCCAAGCTGTCATAACGTCTAGATCCGAGGATCTATCGCTAGACATTGACTTAAGGGAGTCGCCACCAATCTTTTTTATCTAAGTGTGATTGGCCACCTAAAGAATCTGTTCTTTCAAGGAATACTTAAGTTTAAGGGTCCCTAAAAGAATAGGTTCAGGTCTACTAACTAGAATAGGGTTCGAGAGTTCGGTTACTTGTGAGGAAGGTTATAGCAGCCTCACAACGCCCATCAAAAGATGGTACCAGCTTAAATTTATGTTATCCAATTAGCCTTAAAATTTTACCAAGTAATTAATTATTGGAAAATTTTTTCAATTGACTCTAATACTTTTAGCAAAAAATTGAGAAAACTCCCTCACCTCAGGAGTATGCAAGAAAAACTACTGTTTCACTTGCAGAGGCTCCATCATCGGATTATTTAAAGAAAAATAAAAATAAAAAAATGAAAAAAAGAAGAAAAGAATGATTGTTCTTGTGAAGGGAAAATTGATGTTTTCAACTTTTCCCTAAAAATATTCTTTTGAAACTTTAATTTAGAGGAAAATTGATACTTTCAACTTTTCCTCAAAAATTGATTTTTTTGAAAATTTATTTTTAAGGAAAATTGATACTTTTAACTTTTCCTCAAAAAAAAAAACTTTTTTTAAAAATTTGTTTTTAAGGAAAATTGATACTTTCAACTTTTCCTAGAAAAATATTTTTTGGAAACTTTGATTTTCGAGAAAAATTGATACTTTTAACTTTTCCTCAAAAAAACCTTTTTTTTTTGAAAATTTATTTTTAAGAAAAATTGATACTTTCAATTTTTTCTCAAAAACTTTTTTTTGAAAATTTATTTTTAAGGAAAATTGATACTTTTAACTTTTCCCCAAAAATATTTTTTTGGCAACTTTGATTTTTAAGGAAAATTGATACTTTCAACTTTTTTCCAAAAATATTTTTTGGAAACTTTGATTTTCAAGGAAAATTGATACCTTCAACTTTTCCTCAAAAACCTTTTTTTTGAAAATTTATTTTTAAAGAAAATTGATACTTTCAACTTTTCCCCAAAAATATTTTTTTTGGATTTTATTTAAAGAAAATAAAATAATAGAACAAAATAAAAGTGAGAAAAAAAATTAAAGAAAAGTAAAACAAAAGTAAAAATAAAATAAAGATAAAAGAACATTAAATAATCCTAATTTAATAATTAAAAAAAATAAATAAATATATAAATATATAAAAAAAAACTTGGAGCGGCTCGGAGAATGGCTCGGCTCGGCTCGGCTCAAGGAAGAAAAACGGCTCGGAGAAGCGGCTCAGGACGTTGGCTCGGCTCAGTTATCGGCTCGGAGGGAGCAAGACACGCGCGGGTCGAAAGCGGGTCGATGCTCGGGTCGGATCGGATCTTGGCAAAACACGCGGATCGTTTGGGTTATTTAACACAAAAATGACGTCATTTTGAGAGGATATATAAGGCCGTTTCCTTTGTTTTTCGACAGAAATCTTCTTCTCTCTCTCTCTTCTTTTTTTTTTCTTTTCCTTCTCTCTAAAACGGTCGAAGAACTCCAGTTGAATATTCACCCGATTCTGAAATTGTTCGTTGGAATTTGGATTTTTCGCCGGAAGTTCACCGAAAAATTGGTTGATTTTTGAGAATCTTCACCGGAAACTGGGCAGCTGGCTGGAAACTTCAAACTTGATCGAAATTGTCGCCGAAAAATTTAACTTTCGTCGGAAAAATCTCCGAAATTTGAAAATTTTCCAGAAATTTACAGAAGAAAATTTCGCCAAAAATCTCCAAAATTTTTTTTTCGATTCCTACAGCTGTTCTAACACTTCAAACCTTTGCTTAGCCTTCAAAAATCTTCTATATGCCCTTTTCTCTCAACCAGTAGCTTATTTGCTCACTGTTTTTCTCTGTCTTCTGTTCTGTTTCTGAGGATCCCTTTTATAGGGATTGATCAGAAGAGTTTCTGATCAATCCCAATTCCTCTTTAGATCGGGATTCAATCATTGAATCCAACATGGACTCTTCTGATTGAATCCCAATCCAATTTTCAGCTAAATAAATCAAAAAAATAAAAGAAAAAATCAAATGAAAATAAATCAGATAAATAAAAAAAATTAACAGATAAATTAAAATTAAATAATAGATAATACATAATCTGATATACATAAATATTAATAGGAAAAAAAAGAAAAAAATAAAGATATATACATATTAATAAAATACGTAAATACCTAAAATAAAAAAAAATAAAAGAAAAAAATATATAAAATAATAATAACAAAAATAAAAATAAAATAGAAATAAAATAAAAATGTAAAATACAAAAAAAATAAAAATAAAAATAAAAATAAAATGAAAAAAAAAAAGAACATAGACTTACCTATTTGGACCAGGCCCAATTGATCTGGGCCTAGACCAAATTGGGTGTCTACGGCAAATATAAGAATCCTGAATTTTATTGGCATCTATCTAGTAGTAGAACTTGTAATCAATTCCAAGTTGAACTCAACGAGCTAGGATGTGGAAGGTATTTTTCACATAATATTTTGTGATAGATATTGGTCTTAGGTATTTTTCACAGTTTATGGTTAAATGTTCTGTATTTTGTAGGAAGTACTTAGGCATCTCAGGAATTTTAGTAATGAAGACATTACTGTTGATGAAGCTGAGCTTCAATGTCATCAAAAGCTTCGAGATCTATATGGTTCTACAAAGGCAGCTAAGGTAAATTCTTCAGTCCTTTCAAAGCCAGTTGTAGGCTAATAAAATGGTCAAGTTACACTTCTATATTATGCTCGCAGCATTTGCAGTGGAACATTGTCCATGGCATAGAAGGTTTTATTGCAACAAGCTCAAAGCTGATAGAAATAGGTAAGTATGGTTGGCTCATTTACTGCACTTTGATCCCTGTGCAAGGCTGATTCATGGTGTTTCACCTTGAATATTTTGAATATTTTAGCTTGGAAGTTGGCTGATGATTGTTGCAAATATGGAGCTGAGAATCAAAATACTAGTTCTTCTCTTGCAAGAGCTGCCCTTCAGTTTGGTAAGTCAAATAAGTCAATGGAAGATGAAAGAGAGACCTTGCTTGGGATCCTTGGTGAACAGGTAATTTCTTAAATCTCTTAAATATTATTATACTTAAATAATGATAAGAGATGTTCATAAGTAACTTGGAACAGTTATGATACCAATAGTGACTTTCATTTATATGCAGGGGTGTGTATATATGAATATTCATTTGCACTTGAAGAAACTTCTGAGAATGTTAAGATGCTTGTGTTACTAGTAATTTTCTATTGGACATTTGATAAGACCAAGCATCTTAAAGGAAAGTTGGTCAAATGTAATTTTTTAAAAAAGAAAATTATAAAGAAATTATGATCATAGTATTTTCAAATTTCTTCGATTAACCTTTAAAGAAATGTTCTATTATGAATGTATCAGCCTTGTTAGTCTTCTTGTTTGCTAATAGTCCAAAGGTAACTAGCTACTTCTAGATTTCTAGTTTTTTAAGGATAATTGAAGTAACATACAGAACTCCAATTATGTGTACTATATGCTTCTAGCAATTAAAAGGATGCACGTAAATCACCTGATGTGTGTGTTTGTAGCCTTTCATATTTATGGGTACTCAGGACTTAGGTTACTTTCCCCTGAAATGTACTCCCTTAGGCACTTAGTTTATTCTGGTAATCATAATGTTTGTTTGGTTCCTTTGTGCCTTTGTCATCTGGGTTGCAAACCTGTGTGCATACCCAGGCAAATCATTTTGCATTCCCTACCCAAATCAATGAGTGGCTATCGTTTGGACTGTGGTTTGATGGACTTAACATACTATGTGATCCTTTTTCTTTCCCGACTAACTTGAGATAAGTACAAATGGAAAAGAACATTGGTAGTGTGATGAAATAGTGTTGGAAATGTAAGATAATGTCTGCTAGTTCTGAGCTTCGAGGTTTTTCCACATTTTTTTTTTCTGTTTCTAATTGTGTTACAGGTTTCAAATATGTAGTTTTCTGAACCACTACGGGTGTTAGTTACCGGAGCTCCTTTAGAGGATGCTCGGCTCCTTTAGAGGATGCTCGGCACTTGACCCACTGTTATGACAGACTTTGCCAAGAGGTTGAAGCTCAGGTATTTCAATGTTTTAAAACTTTGAGTAGACCAATTTGGACTGTTGAAATATACCCCAAGGGAATTCTGGTTGATTAGATCATTAACCAGGAAAGGTCAAATATAATTTGTCATGGACTTTGTTGACTGCAGTCTAACTGTAATTTCTTGAACTCTTATCATCGTGTGGCCCAGCCAGTTCATGAAAAGTTTAATTTAGTTGACTCAAAATTTTGATGTGCTCATTGATAGGATATTAAAAGTGTTTTTTTTTTTGTTAACATGTTAGAAACCAAAACTATGCTTATACTTCTACTTATCCCCAAAAAAATGAAAACAATAATACAGGAGAAATATAAAGCATGGGTTTTTTTAAATGGATGAATATGGAATGAGTTAAATGCTTTATTAACTCTTAAGTTTATAACCTTCAAAATTTAATCATACATTTTTATATCTTTCCGTTTTATATATGTATATTTATTTTCTGCCAATTTTATTTACAAAGAGGGAGAAGATGTGTTGAAGCGTAGATCAAAGACCAGGGAATCTGATATATCTGCAGAAAGCTACATGAAGCTTAAAGAAGCAGAAGCGAGATTAACTGAACTTAAATCCTCAATGACGGTACTAGGAAGAGCAGCAACTGCTGCCATGTTGTCAGTTGAGGATCAGCAGCAAAAAATTACTTTCCAGCGGCTTCTTGCTTTGGCATTGCTACTTTTTGTTTTAATCTTTTTATACAATGCCTGTAACAAGCTGCTTTTCTTTTGTTCATAAAAAAAAACTGCTTTTTTAGTTCTCATCATCACTATCTTTACAGCTACATAAGATTGATAACTTAAAAGTGAAGGAAGTTTTGTTATTTTTATCTGTGCAAAAAGAATGCTTATTCCTTGAGGATTCCATTTGAATGTACATTTCTAGTCCCAAGTCTAGTTTAGCAAATTATTTATCTTCTTTCCTTGACTCATGGTTCAAACAAAAATACCCCTAGTTAGAGGAAGATCCGGGTGAAAATCTAACGTTATGACTGAGATTCCTAATGGGACACTAATTCTTAAGCAAGTAATAAACAAATTGGACTAAGAGGAAATAAACCTAACTCCTAGAAACCCCTACTTGTAATGCTCAGGTCCTTGAACCTCACCAGAATCATTTTGCAGGTTGATGCTGAAAAATCATATCATCAACATATTCTTGCAATTTTAGAGAAGCTATATGCTGAGGTTTGTACTTATTCACCCTTGGCTCTGTAATTATTCTCATGATATCCACAGGCATCTCCATCAAGTATGGAATTTGATGGGTGCCAAACTGCTGTTACTTTTCTCTTATTTCTTGAATATATTCTTGTATGTGTGTGTGTGTACGTATACATATATATATATATATATATATATATATATATATATATTAGTGACATTGAATGCATGTAATAGTAGAGTCTTGCTCTTTTCTAATTTGGTTTTTGGTCACTTTAAAATTTGATTACCTCCGCAAATAAATTAAATTTGAACATATCTTCTCTAAATAAAGTAAATATAGAAACATGAGTTTATAATCTATGGCTGTGTGTAATCATATCACATAGGCCCTACCTTGTGTTTTCTACAAAATATTGAGAAACTTTTGAAACAAATGTAGTTTGACGCGATAATTTTTGCTGAAACTGCCCGGAGAGAGTATTGATTCCCAGAAGCTAAAGCCATTAGCGGGATGTCAATCATTAATGAGTTCTATGAACTGTTGATAAAACTGAGAAAAGTTTTAGCGACGAGCTTACATTGTTGGTATTTTTTTTTTCTTTTTATAAATTGACTTGGTTTTGAGTTTTTTAATTTACAATTCTGGACATGATTGTGATGTTCTTTGTTTTAACAGGTTGTACACCCATTTGATGCTCAAGCAGATGGGGAGTTAAGCTTAGCAGTTGGTGATTATGTTGTGGTTCGCCAGGTACTCTTTCAACTGCTAGGTTAAATTTTTTAACATTTTTACCACATGATAATGATTTTTGTTGTAATATCATATCATTCACAGGGTGGGTCCTGCTGGATGGTCTGAAGGAGAATGCAAGGCCAAGGCTGGATGGTTTCCCTTGCTTACATAGAAAGACAACAGAAAGTAGCAGCTAGCAAGTTAATCGAAGCAAACTCGGCAGCCTGATCTAATTTGATGAGTAGTGGACAGTGGTAAAAGTTGTACATGCCCCAACTCCTTAGTGTAGTGCCCTTGTAAGTAATTACTGGGTACAATATTGGCGAGCAGCAAAGCAATATGGTATATTCTTTTTTCCGTGCTACTGCTATTGTGTGGTAAATAATCAGAACTTAGGATTCAGTTTTGTCAAAACCACTCCTTTGAATCTTGAAATGAATTAATCCCTGGTGCTTTGCTTGCCTTCAAATAAAACAAAGTAAACTCACTTGAGAATGATTAATTAGTTTCAGATAGGGAGAGGGTGAAATCATCGCAAATAGCCAGACCTGTCAAATCCTGAGAACCTTTATCAATGCATATTACATACGGCTTGTTAATCTGGTTTTGCTCATCCAGACTACAGTCTACTTTTTTTTTTTTATATATATATATATTAAGAGGGTAAAATCTTAATATAAAAAAAAAAAATTTTGATTGGAAATTGATGTGCTCTTAAACATCTTTAATCACTAAGCTAAATGTTAGGGAAGACAGTCCGCTTTCTAAAGCATAGTTCCTGCTTCCATCGCCGTATGCTCATTTAACGTAAGGGTTTGTCGATAAAATTAGAGTTTTTTTTTTTTTTTTAAAGTGTGGGGAATGGGGGGGGGGGGGGGGGTGTTGATAAAATTTGGATGGTATTGTTTTTGGACCCTGAGACTGAGAGAACACAAAAGCCATCCGGATTTCGAAGAAAGATTTCCGGCGCCCGTCCTGGATTTTATTTATTTACCTCTGTACAGACTAAAACACACAAGTCTTTCTCAGGTTGAGGAAAGTCCTCCACGGATTTCATGTTATTGTTAGTGGCAGACTTTGTTACCCACATTTGTTTTCAGTATAAATTAAATAAATAGAACTATTATATTATCGCTATGTAAAAAATATTTTGCAAGCAATCTAGAGATAAATACTACTACTAATTACCACCGTAATACTTTGCTGGAGAAAGAAAGAGAGAGAGAATACTAAAACGTAAAAAAAAATGATCTGATCCTCCTCTGTCCTCTCCGAAAAAGCAGGCTTTGCCGAAAATGGCATTAGCAGCATCCTTATGCTGTTCTCGTGTCTGCTTTGATGCCCACATCTCTAACTTTAATCCAATCAAACTCAAGCACAAACACAAATGCTCCAACTTTCCTCTTCTGATGATACTCCATGATGACGCCAAATCCTCGCGCCAGCTTCCCCTCACTCCCACTCCCAACAAAAAGTCCTTACTTCTAGGCTTTTCTGCCTCAACCCTCGTGTTTCTGGGCCTGGGTCTTTGCATTTGCTCCTCCGCTTCCGCTCTTAGGTCGCTGCCGCGCCACTCGCTTCAACTTCACCTTCAAAAAGGTACCTTCTTCTCTCTTCCTCAAACTCAAACTCAAATTCAAATTCCCTTTTCTTATTCTTAATTAATGGATCCTTTTCCTTTTAAATTGTGTACCATTCATTGAGCTTCTTCTTCAACAGATCAACGAGTGGAGAACAAGTCAGCGCCAGCAGCAGCAGAAGAAGAAGAAGAAGAAGAAGAGAAATTGGAAGCAGCTTTTGAGATTTGGAAGTCTAAATCTTTTGCTCTCTCCGTTCCTCTCTCCATCGTTGCTCTTCAGGGCTCCATGCCTCCCTCCTGGCCCAAAGATTTCATCTCCTCTCAATCCAGGCGCTTAAAGTTCCAAACCAAATTCCGTCCTACACTTGAAGATATATTTGCTCATCTATGCAAGCCCTTTACCAAAGCCAACGCAAATATTGCGCCTTCATCTGCCTTAGCTGCTGATATTGTCACCATCGGTGACTCCTGGCTCCCTTTTGCCGTTAGAAAGGCTATTATTGAACCCATTACAGCTGCTGAGCACCAGGATTGGTTTAAGGATTTAGGTCACAAATGGAAGGTAAAACAACTTCATTATTTGCTCTATCCAATTCAAAAGTCTAAACATGCCTTACTTACATTCAACTTAAAATGTCCCAGGTCTATCTACGCCGGAACCTTAATGGGGATATTGATCCCCAAGGTCAGATATGGGCTGCACCCTATCGATGGGGTACCATGGTCATAGCATACAAGAAAACCAAATTTCAAAAGCATAAATTGGCTCCTATAAAGGTAGTGTTATTTTATCTGTAAAATAAAAACAGCATGACTTTAGCTCCAACATGATTCTTATTCACGTGTTAGAGACGGTAACTGTCATTGGCAGGCCAATATGTGCGTGCTTGTGATGATGAATGAGCATGCAGTCCTGCCACTTTTAAAGGGTCTATTGTTTTGGAATCATCCATAGCTTTCCTCTCTTGTTTCCCCGATGGTCTCAAATTGATAGTACTAGTATTCAAGAAACTATTTCTTTTCAAATCTTTCTTCTGCTATTCTAGCATAAAGGTTAATCAAGTTTTTGTATTGCTTGTGGAGAAACATCAGTCAATTTACTCTCCATTTAAACCTTCATCACTTGTCTATTTTCTTTTGCTTTTGTTGATCTACGAAGCATTTTCTCATAATGAAATTTGGTAGATCTTGTTTGAAGTTATTTTCTCATTATGGCATCAAGTAAATCTTTTTTGAAGTTATGTCCCAGAATGAATTGCGGAATTTATGCCCGTCTTGAGTTTCAACAAGTAAAGAAATCAGGCATTTGGTAGATTCTGTATGAGGCTTTTATTTAATATGACTGCTGCAAAAAATGGCTCCATCTCTGAAATGCCATTTTTTCTTTCCTATTTTTTTTTATGTATTCTTCTGTTTGGACTGCTAGAAAGATGGCCTTTACAATCTGAAATGTCCTTATCTTTCCTTATGTCAATCCTTTCATTACATGTTTCCAAGGTTAGCTTCAGCTCATAAATAAATCATCAAACATGACTTGTTTTTTATGTTATCTCCATTTTTTTTATTATCTTCTCCCATTAACATTGATTATTTTAGGAAAAACCCTATTGCAGGATTGGGCAGATTTATGGCGGCCTGAACTTGCGGGAAGAATTTCAATGGTGAATTCCCCTAGAGAGGTTGTTGGTGCGGTTTTGAAGTACATGGGTGCATCATACAACACAACAGACATTGACTTGCAAGTTGCTGGTGGGAGGAATGCTGTCCAGCAGAATCTGTTATTACTTGCAAGACAGGTAGTGGAACTCAAATGAATTATGTCTCCTCTTCTTTTTCTTTTCTTCATGAGTTTGTACAACATCATTAGGAGTCATTGCATCCTTATTATTGCGGTGGTAAGTCCATTTGGGATTGGCACTCAAAAGAAATTACTGGTATTAACTACTTGAACTGTTCTGTTCTTATTATAAGATAAATATCATTAATCATTAGTATAAGAGAAAAGGTTCCATCTGGTGCTCTGCATCCAAATTCCAGCTACCTCTGAGTTGGCTTGGATCTTGTGCACTTAGCCCTTAGGTGGGCTGTCATGCCACATTGCCGTATGGGAAGCACAATATAATAAGCCATCTTGTATGAATTTATAAATCTCATGAGTCTCCATGCACAAAATTTTGACTCGTGCTGAGCAGAGACATTCTTCAAAGCGAAACCTGTTCAGTCCATCAAATGGTGGATAATTTGCATATTCCTTAGTAACATTACATGGCTTTATTTTAGCTGCAGCACTTTTTGATGAATCAATTATTTAAGTGCAGAATTGTGAAATGGACATGACTTTTGTCTTCTGAGACATAAATGTAGTGTTAAGATATTATGGTAACTACTTCTAATAACATGTCCAGTGCAATGGCTCTCTAGTCGCTACATTATTCAATTGTTGTTCAATCCAAATGATGAGAGCTTAAGCATTTCCTGGAAAGCAAGAGGCGGTGTAATAATTTCCCCTTCTCCCCTTTTCTGTCTTAAAAATAAGAATTCCAATGTTGAGCTGAATAAGCTGAACTTTTTTTTTTTTTTTTAACTTTTCCTAGTTTCTTCACATCATATTATAGCAATATTTGTTTTGTCTTTTTATAGGTTTTATTATTCGACAGTGTGCACTATCTCAAAGCATTTTCAGTGGGAGACGTCTGGGTGGCTGTTGGGTGGAGTAGTGATGTTCTTCCAGTTGCAAAGCGTATGTCAAATGTTGAAGTTATTGTTCCCAAGTCTGGGGCTAGCTTATGGGCTGATCTATGGGTATTACTTCGAACAATTTCATTTTACTTTTTTTTAATTTATTTATTTTTTCTGGAAACACATGTCGCCTTATGAAGGTTAGATTTGTTAAATTTGTTATCTCTGTCAAGTTAGTGGTGTGTGTGTGTGTTTAATTAGTTAATTATATATAAAAAATAACTGTAAAGTTACAAAATAGAAGTAAAACAAGAGAATGGATAATAATTTTGTGTGATAGAGAGAGAGAGAGAGATGGAGAAAAAAGGAACTGAATTGTGATGAAACATACACCAACAAAGAACTGAGTAGCAAGCAATAAAATAGAAACTAATTTCTAGCATATCCTCTCTTTCAGATATCTAGGTTTATTTCTTTGCAGGTAATCCCAGCTGCCTCCAGACTTGAAACAAACCGTATTGGCGGTCGAGTCAGAGGTCCCTCTCCACTAATCCATCAATGGGTGGAGTTCTGTTTACAGACTGCAAGAACCCTCCCTTTCAAGCAAGGTGTGATTGGTGGTGCATCGCCCTCTGCCTTGGAGAGTACACCTGTCAAAATGCCGGAAGAGTTCACCAAGGGTAAACCAAAGCTAGAAACAAACCTAATTGCTGGAGTGCCACCACCTGAAATATTGGAAAGGTGTGAGTTCTTGGAGCCATTATCTGATATAGCATTGATGGATTATCAATGGCTCATCGATAACATGCCCAAATCTGGCGCTGGTTTTATGCACATGATAGAGTGTATCTCATCAATTGTTCGAAAGTTAGGGCTGAAATTAACCTAGATTTAGGTTTTGTAGATAGAGAAGTGTCATGTAGCTGTCATTTATAACATTGAAGTCATACAATGCCGATTTCAAGCGGGAGTTCATTTGGGTCATGGTACTAGAACTGCATGTTTTTTATCAGAAGCTTGTGATTTTCACCATTAATTTGTAAATCTCAGATAAATGCTCAGCGGGGCCTTCTTAATAAATCTTAATAGCACCAAATTGAACCTTTTGTCGAGTTAGCTGGAAAACTAGCTGTCTATTAGTATTAGGGACGGAAAAAATCTAGCTCCTCTAATGCTCAGTTGTACACCAGATGGCTTTGGCTCGAGCGAGAATGTTTCGAGTCATAATGCATTTGCACTTGCTTGAGATTTGCTTTTAGATTGTCTGTGGATAAATAATTGAAAAATTACTTGTAACATTTTATTTTAAAATGATGAAACTTTCGTTTACGTCAACGTCAATTAAAATTTGATAAATCTGGGAACTTACTTTGGATTCTCGCACTTTGGGATAGATGAAATTGAATTTGTAAATTTCAAATAAACTTCCCAAGAACTACAAATACAGATTGCCTTCAGTATAATAAAGTTGCCTGATAAAAGCATCTTTCATCCGTCAAACTTATTACTTTAGTGAAAGCATATTTTGCAAAAAAAAAAAAAAAAAAATGGCATAAACAACAAGAATCTGCCAAAAGGCAAAATATTCCCAATTTATATGGAGGTCATGTACAGTTAGCTTGGGTGAAATGCATAAGGGGATTACAGCTTTCATAAAGGCAAAACAAAAACAAAATCGTAACGGGGCAATAAAACGAATCATACAACAAGAGGATCCATGCACGCACCTGTCCACCGATGCCAAATGAGGACATTGGAAGGAAGATGCAGCCAAAATCCACTTCCATTAAACAAATCATGTTGAGGTTCAAATGGGTGTAGACCAAGCAGTGCATCTTCGAGCTTCCATCAGCATAAAAAATTTAATGCAATGAAGAAGTGATGCTATTGCAGATTTTCAAGCCCGTCATTTTGTGCTTGCATTACTTCTCTAAATTGTGAGAGATAACAGGAGAGAGCATCATGGATGTGAATCAAACAAGTCTTCATTTTCAGCTTCAATCATTCAATCGGAGTTGGAATCATAAAAATCACTTGGGCATGGGGTCATAACCTCAGATTCAAGCACCTGGACCACCCTGTGCATGGTGGGTCTATCCTCTGGGCTTGAAGAAACACACTGGATGGCAACCGAGAGCAAGGCATTAAGGCTTTCTGCCTGCATTCCCACACAATTTGGATCTACAATCTCTCTTTGTCTATTCTCTATCATCAAGAAATTTAACTGCATAAAAGAGGACAGACGGTCAATGAATACCCACAGTCCCCCCCCCCCCCCCCCCCCCAACAACACACGCACACACACATTCTCAATTGAGGAAACCATCTACATGAGATCATGTCATTTGTATCCTTTTGAGTTCAGAGAAGGAGGATTCGAACCCAACTCTTTGCATTGAGAGATACATGCATCTACTACTGAGCCAAATGTTTGAGTGCATTTAATTTGCATCATTGAAAGTGGAAATTGCTAAAAGAGCAAGCATCAATTTTCAATCTTACTTGGGCAGTAAAATATCTGTTTACTTCTGCTGAGAGATAATAATAGACATTACCCCATGTACTGACAAACATGCCAAGTTAGGTGTTCTATATCAAGCCTAGACTGAAAGATGAGAGTTTTTTTTTTCTTTATTATGCAAAAATGTATCAAATCTTGAGCTTGGACCTTGGTCTTGAAAGTTTAGTGCATCATATCCATTAAAAATGACCATACCAATATAATAGAAAGACACCATAACGACCTAAAATACAGAAAGAAGTAAAAACAGATTTTCACCCTTGGATTCTGTTCTTTATTTCCTTTTTGTTCTTTGTTTTTCTTCTCAATGAGACTCAAGCAACTGTCAGTGCCATGAACACAATAATAGTTTGAAGATTGTGAGCAGCTATTACATATTTGCATCCAGCAATAAAACAGGCGTTCACATGTTAATTCCCTTGCTCTATTGCACAGAACCCTACTTAATTTACTGCAGCACACTTAACAAGCTTTTGATTCAGTCAAATAGATAATATAAGAGAAAGCAATTTGCCTAAAAAAGAAAGGGAAATGTTAAAAGGGTACCTTTTGACCTTGATGAAGACAGTGCATTATGAAAAAATCATTTCCTAAAATAGTATTTAACATTATCTTAACAAGTGCCTATAGGCACTCATTAACCAAACCCATAAAGAAAATGAGGCAAGATGCAAATGATTATGAGTGAAATGCATGGGAATTATTATGTTGAAACTCCAACAGGTATATGCCAACATCAAACCTCAGCCAACAAGCATTCTCCACACACATAGGCTGTTACTTTTGGTTTTTCCCAGAGACATCTACCACCTTACTTCGAAGACAAAAATTTTGTTAACTCATACCCTTCAACCTTTCTCTTTACAGACGTTCAACATTCTTCAAAAAAAAAAAAAAAGAAAGAATAATAGGAAAAAAACACATACAGCACATGAAATATACAGTAGAACAACATCAATTAACAACATAATAGGAAATAAGCACACAGCACAGTCAGTACTGGTTGACTGTCAAATGTCTAGACTTCTCAAGCATGTGATTTAATAGCTTAATCAGAAATTCTTTGATGTAAGGAGACATTAAGCCTACTTGACAAAATTTCAAGAGAAGTGGAGAGATACCCAGCCAACGATGTTGAGGCCCTTCTCAATGAATGATGCATCAGTGGGTCTCTTTCCACTTAAGATTTCAAGCACCAAGACCCCAAAACTATAGACATCCGTCTTTTCAGTTGCTCTTCCACTTACCATATACTCTGTTGAAGGAAGCATAAACATACTCAAGATAAATTGAATCTAAAGAGCTTACATTACATGACATATGACTCATCCACTTAAACAAGATCCCAATCACAACTTTGCAAAAGATAAATAAATAAATACTTGACCAGATTAGTATGCCTGGAATATTTCCTTTGGTTAGGATATAAGTAAAAATTTGCAGTTTTTATTTTCTTAGACACAAATTTAGACATGTCGTACACTAGGGATTGTCAATTAAATGCAGTGTTTCCAAAGATGAATCTGTTTTTGCAATATGAGTTGAGGTGTGAACATCAAGGTCATGGAGCATAAAACCTTGTTTGGCAGCATTTATTTTTAAATCTTTAACAGATCAGAAAAGTTGTAATAAGAATAGTAAAAATCATGCAGAAAACAATTAAAGTTCATGAAAACTATGTAGTTTCTTTTTTGAGAAAAAAAAACCGTAGTTTTAAATGCTTTACGAACATATTTTTTTGTCCAACAGACAGCAGTGTTGGATGTACAGGATCATGATTTGCACCCCCTTGGTGCCTGCACGTGCAGTGTTTTCTTCACTTATGAAACAAAAATAAATAAAAAGGCATAGACACATCCCACTTAAATGTAAAATGGTTAATTGAGTTCCCAGCTAAAAGTGATATAAATAAAGGTTTGGCTAAATTTTGGCTTCTATTAGTTGCTAGGGCCAACCAAAGATTAAAAAAAAAGCATCATGGGACATGCCTGTCATGTTTCAAATAAGCCATTAAAAGCGAGAGAAAAAAGGAATTTTTTTGTGTGAGATCAACTCTCACTTGTCCTATGCCAAATGTTGACAACAGTACGATTATCAAAGCATCTCCAATTAAAAGAGATCAACTTGTTCAAAACTTCAAATGAATGCCCTTAGCATTGATTCCCAGTTTTCTTCCCTCTTTCTCTTTACGTTTCTTATTGCCTCCTTTTCATTCTTGTGCAAATTTACCCAGACGTACTAGATGTTTAACTGGAAAATGTGGTTGTTAAATTAAATCAACATCATTAAAAATAATATCACAATATTCTTTCAGTAAAGCTAACTTCATCTCCTTCATAATTCAAGCTTAAAGAGAGCTACGGGCTCCACAATCATAGACAATAAGCCAATATTGAAACCGCATACCTGGAGCCAAATAACCAAAAGTTCCTGCAACAATGGTTGTAATATGAGATTCTTCATCTTCTAAAAGTTTGGCAAGTCCAAAGTCTGATACTCGAGCCTCCAAGTTGCTATCAAGTAAAATGTTGCTGGACTTTATATCACGGTGTATGATCCTAGGAGAACAATCATGATGTAAATAGGCCAACCCTTTTGCTGCTCCCATAATAATGTTCAAGCGTGCTTCCCAGTCCAACTGCTCAGATCGTTCTGTTAAAAGAATCATAAAACAACATCATATCCACAAACAAAGAAATCAACCCATGCAACAAATCAGTAGAATATCAATGGTCCCAAAATTGTGAAGGAATTCCCAACTAATGGTAAAACAAAGAAAGAGAAATGTTTAAGTTCAAGGTTAGTCAGTCAATCCATGAAAAATTACATGTCTTTCAATTTTCTGAAATCTTATGATTAAGTTAAACAAAGAAAAATGTGTAGTTCAAGTTTATGCCAGGCCATTGGCTGCTTTTGGATAAAAATGGTTATGGGAGCCTCACCATGAAGAGCTTCATCAAGGCTACCACCAGCCAGGAAATCATAGATTAACAGCTTTGATGTAGGTGAATTATAATATCCTCGCAGGTTTACAAGGTATCGATGTTTTATGCTTCCAAGAATTTCAAGCTCTCTTTCAAAAAAACGATCAAATCCCTCATTTATCTTCACAATTCGTTTCAAAGCAAACACATTTCCGTCATCCATTGCAAGTTTGTAGACGGTCCCAAAGCCCCCAGTACCTATAATGTGTTCCTCATTCAAAGTTTCCAATTTCTTAATGATGTCTTTTGAAGAGTATGGCAAGTCTCCATGAAACATAAAAATTGATGCCCCTGAAGCAACAAGACCACATTAATAAAGATGTTGAAATCTTATAGAGTAAACATGAAAATTGCAAACAGTTAGATTTTCCAAAATTGAAGATCAGTTGGGAAGAACACCTCCACTGACATCCATGGCCAGAGTGTTGCCCTCATGTTTACCAAACTTCTTATACAGGAAGCAACCCCAAAAACACATGAGAGCCACCAAAAGCAGTGCACCCATGGTTCCTGATGCACTAATGAGAAGCCTTCCAGAGTATTTCTTTTTACCACCTTGATTTTCAGCTATAAAATGAAGATTGAAATAGTTGACAAACTTGTTAGGAATTCAGATTTTGTGGACAAAATTTAATTTTTTAATATCCATAATTAACAGTGAAATGAGCACCAAACAACCAGATTTATACATTCCCAGCATATGCAGCTTACCTGAAGTAGGAGATTTGGAATTTGTTGTAGCTCCTCCATGGTCATCTTTGCATGTTATGTTGATTTGCTTTCCACATAAACCACGATTTCCAACAAAACTACCAAAAAAATTTAAAACTGTTTAGTATCATAATAGTATAGCAATCTTCCTTGACTTTTCAAGCTGAAGTGGCCAGCGGAAGACGAAGATTCTAAAAGTGTACAACATAGGTATCAAGTATAAGAGAAACACTTCCTGGAACCCCCCTGAATGATACTTTTGCTGACATAGCAAATAAATAACCAAAGATCTATTGAAAACAGTATAGCAAAATAGCTTATACTTACGAGCTCGCTGTATAGTTGCCAAAGACACCTTGTGAAGGTATAGGCCCAACCAAAAAATTGTTTGACACATTGCTTCAAGATATTCAATAAGATCATCAAAGATGAGCTCATATTCAATAAATTCTGAAAGTAAATCAGTAAAACACCTCTATTTAAAAATTAAAAATTTTGAAGTAAGGGAACTAACCATGTAATGAGCTTATCTAGCTTCCCAATTGAAGGAGGAATAGATCCGCTGAGAGAGTTACTTGAGATATCCCTGTAAATTTGAAAAACAGTGCAAGCATCATTAAGTAATCCAACAGTCTCTTTACCACTCTAGCTCACATTTATTAGCAAGAGAAACAACTTACAGATTCTGAAGGGAAGATAGGTTCCCCAATTCACTTGGAATTAAACCACTCAAGTAATTACCCTGCAAGTATCTGTAAATGGATGCAATTTCAAAATAAATTCTTCAATACCGAATTTACAGAACCCTGAAAACCATACAAGGTACTTCATATTTCCATACACACTAGTTGAACACCACAATGCCATTCCTTCAGAATATAAATACAAAACCTTGGATATCAAGCACAATCAAGCAATATTTAGGCAAAACTAATCAAAAGCAATGGAAAGTTTGTTTTCAGATTTTGCTTTTCCTCTTCACATGAAGAATGACTAGATTTGAGAATATCCAAGTTGGATAAAATATCAAGAAAAAGTCCAAAAACAGAGATTACTCACTTAGCCAAGCTCAGCCTCCCAATAGATATCACTTGGCCTGGTGGTTGGCCTAGTCATTGTACCCATCCAATGAAGGGTGAAGGTCCAAGGTACACATTCCCCCTTGGCCTTTGCCCAAACATACTAAAAAGGATAGCATACAGGTTGATAATTATGAAATTAAACAAGCAATTTTTCTCCATTTCATCAATTTATATGCCACCAGTGCATACATATGACATATGCTACACATATAAGAACAATAGGACCAAAGCAAGACCCACTGTTTGACATGTGGCCCAAAGAGGCCAATTTGTTATTCTCAGTGTATGAGAACAGTAATCCTAGTTAAATCCCTTTCAAATCCATCCATAATTCATAATCCAACAAAAGAAAAGTTATTTTTGAGGGTCGAACTATTGTTTTGCATCAGAAGCACAGGCCACAGCCAAATGATGAACCTCAAAGTGAATGAAAGATTTTATATTTCTTAACATCATATCCTTTAATCCTACCATTTGCAAGATAAACCTATAGAATAGCCAACAAGACTTTTCAAGCAAGAAGAAGCAGTAGATCACTGCACCCACATGTGAGCAGCAATACTTACATTCCCTGCAGCTCTGTGCAATTACCCAGCTCTGAAGGAATGGACCCATAAAAGTTATTGTTATGAAGTATTCTGATTCACATCAAAATTACAGAAAATATCAGCTGTAACCAAATATATTTGAATACAGATCTTGCATCAACTATGAAAAAAAATAAAAAAGTCCAGTAATACATACAAAAGCCTCAAGTGCTCCAGCTTCCCCAGGTCAGGTGATACAGGACCACTCAGTTTATGATTGGTAAGGCTCCTGAAGAGAAAACATAGGGGAGAAGAATATGTTAAATGGCACTGTCATATAGACAAAGTTGTCAAAGGGAAGACATATTTGGACATGATCTTCAAAACTAACAAAGTTGTCACTCTCTTGGTTTTGCTATCACATGCCACCCCTTTCCATTTGCATGGATCAGGATCCTCTGGTCTCCACTGAGAAAGCACCCCATCTGAACTAACAATTGCTATCCGGAAGCTTAGAAGTGCCTCTCCTGCATATCAGGAAAATAACTTTCACATTCTATAACCAGATATTCTTATTTCCTGCAAGAAATGTGCCTAATAACTGGCTAGCTAGAGATTCTATAGCCACCCAAAATCTGTTATTATTGAAACTACAATCTAAAAGACGGTATTAGAAAAGGAAAGGAAAAGAAAGAGAAAGGCTAAATGTAAACATGATCACCAGAGTTTTACAAGGTGGAAATTTTCAAAACATAAAATTTCCTAAGTAAGACAAATTAACCCTTATATTCCAACAAAATGAGTATCAACCGAAGGAGAGCATTTGGGAGCCTTTTTAAAATGATAAGAGAATAAGAGGAGAAAAAGAAACTTTTAAACATCAGCTTGAATTATCTGATATGAGATATATATATCACCTACCATCAGGACTGATAGCTCTGATTCTGTTTGTTAGGATAAAAATGAATAGTATGTTAAGCAGCCATGGCCATTTACATTTCATCAGATAGATGCCCATAATGGCTCTGACCAAGCATAATATAGATACTACAAATCATTTGATACGCCAAGCTCGAAAACCCCTCCTTGTTGTAACATATGTTTATCTGGTCTATATCGCCATTTGGCAGCTACAAAAGAAAGAAAAATGATTCCTGGCAAGAAATAGAGAAGCAAGATAAGAATTAAAACTGATAAGGAATCTGAAACAGAAATAATATTGTGCATATCAATCTTCTTGAATCCAATGCAAATTGCTACTCAGACCCTTCCAATTTATGCAAAAAAGCATAAATGAAAACTTACCAAGAATCCCACTCTTAAAAAAAAAAAAAAAAAAAAAAAAAAAAACTATTTTATTTTTTTGTTTAAAGAACAGAGAAACTCAAAGCAGCCTCTCATGTAGAAGCAAAGGACAACATAGAGCACCAAAGTCTTACACATTAATACTTGTTGAATGATTGCTAAATCATGAATTTAGAAAAAATAAATAAATCATCTTGGATACCATAGCAGCTTTGATATCTATGATGGACAAGCTAGTCGAAGAGAGTTGCTTATTATTGTGCTACACATTGGGTAACATAAATCTTAATGAATGAACCGATCTGAACAATAAAGCAATTTCATCGAAAATACAACTTAGAGACAAACAGCAGATATTTATAACAAATAGCAGTATTAGACCTCAAAGCCGTTTTCAAGGAAACTGAACCCTTCTGATAAACAACATTTTCATCATCAAAGGGTTTTTTTTTTTTGCATTCCTTATCTAAAATAGGAAGAAATTAGCACTTCGGTCTACAAGCAATTCGTTTCCAAGTCTCCATTAATTTCAAGACATTTCTGCCAATTCAAAGTTGCACATACTAAATAGGAATACAATACAAGTGGTTAATCTAAGAATCAACTTCTACAACCTATATTGCTTAGTTACATTCTCTTTTTCTCAGAATTTGAAACTAAAATAATTGCCTTTAAAATTTGACAAAGCTGACAGAAGAAAAAATTACATTGATAAAGTGACTGAGGTTTAGCAACATAAACCTTAAAAAAAAAAAAAAAGAAGAAGGAAAAAAGAATGAAAGAAAGAAAGAAAAGGAACGCCTAAACAAAGCTGGTCGAAATCAATGCACATGAAAACGAAATTGAGAGTCCGACAATCCGCCCTCCTCAACTTAAGCTATTTATATTCCAAGCATGCTAAAAGAAATTGAGCTAAAAGCAAATAGTAAACAATCTGGAACCTAAACATAAACAGAGCTAAGAAAAAAGGAGAAATTGGGAAAACCTTTGAGATTGATTCGATCTGCAGGCGATAAGCTGTAAAGAGAAAACGAACAAAAAAACAAAAAATGGAGAAATAAAATGATTCACTGCTTCTTGTTGTACGACTAATGAGTGCGAGATTGGTTTTATATTTTATTTTTGTTATACTTTTTGAAAGTGAATGTGATTTTAGTTGTGGAAAGAGAGTGTGCGAGAATTAGATGCTTGCATTTTTTTTTTTGGTTCATGAGATGCTTGGAATTACAAGGCGAGTTGAGCTGAGCCAACGAGAACGAGGTGCTTCTCACGTGCGACCGCGACCTTCCGTACGTGCCAACCGACGCTTCCTCCTTTCCAGAAACGATTATGAAACGAATAGTGAAGAGACTCGAAGCCTCACTCTGTCACAAGTTGAATCGAAGAAGGCCATGTGGCCCAATTATTTAAGTCATTTAGTAGTCATTTTATATAGTCAATATATATAAATCAACAAATTAATTATGTTGTTAGAAAATTGACAATTGATGTAAAAATGATTACATAACCATTATAAGAAAAAAGTTGTTACAAGAAAAGATACAAATTTACATCCATTTTTTACATTCTAAATTTTTTTATCTATTTTCTTTTTTTTTATCTCTATTTTTTAAATTTCAGCTATTAAAATTTTGAGTTTTCACAAACGAGTTTGAGCTAACAATGGTTCAATTGAGCAATTTCATTTTGGATATCAGAGTCTCAGATCTTGAAAATGTTAGAAAGTACGATAACTAGGTTACAGAGAGACATGAGTAAGATGCAAAAGGAGTTGGAAAGGGTAGAGGCCAAATTTGACATCTCTATCAAGCAACTTAATGATAAGATTGATTCCTTTGTAGAAAAAATGCATGGCATGTGTTGAAAATCATGAACAATAGGCAAAGTTCACCTCAAAAAGTTGAAATGAGAGATTCAACAGTACCATCGGATAGGAAACATAAATCTATTGTGGGTGATGTGGAAGGTAGTAGGGTCATTATGCATAGACCCTTTCATGCTAATAAACCAGAGAAAGTTGCAAGGGTACCAATCAAGTACTCTAAGTTAGAATGCCCAAAATTTGTTGGAGATGATTTTAGGAGATGGTTGTTGAAGATTGAACAATTTGTGGAAGTTGAGCCCTAGGGTAAAATTAAAATACCACTACTTTTAACATTATTTTACTTATTCCGTCAATCGGAAGTAGGGTAAAACCCCTTCTTTTGGACCTAAGGCCAGCCTTAATTGGTTGATCTGAGCGAAAAACATTGTCAGGTGAGGAGTTTCACTGGGGCAGTACATCTGTTAAAAGATAACGTAGGTGTCCAAAGATGAGTTCAACGAGAAACAAAATCTTGTATGGAACAAAAGGGTAAAAGCTCATTTGATTCTAATTTCCAGTACAAATATGAACTGTGAAAGCGTGGCTTATCGATCCTTTAAACCTTCAAAATTTGAGGCTAGAGGTGTTAAAAAAGTTACCACAGGGATAACTGGCTTGTGGCAGCCAAGCGTTTATAGCGACATTGCTTTTTTTTATCCTTCGATGTCTGCTCTTCCTATCATTGTGAAGTAAAATTCATTAAGTGTTGGATTGTTCACCCACCAATAGGGAACGTGAGCTGAGTTTAGACCGTCGTGAGATAGGTTAGTTTTGCCCTATTGATGCAACATCGCGACAGTAATTTAACCTAGTACGAGAGAAATCGTTGATTCGCATAATTAGTCATCGTGCTTGGTTGAAAAGTTAGTGGCATGAAGCTATCGTGCGTTAGATTATGACTGAACGTCTTTAAGTCAAAATTCATGCTAGAAAATGATGTATGCGCCCATCGTCAATTGTCGACCCGCAGTAGGGGCCCATGGCCCCTAAGGGCATGTGTCGTAGGTGTAGCCTGCATGGCAAAGAAGCCACGTTGGCCTCCTTGGAGCTCAATTCCATCGAGCTACGAGTAGAATCTTTTACAGATGACTTAAATACACGATAACGTATTGTAAGTGACAGAGTGGCCTTACTGCCATGATCCATTAAGATTTAACCCTTTGTCGCTTCGATTTGTCTCTACCCTACCCTCCTCTTCTTGAGTCCCCTCGCTTCGTTCTTTTCACGTTGCACCCCTCTGAAGTTGGGGATGAATGGTGCCTTTCGTGTGGGCACCTTCTTGGCAGGTACCTAGCACTTAGTGGCTCAGACACCTCTTTAGTAGATGCTAGTGTCACAAGCTTCGATCTCAAACCAAACACCTTACAGCCTTAGACTGGGAATAAACTCTATATGCCTCAGTCAACCTATGAAACTGGGGATGAATGGTGCCATCCGTGAGGGCACTTATCGTAAACTCCATCACCATACGCTGGCCCTCGATATGGGTTATTGCTTCGAACGTTGTTGATAACGTCTGGCTCTTGGCTGGTGCAGCCAATCGTGTCTAACACCATCGCTCTTAGTAGATGCTGGCCCATCGTTGCCTTAGGATATTGCCTCAAAGACCTCCTTGGTAGGTGCCTGGCCCCTCGTTGCCTCGGACACCCATTTGGTAGATGCTAGTGTCATAGGTTCCACTCTAAAACGAAACACCGTATAGCCTTGACTGAGAATGAACTATGTATGCCTAAGTCAACCAATGAAACAAGCGTGCGAGCACTAAACCAACCAGAGAGGTAGAATACTTAAACTAAGGATTGACTAGGTCCCTCTTTGTGTTTGGTGCTAGGTTGTGCACCAAACGCTCGCACCTGAGCCCGAGCCACGCACCATGCGCATCATGACCTGGTAGTAAGTTGGTTCGGACACATCCTCATATTTTTATCATGCCAAAGCCATTTTTATGGCCTGTGAATTCATATGAGTGTTCGCTAGTGCCTGCACACCACGCGTTAGTGTTTTAAGCCTGGGCCGAGCACCACACGTGCCACGATCGGACGGTTGGTGGGTTTAGGCACATCTTTATATTTTTGCCATGTCAATGCCATTTTTATGGCTTGTAAATTCATACAATGGTCCCCTAAGGCTTCACGTGAAGTTTAATGACAAAATGACTTGTTTTCTATTTTTTTTTATTTTTAAAATTTTTTACGGTTTGGGATTTTTAAAAATTTTTTTAGAAGGAGTTTTGGCCCCAAATTTGGTAGACCTGATCCTTGTATTTTTGTTGGCATGTAAAAACAAATTCAGCTAAAAAAGTAAAGTGTAAAAGATTTGGTGATCATTTGAAAAAAGTGTCCCAATTTTAGACACTTGAATGGCTACTGATAGCAAACCTATAAAAGCTAAAATGCTCTTTAAAGGGGTATGAGTTCTTGAGGTTTTGCATACGGGATAAAGGGCCAACATAAGGGCCAAATACTAGCACCCATCGCACATCATATGCGCACACCTCATGTTCCTTTATCCCTAATTGTTGGAACCCTTATGGTGTCAACCAGGTTCTTCGGTGATGCTCTGACGATGGTGCCCCACATAAAAAAATGTGGCACCAGCACATGCTCGAGCCCAACATGTGCACCGTGGCAAAAAATCAAACTCTGGCCAAGGCTTTAACCACTATTAGCATAAGTTAGCGTTTAGTATGGGCATATGCCTCGACCACCATCAGCACATGTTGGGCCTTGGTGTGGGTACTTACCTCGAATTCCATCGACACATGCTGGGCCTCGGTGTAGGTGTTATGCCCTGGGTGGTTTCACTAGGCATACCAACACGTGCACCTGAAGTTGAGGCTCTCGTACTGGCTAGAGTTTGCACGCAAGGCCTTAGAGAGAAGGCTAGACCTCCCTCATAGCATGCAGGCCAGCCCGTACGGCCAAAGCTTGGCCCACATGATACCCGCACCAAATCCAAAAGGGCCCAAGAGGAGAGATGGGTAAGGGGATCTTTTAAAAGCGCACAGGTTCAGTAGGAGCCTTCTGGTAGATCTGGTTGACCTTATAATTCAAGAAATAGAATCCTGATTGAATGTAATCTGTGTAATCCTAGATTGATTGTAATTTTTTGATTCTAGAGATTTAGCCATAAGTGTAACTGGAGCCTCAACTATAAATAGACGACTGTTCCACCCTTCTTTATACAATATCATACACTTCTATTTTAGTAATACAGGAGCATATTCCAGTAAACTTTTTTGTTCTCTTGTTTCTCTCAAACTTACGAATTCTATCCTTCCCATTATTCTAGTGTTGGTACGAGGTGATTTTAAGCCTAAGACCGCACGAATTCTAAGTCTAAGGTCAGAGCCTGTGACAGTTGGTATTAGAGCAATTTTGGTTCTACTTATTTATGTGTGTGCAGGTTGAATCTCAGTTGAGAAGATGGCATCCCAAAGTGATGTGGCTAGCCAACATCCAAATGCCCAAAAGTAAAGGCATGAAAGAGGCAAGAAGGCCAGTTCGAGAGATATTTAATCTACCATGGATGGGAGGCTGGCCAAGGTAGAGGTGACCATGGGCAACCTGAAAGAGAAGCTTGATGATGTGGAAACTCATGTTGAGGCACTAGACTCCATGAAGGAGGAACTGAAGGGTGAGTTACAAGCTACTTTCAATGAAGGCCTGGGTGTGATCACCCAAAGGAATAAGACCTTGGAGGCCTAGGTGGAGACTATGTGCATTGGCATAGAGGCCATACGCAAGGTGATGGAGGAGCTCAAAAGCAAGTTCACTGCGTGCAAGACTGCCATTGGGAATGGCATATTTACTGGAGCATCTAAGACTCATGTGGACATCCCCAAGCTCAAAAAGTTCAAAGGGATTAGTGCAGCCCAGGAAGTAGACAACTACTTATGGGGCATGGAGTAGTACTTTTAAGCCAAAGGGCATGAAAGACAATGCTACCAATGTAAGCATCACTACTATGTATCTTACTGATGTGGTCTTATTGTGGTGGAGGCGCAGGTGTGATGATGTGAGGCACGAGAGCACCAAGATTAGAACTTGGGCAAAGTTTTAAAAAGTGTTCAGGGAGCAATTTTACTTGGAGTATGCCAAAGATGAGGCACAGGCAAAGTTGCATAGGCTGAGCCAGTAAAAGGACATAAAGGAGTATGTCTAAAGATTCTTTAAACTAATGCTTCAGATCTCAGATTTGGGTGAAAAGGACACCCTGTTTGCTTTTATGGATAGGCTGAAGTCGTGGGTGAAGCATGAGTTACAATAGAGGGGAGTTCATGACTTGGCTAAAGCCATGACTATTGTTGAGTCCTTGGTAGAGTTCAAACCACTGAACAAGTTTGAGTCTTTCAAGCCTAAGGGTAAGGGTAAGGACAATAGGGACCAAGAGAAGTAGTCTAAAGGTAAGGATTATGACCGACAGTCCAAAGATGAGGACCGAGATCGTTCAGACAAATATGGTGAGAGGAAACCACCAACAGGCAAGTGGAAAGCAAATGGGGACTGAGAACTGCTCGCATGCTACCTATGTGGAGGGAGCCACATAACGTGTAACTACCCACAGAAGGGTAAGTTGGTTACTGTAGACAAAGAGTCTGACAAAGAGCCAGAGACAGGCGTAGAAAAGTTAGGGTCATTGGTGCTCAATGCTATCCAGAGTAAGAAGAGTTGCAAACCAAAGGGCTTGATGTTTACGGACTGACGGTTGTGAATCAGAAGGTGAATGCACTAGTGGATACAAGTTTCTTACACTTGTTTATTTTGGGGATAAAGCTCAGAAGCTTGGACTAAAGGTACAAAAAGAGACTGGTACCATCAAGACGGTGAACTCAAAAGAAATGCCAGCCATTAGAGTAACGCGGGGAGTGGAGTTACAACTTAGAGACTGGAAGGGTAAGGAAACCATTAAGGTAATACCCTTAGATGATTATGAGTTTATGATTGAATTGGATTTTTTTATTTGGATTAACGCCCTCTTTGTACCTTTTGCTAATTATATTTACATCCTAGATGCACGATGCCAATGCTTAGTACCATTGAGGCATGGGTCCAGAGTTGGGTCTAGGGTGGTGTTAGCCATCCAATTTGTCAAGGCAGTGAACAGAGATAAAGACACCTTCTTGGCAGTCTTGAAGTATAAGAATCTAAAAGAAGAGGAGACTAAGACATTATTAGAGGTGCTAAAGGTACTGGAGTCCTTTAACGATGTGATGCCCGTAAGACTGCCTAGCAAGCTACTACCTAAGAGAGAGGTAAACCATAAGATCGAGCTAATGCCTAAGGCCAAGCCACCAACTAGAGCCTCTTACCGAATGTCTCCACCAGAGTTGAAGGAGTTAAAGAAGTAGCTCAAGGAGTTAGTTGATGCTGGCTTCATCAGGCTATCTAAAGTACTATATGGTGCATCGGTTCTATTCTAGCACAAGCATGATAGGTCATTGCGATTGTGTATAGACTATCGAGCTTTGAACAAGCTGACCATCAAGAACAAATATCTTATCCCACTCATTATGGACTTGTTTGACTAACTTGAGAGCACAAGGTGGTTCACCAAGCTAGATTTGAGGTTGGGCTACTACCAAGTCAAGATCGTAAAAAAAAATGAGCCCATGGCAACATGTGTCACTCGATATGATTCATATGAGTTCTTGATCATGCCATTTGGACTCACGAATGCCCCAATAACATTCTGCACCCTTATGAACAAGGTACTTTAGTCGTTCCTTAATCGATTTATTATGGTTTATATGGATGACATTATAATCTACAGCCAGACATTGAGAGAGCATGTAGACCAATTGAGACAAGTGTTTGAGGTGTTATGGACGTATAAGCTATTTATCAAGAAAGAGAAGTGTTGGTTTGCCCAATAGGAGATCCCATTCTTAAGCCACATAGTGGGAGGTGGCAGGATACGCATGGATGAAGGTAAAGTGCCTGCCATCTTGAAGTAGGAACCATCAGCCAAGGTCACTGAGTTGAGGTCATTCATTAGGTTGGTTAACTACTATAAGTGCTTCATCAAAGGTCACTTAACCATAGTCACACCATTGACTGACTTGCTCAAGAAAGGGAGAGCATGGGAGTAGAGTGTAGAGTGCCAAGAAGCCTTTGATCGGTTGAAGCAGGTTGTGATTGAGGAACCAATCTTGGCCTTGCTAGACCATGCCAAGTTGTATGAGGTGCATATGAACATATTAGACTATGTAATAGGGGTGTATTAGACTATGTAATAGGGGTGTGTTAATGTAAGAGAGACATCCAGTTACATTTGAGAATAGGAAGCTGAACAAGATCGAGCATAAGTACACGATCTAAAAAAAAAGATGACTACAATGGTGCACTGCTTACGCACTTAACGTTATTACCTATTGGGGTTGAGGTTCATGATTAGGATGGACAATGTGGTGACCAGCTACTTCTAGTCATAAAAGAAGCTATCTTTCAAGTAGACGAGATGGTAAGATTTTCTTATGAAATTTGATTTCGAGGTGAAGTATAAGCCAGGACAGGTGAACCTAATGGCAGACGCCCTGAGTAGAAAGGCTAACCTTGCTGCCATTAGCCAACTAGAAGGGTCTTTAGTGCCACGTATCAAAGAAAGGCTTGCGCACAATCCTATAGCCTAAGCTCTCATGGAGTATACCCAGCAAGGTAAGATCAGACGATTTTGGTTGCATGATGGTTTGTTATACACCAGAGGTAATAGACTATTTGTGTTGCAACATGGAAAGCTCCGTAAAGAAGTTATGCACGAGTACCATGATTCAAGGTGGGCTAGAATCCAGGGGTGAGCCACACCTTGGCATTACTAGAGGATAGGTATTACTAACAGCACATAAGGGACGATATAGAGGCTTATATGAAGACTTGTCTTGTGTGCCAACAAGATAAAATGGAGCTTAAAAAACCAGACAGTTTTTTAGAGCCATTGCCAGTGCCAGAACGACTATGGGAGAGTGTTTCTCTAGACTTTATAATCAGTTTAACCAAGGCAGAAGGGTTCGAAAGCATCATGATAGTGGTGGATAAGTTTTTCAAGTATGGGATTTTCATTCTGGCAATCAAAGAGTGCCCAGTCAAGGAGGTAGCTCGATTATTCCTAAAGAATGTGGTAAGTACTGGGGAGTGTCAAGGACTATTGTTAGTAATTGAGACGACCATTTCACGGGCAGGTTTTGGATTGAGTTTGTCAAGTTGTTGGGTCAGACTTAAACTTTTCTACCAACATGCATCCGTAGATCGATGGGTAGACTGAGTGTGTGAATGGGCTATTGAAGGTCTACTTTAAGCACTATGTGAGTGCCATGTAAAAAGATTAGCCAAAGCTATTAGATGTAGCCCAATTTTCTTATAATATACAAAGGAACAAGGTAACAAACTAGAGTCTGTTCGAGGTGGTAACAGGTCAGCAACCGCTAACACCTGGTTCGATTACTGTAGGTTATACAAAGCCAAATCCAATAGCATACAAGTTTGCCAAGGCTTGGCAGAAGCAAGCTAACTTGGCTAGAGTCTGTCTTCATAAGGCGACAAAGAGGTCGAAGAAGTGAACAAACCAGAATAGGTGAGAAATGCAGTTCCAAGTAAGAGACTTGGTATTGGTGAAGCTGCATCCCATTGTGTGCCATAAGAGGTTGCACAAAAGCCTAGTCTGGAGGTATAAGGGACCTTTTTGAGTAGTCAAGAGGGTAAGCAAGGTTGCCTACAAGTTGGATATGTAACCCAAGCTGAGGGTACACCCGGTGTTCTATGTTAGCATGCTCAAGCTGTTCCATGAGGATGAGAAAGATCTAGAACGGGTAGAATCAAGGCATACGCCATTGAGAGCTAGGGCCTCATATAAGAATGAGGTCCACAGCATCATAGCTGATTGAGAAGTAAGGCAAAAGAACTACCAACTAAGACAAGAGTACTTGGAGTGTTGGAAGGGACTTTCAGATAGTGAGGTGAGTAGGGAACCAGTAAAAGACTTATGACAATTTTAAGACCAGATTAGGTAGTACTATACAGAAGACACAACGAGGGTGTTGTGAAATCAGATGAGGGAGATTGTCATGCCTTGGTCGGGTGTGCCAGGCATACTGACATTCGCACTTGAGATTGAGGCTCGTGCACTAAGAGCACTAGAGGGAGTTTATGTGCAAAGCCTTGGAGAGAAGGCCAAACCACCCACACAGCATGCAGGCCAACCTGTACAGCCAAGGCTTGGCCCGTATGATGCCCGCACAACATCAAAAGGGCCCAAGAGGAGAGATAAGCAAAAAGATATTTTAAAAACGCACAAGATCAATAGAAGCCTTCAGATAGATCTGATTGACCCTATAATCTAAGAAATAAAATTTTGATTGAATGTAATCTATGTAATCCTAGATTGATTGTAATTATTTGATTTTAGAGATTTAGCCATAAGTGTAGCTGAAGCCTCAACTATAAATAGAGGGCTACTCCACCCTCATTTGTACAACATCATACACTTCTATTTCAGTAATATAAGAGCATATTCCAGTAAACTTTCTTATTCTCATGTTTCTCTCAAACTTGCGCATTCTATCTTTTCCATTGTTTAGTACGTGTATGCTTGTGTTTTAGGTTGATTGAGGCTAGAATGAGGTGATTCCAAGTCTAAGGCCGTATAGATTTTGAGTCTAAGGTCAGAGCCTGTGACATAGGCATTTGCTTCTACCAATATTAGTGTATACCAACCCTTGGTACGAGCACATGCCTCTATCACCATCGGTACATGTCGACCCTTAGTGCAGGCAGTTGCCTCAACCAACATCGGCACATGCTGACTTTTGGTGTGAGCAATTGTCTAGACCACCCTCGGCCCATGCTAGGCCTTGGTACGAGAATTTACCTTGACCACAATCAACACATGCTGGCCATTGATGCGAACAGTTGCCTTAACCACCATTGGAGCATGTTGGGCCTTGGTGCGGGCACTTGCCTCGACCACCATTGACGTATGCTGGCCCTTGGTACAGGCACATGTCTCAACCACCATCAGTGCATGCTGGGCCTTGGTACTGGCAGTTGCTTCGACCACTATCGACGTATAAAGGCCTTTGGTTTAGGCACATGTCTCAAGCATCATTGGGGCATGCTGGCCCTTGGTGGGGTGTCACGAGCTCCAATCTTAGACTCAAAATCCGTGTGGCCTTAGGCTTGGAATCACCTCATTTTAACCTAAGTCAACCTAAAACACAAGCGTACGGGCACTAGAATAATGAGAAAGATGGAATGCGCAAGTTTGAGAGAAATAGAAGAACAAAAAAGTTTATTGGAATATACTCTTATATTACTAAAACAAAACTGTATGATGATATACAAAGGAGGGTAGAACAGCCCTCTATTTATAGTTAAAGCTCTAGCTACACTTATGGTTAAATTCTTAGAATCAAAGAATTACAATCAATCTAGGATTACATAGATTACATTCAATCAGGATTCTGTTTCTTAAATTATAAGGTCAATTAGATCTGCCACAAGGCTCCTGCAAATCTTATATGCTTTTAAAAGATCCCCTTACACATCTCCCCTATTGGGCCTATTTAAATGTGGTGTGGGCATCATGTGGGCCAAACCTTAGCCATACGGGCGGTTTGGCCTTCTCTCCAAGGCTTTGCATGAAAATCTTGTCAGTGTTCTTGGTAGGTGAGCCTTAAACTCAGGCACGCTTATTGGTGCGCTTGGTGTGCTTGGTGCCCCTATCCAGGGCATGTCATTCCCCCCACCTGATTGCGTAACACCCTTGTTGTGTCCTCTGTATGGTACTGATTGATCATGTCCCGAAACTACCATAAGTCTTCTATTGGTTCCCAACTTGCCTTACTATCTGGAAGTCCTTTCCAGTTCACCAAGTATTCTTGTCTTGGTTGGTAATTCTTCTGCTTCACTTTTCGATTAGCTATGATGCTATAAATCTCTTTTCATATGAAACCTTAGCTCCCAATGGTGCACGCTTTGACTCTGCCCTCCTGGATCTCCCTCATCTTCATGGAACAACTTGAGCATGCTAACATGGAACATCGGGTGTACCCTATCCTAATGGTTTTGGGACCGTCGACATAAAAAATTTTAAAATCGAGAAAAATAAAAGAGGGGAGTCACCACCAATTTTTTTTAGGGTGTGATTGGTCACTTAAAAGTTTATCTTTTTAATAAAACTATAAAAACATGTTTAAAGTTTATAAAAAAGATAAATTTTAGTTTACGAAAATCAGGTTGGGTTTGGGAGTCGGTTATATGTGTATAAGGATTAGCACCCCTACAACGCCCATAAATTGGTACCATTTAATTATGCGTTATTTTTTGTGTTGGATGAAATGGTTTCATTTTGATATTTAATGATATAAATTCATTTTTATTTTTTTTAAATTAATTTTATTGAAATTCTTTATTTAGGAGTGTTGAGGAAATCTCTAAGTTAAAGAATTATTTTAAAATTCTCCAACATCTAGGTAGAACTTTAAAGATAATTCTTTTAACTGCTATTTACCATGATATCCCTTGAAAATGAAAATAACATAATTTGCAGAAGATAATTGTTGGTGACTCTCCAACATCTAGGCAAAATGCCAAAAATTATTTTTTTTGAAATGTTATTTTTGTTTTATTTTAAAATTGCATATTTTTAAAAGTAAGTAAATTAAAAAAATGTTTAGTATAAAAATAGTAAAGGATGATACTATCAAGTAGCAAACAAATATGCAAAATGAGTGTAAACAATAACAAATAAATGTAATTAAACTAATAGGTGCTAGGTATAATGATGAAATGCAAACTTGAAATTGGATTCTTAAATATAATGAGACCACATTAACTCTCAAACATTTAGGCAGAGCTTAAGTATGACTATTTATATTTAAGATCTCATTTTATTATTATTTTTATTTTATTTATTGATTTTAATCCCATTGTTAAAGTAAATTAAGGACTGGCATAAAAACTTAATGAAATAAAGTTTCTTAAATACCTCATCATTTAGGTGACATTTGAGAATAAATTATTTCAAGTAAAATTTTCATATGTGTCTTTAAGATTTTGAGAAGCTTTGGTTAGAGGTTTTGAAATTTGAATGACATTTTTGGTAATGATTTGGGAATGCATACCAAATTTGGGGTTTCTAGAATTTTGGATCTTAAGGTTTCGAGTTTTGAATTTTATGGTTAGGGTTTCGAGTTTTAGATTTTAGGGTTCAGGTTTTTGATTTTAGGGTTTAAGGTTAGGGTTTTGATTTTAGGGTTTGAGGTTTAAAGTTTTGGTTTTAGAGTTTAGAGGATTTAGGGTTTTGATATTTTACGGATTTGATTTTAGGGTTTTAAGGGTCTAAGGTTTTGTTTTTAGGGTTTAACTTTAGGGTTTATAAGGTTTAAGGCTTAATTTTAGGGTTTGAAGGTTTAGATTATGATTTTAAGGTTTAAAAGTTTTAGGGTTTCATTTTAAGGTTTAGAGGTTTGGGGTTTAATTTTAGGGTTTGGAGGGTTTAGGGTTTTATTTTAAGGTTTGGAGGTTTTTGGGGTTTCATTTTAGGGTTTGGAGGTTTGGGGTTTCATTTCAGGGTTTGGAAGGTTTAGCATTTAGATTTTAGGGTTTCGTTTTTAGGGTTTTGAGTGTTTAAGGTTTAGAGTTTAGGGTTTCGTTTTTAGGTTTAAAGGTTTGGGGTTTAATTTAGGGTTTTGAAATTTAAGGTTTGGATTTTAGGATTTAAAGAAAACACAAACATCTCTAAAAATCTCCAACATCTAGGCGGATTTTCAAAGTAAGTTCGATTTTTATAATTTTTAAAAATTAATTAAAAAATTTTTCATATATTTTTTTTATGAAAATTTATTATTAATAATATTATTAATTTATTATTATTTATTATCTTTTTATGCCTTTAATTTTAATTTTTTTTATTAATAATTCTCCAACATTTAGGCGAAATTATTTTTAGAAGTATGTTTTTATTTCATCCAACATCTACGTAGGGAAAATAAAAGAAATATTATTCAATTCTTATTATTTTTTAGATTATTATTATTATCATTTTAAGCATTTTTAATATTTTTTTACTTATTATCCTACTTGTTTTTATTTTTATTATTATTAAAAATAATTAAATATTTATTCTACCAAATTTAAAAATTTATCATGCATGCATATAAAAAAAAACTCAAAAATAACAAAAATAATAATATATAAAAAAATTACAAAATTAAAAAAAAAAATTTTTTTACTTGAACCGGACCGGTCAATGGTTCGGGCAACATTTGTCTGATCGATTTGACCGATTCGATAGTTCAATCAATGGTTTGGTGGTCTAACGATTCATACCGGTTCGATCGGTTCACTGGCAGTTCGTCTGGATAGGTTCAAGGCTAGTTAAAGTGGGTTGTGAGTAAGGTTACGCGGATCCCGAGTCAGATCCGAGTTGACTCGTTAGTTCAAAACAACGTCGTTTTGGGTTTTGCTATTTGATATAAAAGTAAAATTTTGTTTTTACTTTATTCTCACCCTTCAGTAAAAAAAAAATAAATTTAGAGCTCTTGGGAGAGCTCCAAGGCTCTGTCGGCATTCGACATTCGGCATTCGACATTGGACCGTCATTCCAGTCGCTGCCTTAGTTACCATCGACAGTCTTCACAGTGGTCAAAAATCACCAAAAACTTTCAGAAGCTCTTTTTAACGTGCTCTTATTAGATCTGGCCTTCTTTTTGCTTGAAACAGTCTCGATTTCTTTTTACTTGAAACAACCCTGATTGACGTAGATCGAGGCTCAAAGTTTCGATCTTTTTTTTTTTTTTGTAAAACTAAAATTGATGTTTTTTTTTTCTTTTGCAATTATCTTTTTGGCGTTGGGTTCCTTCCTATGGGGAAGACTATTGTTTTTTGTGGATTTTTGTTTTTTTTTTTTCATTTTTTTGTGCTTTTTTGATGGGTGGGGATTTTTTAAGATGTTTGGAGTGTGTGTATGTGTGTGCGTGTGTGTGTTTTAGCCCTCTAGGAGCTAGGTGAGGGTGAAGGGCTTAGGCTCTGGGGAGGCTGGCTTTTGGTTTTGGGTGCGCGTGTAGAGGTTGGGAATCGGGGTAAGGTCAAGTTGGGCGTTAGCTTGGGTGCTATGGCTTTGGGTACAGGCACGGAGATCAGGGTCTAAAAGAGGTTTTTTGGTAGTGACTGGATTGGTTTGAATGTAGGTGCTAAGAAGTTTTAGGCATCTGAGTCTGTGTTTTTTAGAGCTTCCCTGAGTTGAAAAAGGAAAAAGCTGGGGCTTTAAGGATTGGGTAGAGTAGGGTGGCTACAGGGGTGGCTGGTGAGGGGACTAGACATGGGGCTAGATAGTGAGCTGGTGAGGGTAGGGATAGCTAGAGGTTAATGGTACGTGCAAGGCTATAAGGTGGCTAGTCCGGGGCAGTAGAGGCGTCATACACCAACCACCCTACTTTTTGTTTTCTCTTTATTTCTTTTTTATTTCTAATTAATTTTTAATAATTTTTAATTTTAATTAAACCAATATTATTATTATTATTATTATTAAAATTATTATTAATAATACTAAACAAGAACTGAAGGTAGTAGACCCAAACAAAATCGATGTCTACATACCCTCGACTTGGGTGGCATATCCAGCTTGTAGGCAACCTTGCCTACCCTCTTGACTACTCGAAAAGGTCTCTTATACCTCCAGACTAGGCCTTTGTGCAACCCTCTATGGCATACAATGGGATGCAGCTTCACCAGCACTAAGTCTCCTACTTGGAGCTGCATGTCCCACCTATTCTGGTCTACCCACTTTTTCGACCTCTTGGTCACCTTGTGAAGACAGACTCTAGCTAAGTCAGCTTGCTTCTACTAAGCCTTGGCAAACTTGTACGTTGTTCAATTCAACCCCATATAACATGCAGCAATCGAACCAGGTGTTAACAGTTGCTGACCTGTTGCCACCTCGAATGGACTCTGGTTTATTGCCTCATTCCTTTGTAAGTTGTAAGAAATTGGGCCACGTCTAATAGCTTTGGCCAGTCCCTTTGCATGGTAGTCACATAGTGCTTGAGGTAGACCTCTAATAACCTATTCATACACTTAGTCTGCCTATCAATCTACGGATGCATGCTGGTGGAAAAGTTCAAGTTTGACCCCAATAGCTTGAATAACTGAATCCAGAACCTGCCTATGAAACGTCTGTCCCGATCACTAACAGTGGTCTTCAGCACTCTCCAGTATTTAACCACATTCTTCAGGAGCAATTAAAGCTACCTCCATGGTTGGGCACTCCTTGGTTGCTGGAATAAAAATCCTATACTTGGAAAACTTGTCCACACTACCATGATGCTTTCGAACCCATCTGCCTTAGGTAGACTGACTATAAAGTCTAGAGAAACACTCTCCTATGGTCGTTCTAGTACTGGTAATGGCTTTAAGAGACCGTCTAGTTTCTTAAGCTCTACCTTGTCCTATAGGCACATAAGATAAGTCTTCACATAGACCTTCACATCTTTTTTTATGTACAGCCAGTAGTATTGGTCCTCTAGTAAAGCTAAGGTATGATTCACCCCTGGATGTCCAGCCCACCTTGAATCATGGTACTCGTGCATAACTTCCCTGCGGAGCTTCCCATGCTATGGTACAAATAGTCTACTGCCTCTAATGTATAATAAACCATCTTACAACTGAAATCACTTGGTCTTACCTTGTTGGGCATGCTCCATGAGAGCCTTGGTTATAGGATTATGGGCAAGACCTTCCTTGACGCATGGCACCAAAGACCCTTCTAGTTGGTTAATGGCAGTAAGGTTAGCCTTTCTGCTCAGGGTGTCTGCCACCAAGTTTGCCTACTTTGGCTTGTACTCCATTTGAAAATCAATTTTCGTAAGAAAATCTTGCTATCTCACTTGCTTGTGGGATAGCTTCTTCTGTGACTAGAAGTAGTTGGTCACCACATTGTTTGTCCTGACCATGAACCTCGATCCCAACAGGTAATGGCACCAAGTACGCAAGCAGTGCACCACTACAGTCATCTCTTTCTCCTGGACCGTGTACTTACCCTTAGTCTCGTTCAACTTCCTGCTTTCGAACGTGACTGGATGTCACTCTTGCATCAACACTCCTTCTATTGCATAGTCTGATGCTTTCATATGCACTTTATACGGCTTGGCATGGTCTGGCAAGGCTAAGACTAGCTCCTTGGTCACAACCTACTTCAATTGATCAAAGGCTTCCTGGCACCATATGCTTCACTCCTATTCTCTTCTTTTCTTGAGTAAGTCAATCAATGGTGTGGCTATGGCTGAGTGGCCTTTAATGAAATGCTTGTAGTAGTTGACCAGCCCAAGGAATAACTCAACTTAGTGACCTTGGCTGACGGTTCCCACTCTAGTATGGTATGCACCTTGCCTTTATCCATGCGTATCCTGGCACCTCACACTATATGGCTTAGGAATGAGATCTTTTGTTAGGCAAACGAGCACTTCTTCTTCTTGACAAATAGCTTGTGCGCCTGTAACACCTTGAACACCTATCTCAAGTGGTCTACATGCTTTCCCAATATTTAGCTATAGATCACAATGTCATCCAAATAAACCATAATAAACTAATCAAAGAACGACTGAAGTACCTTGTTCATAAGGGTGTAAAATGTTGCTAGGGCATTCGTGAGTCCGAATGGCATGACCAAGAACTCATACGAACCATACCAAGTAACATATGTTGTTTTGGGCTTATCTCCATGATCCTAACTTGGTAGTAGCCCGACCTCAAATCCAACTTGATGAACCACCTTGTGCTCTCAAATTGGTTGAACAAGTCTGTAATAAGTGGGATAGGATACTTGTTCTTGACAGTCAGCTTGTTTAAAGCCTGGTAGTCTATACATAACTATAATGACCCATTATGCTTATGCTGGAATAGAATCGGTGCACCATATGGTGCCTTGGATGGCCTGATGAAGCTAGCATCAACTAACTCCTTGAGCTGGTTCCTTAACTCCTCTAACTCTGGTGGGGACATTCGGTAAGGGGCTCTAGCTGGTGGCTTAGCCTTTGGCACTAGCTCAATCTTATGGTCCAGCTTCTTCTTAGGGGATAGCTTGCTAGGTAGCTTGCAAGCATCACGTTGCTAAAAGACTCTAGCACCTTTAGCACCTCTAAATCTCAATCTCCTCCTCTCTTGGCTCCTCATACTTCAGAGCTGCCAAGAAGGTGTCTTCATCTCTACTTACTGCCTTGGCAAATTGGATGGCTGATATCACCCTTAACCTAACTCTAGACTCGTACCTCGATAGTACTAGGCATTGGCACCGTGCATCCAGGATGCAATTGCAATTGGTAAAAGGCACAAAAAAAACATTAATCCGAATAAAGAAATCCAATCCAATCACAAACTCATAATCATATAGAGGTATTACCTCAATGGTTTCCTTGCCCTTTTAGTCTCCAAGCTGCAACTCCACTCCCTACACTACTCCAATTGTTAGGACTTCTTTAGAGTTTATCATCTTGATTATACCAGTCCCTTTTTGCACCTTTAGTCCGAGCTTCTGGATTTTATCAGCTGAAATAAATAAGTGTGAAACACCTGTGTCCACCAATGCGCTCACCTTTTGGCCTGCAACCATCAAATCTGTAAACATCAAGCCCTTTGGCTTGCGACTCCCCTTACTTTGGATAGCATTGAGCACCAACGATCCTAGCTTTGCTACCTCTACCTTCAGCTCCTCATCAGACTTCTTGTCTATAGCAGCTAGCTTTCCATTCTATGGGCAGTTGTATGTTATCACATAGGTAGCGTGCGAGTGACTCTCAGTCACCCTTTACCTTCCACTTGCCTGCTGGTGGCTTTTTCTCACCATTTTCGTCCAAATGGTCTTGGTCCCAATCCTTGGACTGCCGATCACGATCCCTACCCTTAGACTACTTCTCTTGGTCTCTCTTGTCATTGCCTTTACCCTTGGGCTTAGAAGACTCAAACTTGTTTAGTGGTTTGAATTCCACCAAGGACTCAGTAGTAGTCATGGCTTTAGCCAAGTCATGAATTCCCCTCTATTATAGCTCATGCCTCACCCATGACTTCAACCTATCCATGAAAGTAAAGAGGGCATCCTTCTCACACAGATCTAAGATTTGAAACATCAGTTCAGAGAATCTTTGCACATACTTTCTTATGTCTTTTTACTAGCTCAGCCTACGTAACTTTGCCTGTGCCTCATCATCGGCATACTCTGAGTAAAATTACTCTCTGAACTCTTTTTGAAACTCTGCTCAGGTTCCAATCTTGGTGCTCCCATGTCTCACATCATCACACCTGTGCCTCCACCACAATAAGGCCATATCAGTAAGATATATAGTAGTGGTACTTACATTGGTAGCATCGTCTTGCTTGCCCGTGGCTTGAAAGTACTGCTTCATACCCTATAAGTAGTTGTCTACTTCATTGGCCGCCCTAGTCCCCTTGAACTCTTTGGGCTTAGGGATGTCCACTCGAGTTAGATGCTCCAACAAACATGCCATTCCTAATGGTAGTCTTGCACACAGTGAGTTCGCTCATGCGCTCCTCTATCTCTTTGCGCATGGCCTCCATGCCAATGTACATGGTCTCTACCTAGGCCTTCAAGGTCTCATTCCTTTAGGTGATCATGTCCATGCCTTCATTAAGTGTAGCTTGCAACTCACCTTTCAGCTCTTTCTCTATGGAGTCTAGCACCTCAACGTGAGTCTCTACATCATCAAGCTTCTCTTTCATGTCACCTATGATCACTTACACCTTGGCCAGCCTCTTATCCATGGTGGACCAAATATCTCTTGAATTGGCCTTCTTACCTCTTCTATGCCCTTGCTCCTGGTGTATGGTTGTTGGCTAACCACATCACTCTGGGATGCTATTTCTTTGACTGTGATCTAACCTGTACACATATAAATAAGTAGAACCGAAACTGTTCTGATACCATCTGTCATGGGCTTTGACCTTAGACTCAGAATCCATGTGGCCTTAGGTTTGGAATCACCTCCTTCTAGCCTAAGTCAGCCTAAAACACAAGTGTGAGGGCATTAGAACAATGAGAATGATAAAATGTGCAAGTTTGAGACAAATAGGAAAATAAGAAAGTTTTCTGGAATATGCTCTTGTATTATTGAAACAGAAGTGTATGATGATGTACAAATGAGGGTGGAACAACCTCTATTTATAGTTAAGGCTCTAGCTACACTTATGGCTAAATCCCTAAAATTAAGGAATTACAATCAATCTAGGATTACAAAAATTACATTCAATCAAGATTCTATTTCCTAAATTATAGGGTCAACTATATCTGCCAGAAGGCTCTTGCTGATCCTGTGTGCTTTTAGAAGATCCCCTTAGCATCTCCCCTTTTGAGGTCTTCTCGATGTGGTGTGGGCATCACGCGGGCCAAGCTTTGGCCGTGTGGGCTAGCTTGCATGCTGTACAGGCGATCTGGCCTTCTCTTCAAGGCTTTGCATGAAACTACCACTAGTGCTCCTGGTGCATGAGCCTCAACCTCAGGTGCGTGTGCTGGTGTGTCTAGTGTGCCTGGCGCGCCCGCCCAAGGCATGACATGGGCATTTACCTCGAACACCATCGGTACATGCTAGCCCTTGGTATAGGCACATGCCTCGACCACTATTGGAACAAGCTGACCTTTGGTACGGATACTTGCCTCGATCGTTATCGACATGTGCCATACCTCGATTAGCATCGGTAAAAGATGGCCCTTGGAAAAGACAGTTGCCTCGAACACCATTGGTACACATGCTGGGCCTCGGTACGGGATGTGCTTGTTTGAAAAAGGTGTCATCATTTTAAACACTTTAACGTCTACTGTTAGCATATTTATAAAATCTCTAATGCTCTTTAAGAGGTGGTAGTCTAGCGCCCTTTTTCCTTTTCCATGGAAAAAGTTGGTGTGCGTGATGGGCCTATTATTGCGTACAATCCCAGCAACATCCCCAAAGAAAAATACAAGCCATGCATGCTTTTCGATAATTTTATCCGGTGATTGGTCTCTCCAATGACTCATAGGTGCCCACTTGAGCCCAGCATGTGTAACGTGGTGAAAAATTAAACTCCGACCAAGGCCTCGATCACCATCGGTACAAGTTGGCCTCTGATACGAGCGCATGCCTTGACCATTATTGGCACAAGCTGGCCCCTGGTGCGAGCAAATGCCTTGACCACCATTGGTACAAGCTGGCCCATGGTGCGGGCACATGCCTCGACCACCATCGACATAAGCTGGCCCTTGGGGTGGGCACTTGCCTTGACCACCATAGGCAAATGTTAGGCCTTGGTTCAGGCATCTACCTTGACCATGATCGACACATGCTAGCCCTTAGTGCGAGCACATGCCTCAACCACCATCGGCACATGTTGGCCCATAGTGTGAGCAATTGCCTAGACCACTATCGGCCCATGCTGGGCCTTGGTACGGGCACTTACCTGGACCACCATCGATGCATGTTGGCCCTTGATGCAAGCATCTGTCTTGATCACTATCGACACATGCAGGGCCTTAATGCGAGCACATACTTTGACCACCATCAGCGTAAGCTGGGTTTTGGTACGGGCAGTTGCCTCGACCACCTCTTGGTACGGGCTTTGGTATGGGCAGTTGCTTTGGTACGGGTCGAGACTTAAGCTTTGAATCTGAACGACTCTGAGACCCGGGCATTCACCCTTTCGATATCCCAGATCAGCCTACCTGCCATAGTTCACACCCTTGTGAGGTATTGTCCGTTCTGACCCCCCTTGGCCTCACGATTTTATCCTACAAAAGGTGCCTCACAAGGTAGAGATGGTGTGAACCCTTTTATACCCCAGTGACCTTCCTATTATGCTCGATGTAGGATTCAAGACTCTCCCTTAGGTCCGTGACATTCTCTCACACCCAACCTCATGACGGCCTCGTCACGGAGGCTAGCCACCCTACCTACCTCCCTCGAGGTGCTTGGCGTGGATTGAACGGTTTAAGACTGGCTCTGATACCACTTGTCATGGGTCGAGACTTAAGCTTCGAACCCGCACGACTCTAAGACCCGGGCATTCACCCTTCCGACTTGCCAGATCAGCCTACCTGCCACAGTTCACACCCTTGTGAGGTATTGTCCGCTCTGGCCCCCCCTGGCCTCACGATTTTGTCCTACAAAAGGTGCCTCACAAGGTGGAGATGGTGTGAACCCTTTTATACCCCAATGACCTTCCTATTAGGTTCAATATGGGATTCAAGACTCTTCTTTAGGTCTGTGACAAAGCACATGCCTCAACCACCATTGACGCATGCTGGGCCTTGATGCAGGCACATGTCTCGACCACCATTAGTGCATGTTGGCCTTTGGTGCGAGCACTTGCCTTGACCACCATCGGTACATGCTGGCCTTTGGTGTGGGCACTTACCTCGAACACCATCAGCACATACTAGGCCTTAGTGTGGGCATCTAACTCGAACACCATCGATGCATACTGGCCCTTGGTGTAGGCACTTACCTCGAACACTATCAGCACATGGTAACCCTTGGTGTGAGTGTCACAGGCTCTAACCTTAGACTCAGAATCCATGTGGCCTTAGGCTTGGAATCACCTCATTCTAGCCTAAGTCAACCTAAAACACAAGTATGCGGGCACTGGAACAATGGAAAGAGTAAAATACGTAAGTTTGGGAGAAATAGAAGAACAAGAGAATTGCTGAAAATATGTTTTGTATTACTGAAACAGAAGTGTGTATGATGATGTACAAAGAAGGGTAGAGAAGCCCTCTATTATAATTGAGGCTCCAGCTACACTTATGGCTAAATCCCTAGAATCAAGGCTAAGATAAAGGAATTACAAAGATTACAATCAATCAGGATTTTATCTCTTAAATTATAGGGTCAACCAAATCTGTCAGAAGGCTCCTACTGATCTTGAAGACTTTTAAAAGATCCCCTTGTGCATTTCCCTTCTTGAGCCCTTCTGGATGTGGTGCAGGCATCATACAGGCCAGGCCTTAGTCGTATGGGCTAACCTGTAGGCTGTGTGAGCATTCTGGCCTTATCTCTTAGGCCTTGCATGCAAACTCCCGTCAGTACACCTAGTGCATGAGCCTTAACCTTGGGTACACATACTGGTTAGCCTGATATGCCTGACGCACCTATCCAGGGCATGATATTTTCCCCCACCTGATTATGTAATGCCCTTGTTGTGTCCTCTACATGGTACTACCTGATCATGTCTCCAAACTATCATAAGTCCTCTACTGGTTCCCAACTCGCCTTATTGTCTGAAAGTCCCTTTCAGCGCACCAAGTACTCCTATTTTGGCTGATAGTTCTTTTATCTCACTTTTCGATCAGCTATGATGCTGTGGACCTCTTTTTCATATGAAGCCCTTGCTCTTAATGGTGCACGCTTTGACTCTGCCTGTCCTAGATCTCCCTCATCCTCATGGAACGGCTTGAACATGCTAACATGAAACACTGGGTGTACCCTCAGCTTGGGTGGCATATCTAGCTTGTAGGCAACCTTGCCTACCCTTTTGACTATTCAAAAAGGTCTTTCATACCTCTAGACTAGGCCTTTATACAGCCCCTTATGGCACACAATGGAATGCGGCTTCACCAAAACCAAGTCTCCAACCTGAAATTGCACGTCTCGTCTATTCTGGTCTGCCCACTTCTTTGACCTCTTTGCCACCTTGTGTAGACAGACTCTGGCCAAGTTAACTTACCTCTGCCAAGCTTTGGCAAACTTGTATGCTGCTAAATTTAGCCCTGTATAACCTATAACAATCGAACTGTGTGTTAGTGGTTGTTGACCTGTCATAACCTCAAATGGGCTCTGGTTCATTACCTTGCTCTTTTACAAGTTGTAAGAAAACTGGGTAACATCTAGCAGCTTTAGCCAGTCCTTTTACATGGCACTCACATAGTGCCTGAGGTAGACCTCTAATAGTCTATTCACACGCTTAGTCTGCCCATCGATTTACAGATGCATGCTGGTGAAAAAGTTCAAGTCTGACCCTAACAACTTGAACAACTCAGTCCAGAACCTGCCCGTAAAACTCCCATTCTGATCACTAACAATTGTCTTCGGCATTCTCCAATACTTAACCATGTTTTTCAAGAAAACTCGAGCTGCCTCCTTGGCTGGGCACTCTTTGGTTGCTGGAATAAAGATTCCATACTTGGAAAACCTATCCACCACTAGCATGATGCTTCCAAACCCTTCTACCTTAGGTAGACCGACTATAAAGTCCAAAAAAACACTCTCCCATAATCGCTCTAGCATTGGTAATGGCTCTAAAAGATTGCCTGGTTTCTTGAGCTCCACCTTGTCATGTTGCACACAAGACAAGTCTTCACATAGGCTTTCACATCGCCCCTCATGTGCGGCTAGTAGTATTGGTCCTCTAGCAATGCCAAGGTACGACTCCCTTATGGGTGTCCAACCCACCTTGAGTTATGGCATTCTTGTAAAACTTTCTTATGGAGCTTCCCATGCTACGGCATAAATAGTCTACTACCCTTGGTGTACAATAAACCATCATGCACCCAAAACTGCCTAGTCTTACCTTATCGGGCATACTCCATAAGAGCCTTGGCTATAGGATTATACGTAAGTCCATCTTTGATGCGCGACACTAGTGACCCCTCTGGTTGGCTAATGGTGACAAGGTTAGCTTTCCTGCTTAGGGCCTCTGCTATCAGGTTCGTTTGCCTTGGCTTGTACTTCATCTAGAAATCAATTTTCACAAGAAAATCTTGTTATCTCGCCTGCTTGAAGGATGATTTCTTCTGCGTCTAAAAGTAGCTAGTTGCCACATTGTCTATCCTGACTACAAACCTCAACCCTAACAGGTAATGGCACTAAATGCGCAAGCAGTGCACCATTCAGTAATTTTTTCCTAGATCGTGTACTTGTGCTCAGTCTCATTCAGCTTCATGCTCTCAAATGCGACTAGATGTCCTTCATGCATCAACACGTCCTCTATTACGTAGTCTGATGTGTCTGTATATACCTCATACGACTTGGCATGGCCTGGTAAAGCCAAGACTAGCTCTTCAGTCATAACCTACTTCAACCTATCAAAAGCTTCCTGGCACATTGCGCTCCACTCTCATGTTTTCCTTTTCTTGAGCAAGTCAGTCAATGGCTATGGCTGAGTGGCCTTTGATGAAATGCCTATAGTAGTTGACCAGCCTAAAGAATGACCTTAACTCAGTAACCTTGACTGGCAGTTCCCACTCTAGGATGGCATGCACCTTACTTTCATCTATGCGTATCTTGCCACCTCTCACTATATGGCCTAGGAATGGGATATCTTACTGGGAAAATGAGCACTTCTCCCTATTGACAAACAGCTTGTATGCCCATAACACCTTGAGCACTTGCCTCAAATGGTCTACTTGCTCTCTCAAATTCTGGCTGTAGATCACAATGTCATCCAAATAAACCACAACAAATTGATCAAGGAACGATTGAAGTACTTTATTCATAAAGGTGTAAAATGTTGCTAGGGCATTCGTGAGTCTGAATGGCATGACCCAGAACTCATACGAACCATACTGAGTGACACATACTATCTTGGGCTCATCTTCCTTTGTGATTTTGACTTGGTAATAGCCCGACCTCAAATCCAACTTGGTGAACCACCTTGCATTCCCAAGTTGGTCGAACAAGTCCGTAATGAGTGTGATAGGATACTTGTTCTTAATGGTCAGCTTGTTCAAAACCTTGTAGCCTATACACAATCGTAACAACTCATCATGCTTGCATTGGATTAGAATCGGTGCACCATATGGCACCTTCTATGGCCTGATGAAACTAGCATCAACTAACTCTCTGAGATGCTTCCTTAACTCCTTTAACTCTGGTAGGGACATTCGGTAAGAGGCTCTAGCTAGTGGCTTGGCCTTGGACACCAGCTCGATATTGTGGTCCACCTCCCTCTTAAGTGGTAGCTTGTTAGGCAGCTTTGTAAGCATCACATCGTTAAATGCCTTCACCACCTTTAGCAACTCTAGAGGTAACTCGGTCTTCTTCTCTTTTAGCTCATCATACTTTAAGACTGCCAAGAAGGTGTCTTCCTTTTTGCTCACTGCTTTGGCAAATTGGATTACTGACACCACCCTCGACCCAACTTCGGACCCTCGTCTCAATGGTACTAGGCATTGGCACCGTGCATCCAAGATGCAAATATAATTGGCAAACGGTACAAGAAGGGTGTTAATTTAAACAAGAAAATCCAACCCAATCATAAACTCATAGTCATCAAGGGGTATTACTCTATGGTCTCTTTGTCTTTCCAATCTTCAAGCTGTAACTCTACTCCCTACGTTACTCCAATGGCTGGCACTTTCTTGGAGTTCACCGTTTTGATAGTACCAATCCCTTTCTGCATCTTTAGTCTGAGCTTTTGGGCTCCATCACCTAAAATAAAAAGATGTGAGGCACCTGTGTCTACTAGTGTGCTCACTTTCTGACCCACAACCATTAGATCTATAAACATTAAGCTCTTTGGCTTGCAGTTCCCCTTACTCTGGACAATATTGAGCACCATCGACCCAAGCTTTGTTACGCTTACCTCTGGCTTTTCATCAGACTCTTTATCTACAACAACCAGCTTGCCCTTTTGTGGGTAGTTGCGCGGTATGTGGCTTCCTGCACATAGGTAGCATGTGAGTGGCTCTTGCTCCCCCTTTACTTTCCACTTACCTGTTGGTGGTTTCCTCTTGCCATCCTTGTCTGAATGCTCTCAGTTCCAATCTTTGGACTACCAGTCATGGTTTTTACCCTTGGAATGCTTCTTTTGATCCTCTCATCCTTGCCTTTACCCTTAGGCTTGGAAGACTCGAACTTGTTTAGTGGTCTAAACTCTATCAAAGACTTAGCAATAGTCATGGCTTTAGCCAAGTCATGAACTTCCTTCCATTGTAACTCATGCTTCACCCATAGCTTCAGCCTATCCATGAAAGTAAACAGGGTATCATTCTCACCCAGATCTGTGATCTGGAGCATTAGTTCAGAGAATTTCTAGACATACTCCCTTATGTCCCCTTGTTGGCTCAACTTGCGTAACTTTGCTTGTGCCTCATTATCGATAAACTCCAAGTAAAATTGCTCCCTGAACTCTTTTTAGAACTCTACCTAGGTTCCAATCTTGGTGCTCCCATGCCTCACATAATCACTTCTGTGCCTCCACCACAATAAGGCTACATCAGTAAGATATCTAGCAGCAGTACTTACCTTGATTGCCTCGTTTTGCATGCCCATGACCTGAAAGTACTACTCCATACCCCATAGGTAGTTGTCTACTTCCTTGGCTGCCCTAGTCCTCTTGAACTCTTTAGGCTTGGAGACATCCATCTTGGACTTAGATGCTCTAACGAACATGCCATTCCTAATGGCAGTCTTGCATGTAACGAGCTCACTGGTAAGCTTTTCTATCTGCTTGTGCGTGGCCTCCATGCTATCGTGCATGGTCTCCACTATAGCTTCTAAGGTCTCATGCCTCTGGGTGACCACGTCCATGCCTTGGTTAAGAGCAGCTTGTAACTCACCTTGAAGCTCCTTCCTCATGGAGTCTAACGCTTCAACGTGAGTCTTCATATCCTCAAGCTTCTCTTGTATGTTACCTATGGTCACCTCTACCTTGGCCAGTTTGCCATCCATGGTAGACCAAATTTTCTTCGAACTAGCCTTCTTGTCTCTTCTATGACCTTGCTCTTAGGCTTCTGGTTGCTAGCTAGCCATATCACTTTGGGATGCTATCTTTTCGACTGTGATCTAACCTGCACAACATAAATATGCAGAATCAAAATTTGCTCTGATACCAACTGTCATAAGCTCTGACCTTAGACTCAGAATCCGTGTGACCTTAGGCTTGGAATCACCTCATTCTAGCCTAAGTTAGCCTAAAACACAAGTGTGTGGGCACTAGAACAATGGGAAGGGCAGAATGCGTAAGTTTGGGAGAAATAGAAGAACAAGAGAATTGTTGGAAATATGCTTAGTATTACTAAAATAGAAGTATGTATGATGATGTACAAAGGAGGGTGGAACAGCCCTTTATTTATAGTTGAGGCTTCAGCTACACTTATAGCTAAATCTTTAGAATCAAGGCTAAGATCAAGGAATTACAAAGATTACAATCACTCAGGATTTTATCTCTTGAATTATAGGGTCAACCAAATCTGTCAGAAGGCTTCTGCTGATCCTAAGGGCTTCTAGAAGATCCTTTTGTGCATCTCCCCTCTTGGGCCCTTCTAGATGTGGTGCGAGCATCATGCAGGCCAGGCCTTTGTTGTGCGGGCTGGCCTTGTCTCCCAGGCTTTACGGTAAACTCCCATTAGTATGTTTGGTACGCGAGCCTTGACTTCGGGTACGTATGTTGGTGCGCCTGATGTGCTTGGCACGCTCGCTTAGGGCATGACATGGGTACATGCCTCGACCACCATCAGCACAAGTTAACCCTTGGCACGAGCACTTGGCTCGACCACCATTGGCATGTGCATACCTCAATCAGCATTAGCAGAAGATGGCCCTTGAAGCAGACAGTTACCTCGAACACTATCGGTACACATGCTAGGCCTCCGTGTAAGATATGCTTCTTTGAAAAAAGTATCCCTATTTTAAACACTTTAACGTCTACTGGTAGCATATTTGTAAAATCTTTAATGCTCTTTAGGGGGTGGTAGTTTGACACCCTCTTTCTTTTTCATGGGGGAAATTGGTGTGCGTGATGGGCCTATCATTACGTACATCCCCGGTAACATCCTCGAAGTAAAATACAGGCTGTGCATGCTTTCCAACCATTTTATCCACGACTGGTCACTCCAGTGACCTATAAGTGCCCATGACCTCGACTGGTTGGCATGCATGTAGAAAAAGAGAGCTAAGCTCAAGCTCATACTTGCGATTGATGCCACCTTAGGCCCCAGACTAAGTCCCTAAATCAAGCAATGGCTCATTAAGGTGGTGCGAGCAGAAGCTGCTATTGCGTGCTTGGCCCAGCCAAGTCTCTTGGTATTTGACGGTCTCACGATTCCTTCTCATTGACCATAAAAATGCCTTGGCCTCGTCGAGGTCAGGCACACAACCAATGCTACCCAAGATCCCAGGAATAAGTCCCTTAATTGGGCAACATCTACCTGGAGTGGTAATAGTGAAGCTTGTGTGTGCGGTCTTGACCAGACCAAGCATTGGTGGTGTCATGCCATTGTTGCCTGTCGGATGGCAAGGATAATCTCGTGGCCCTTGCTTATGTGGACAGATGCATGTGGATGCTACCACTTATACGTAATGGGCATATGAGTGATGCTATGGTTGTGCGTGTCGGTAGGCTCCATGCTCGACGCATCAAACTATCGACCCATCATCCTCTTCAATCTCCCCCTATGTGGTTGTCGTACCCAGAGGGCACAATTGAGATCCTGTGCTGCGTACCTAAATCAATGGAAATGGAATTTCTTGCCATCACTCATTCATCTCATGTCCTTAGGGGATATGAGTCTGACCTCAATCGTGCCCTGTGTCCCAAACATGCCACCCAAACTTTCGTGGCCACATTGGTGCACTGGCATTCGATCGTGCTTTCAAATGAGGAACGTTCTGCAAGCGCGGGCTCTCGACCTCCATTCGTTTGATGTTATGCATTTCATATGCTCGACTCGCACAATGCTTACCCTTTGTATTGGCTTTCTTCGTCGCTTAGTTGACGTATCGAGGACCATGTGGTGCCAACATCTCAAAGGAATGCTACCTGGTTGATCCTACCAATAGTCATATGCTTGTCTCAAAGATTAAGTCATGCATGTGTAAGTATGAACTAATTCAGAATGCGAAACTGTGAATGGCTCATTAAATCAGTTATAGTTTGTTTGATGGTATCTACTACTCGAATAATTGTAGTAATCCTAGAGCTAATACGTGCAACAAACCCCAACTTCTGGAAGGGATGCATTTATTAGATAAAAAGTTGACATGGGCTATGCCTATTGCTTTGATGATTCATGATAACTCAATAGATTGCACTGCCTTTGTGTTGGTGACATATCATTCAAATTTCTACCTTATCAACTTTGGATAGTAGGATAGTGGCCTACTGTGGTGGTGACAGGTGACGGAGAATTAGGGTTTGATTCCATAGAGGGAGCTTAAGAAATGGCTACCACATCCAAGGAAGACAGCAGGCGTACAAATTACATAATCCTGACATGGGGATGTAGTGACAATAAATAACAATACTAGGCTCTATAAGTCTGGTAATTGGAATGAGCATAATCTAAATCCCTTAACAAGGATCCATTGAAAGGTAAGTCTAGTGCTAGCAGCTGTTGTAATTCCAGCTCTAATAACGTATATTTAAGTTGTTGCAGTTGAAAAGCTCATAGTTGGAACTAGGGTTGGGTCATTCGGTCGACCTCACGGTAAGCACCGATCTATATGTCTCTACTATTGGTGATGCATTATTGGCCTTAATTAGCTGGGTTGTTCCTTTGATGCTGTTACTTTGAAGAAATTAGAATGCTTAAAGTAGGCCTACACTTGTATACATTAGCATGGGATAACAATATAAGATTTCGATCTTATTATGTTGTCCTTCGAGATTGGAGTAATAATTAATAAGGATAGTCATAGGCATTCGTATTTCATAGTCAGAGGTAAAATTTTTGGATTTATGAAAGACGAACAACTATAAAAGAATTTGCCAAGAATGTTTTCATTAATCAAAAACAAAAGTTGAAGGCTCAAAGATGATCAGATGCCATCCTAGTCTCAACCATAAATGATGCCGACCAGGGATAGGCAAATGTTACTTTTAAGACATTACCGACACCTTATGAGAAATCAAAGTCTTTCGGTTCCAAAGGGAGTATAGTCACAAGGCTAAAACTTAAAGGAATTAATAGAAGGGCACCACCAGGAGTAGAGCCTGCGGCTTAATTTGACTCAACATGGGAAAACTTACTAGGTCCAGACATAGTAAGGATTGATAAATTGAGAGCTCTTTGTTGATTCTATGGATGGTGGTGCATGGTCGTTCTTAGTTGGTGGAGCGATTTATCTAGTTAATTCCATTAACAAACAAGACCTCAGCCTATTAACTAGCTATACGAAAGTGATCCTTCATGGCTAGCTTTTTAGAGGGACTATGGCTGCTTAGGCTAAGGAAGTTTAAGACAATAACAGGTCTGTGATGCCCATAGATGTTTTGGGCCACACGCTCGCTACACTGATGTATTCAATAAGTCTATAGCCTTGGTCGACAAATTCAGGTAATCTTTGAAATTTCATCATGATGGGGATAGATCATTGCAATTGTTGATCTTCAATGAGAAATTCTTGGTAAATCGAGTCATCAGCTCATGTTAACTATGTTCTTACCCTTTATACACATCACCCATCTCTCTTACCGATTGAATGGATTGGTGAAGTGTTTGGATCGTGACGACGTGGATGGTTCATCACCCGCGACGTCACGAGAAGTCCATTAAACCTTATAATTTAGAAGAAGGAGAATTCGTAACAAGGTTTTGTAGGTGAACCTATGGAAGGATCATTGTCAAACTTGCTTAACGGATGACCCGAAAATGTGTTAACAAAACATCGAGGGAGCGAGGGTGTCCCCACACCTCGAGCCCCTTTCGACCTTTGACGGGTGTGACGGTTGCTTCGTCCCGCCCTTTAAGTGGGTGAAAGGATTGACGTCGTCTAGCCTATAGCCAAATAATGAACCCTCAGCACGACTCACGCCAAGGAACCGAAAATGAAAATAGAGCATGCGCACCATCGCCATCCCATTCAATGTGTGTGTATGAGTGGTGCCACAGCTCTTTTTATCATGAAAAACTAAAATGACTCTCGACAATGGATATTACCTTCATATCGATGAAGAAGGTAATGAAATGCGATACTTGGTGTGAATTACAGAATTCCGTGAACCATCGACTCTTTGAATGAAAGTTGCTCCCCAAGCCACTAGAAAAAGGGCATGCCTGCCTGGGTGTCATACACTGTTGGCCCCCCTCTGACCCTCTCGCTTGTCAGGCTTGAAGGAATGGAGGGGTGGAAGATGGCCTTTCGTGATCCAATCGATCACGATTAGCACAAAAGTTAGTCCCTGACAATAACAGAGCCATGGCTGTCAGTGCTAAAGCTCTCGGTGTGCTTAGTCTCTGGTGACGTGTGCTCGTTGTCCACCCAGACCCTGTTAGACCCCCCACATCGTTTGGTCGATGCTCGCTTTGTGACCCCAGGTCATGTGGGATCACCCGCTAAGTTTAAGCATATCAATAAGCAGAAGAAAAAAAACTTACCAGGATTTTCCTAGTAACGGTGAATGAACTAAAAAGAGCCCAGATTGAGAATCGGGTACCCTCGACATTCGAATTGTAGTCTAAAAAAGCATTCTTGTGGTAGACTAGGCCCAAGTCTCTTAGAAAGGGGCATCAGAAAGGGTGAGAGCCCTATTATGCCTAGACCCTATTGCACCACAAGGTGCTGTTTGTGAGTCAAGTTGTTTGGGAATGTAGCCCCAATTAGGTAGTAAATTTCATCCAAGGCTGAATACGGGTGAGAGACTAATAGCGAACAAGTATTGCGAGGGAAAGATGAAAAGGATTTTGAAAAGAGAGTCAAAGAGTGCTTAAAATTGTTGGAAGGGAAGTAGATGGGGGTCGACAATATGCCTTGGTCGGATGTGGAATGACGAGAGTCAGTCTGCCAATTAGCTTGGGGCGTGGATCGACACTAGTTACGGTAGTGGCCCAAGCTTAAGCTTTTGATATGCCCGTAGAGACGTCATCGCCATGATCATAGAACTTAACATGCACTATCTTAATGTGCCCCAGCACCAATGTGTGCCCAGCATAGGCCTGCGGGCTTCCCATTTGGCCCATCTTGAAACATAAACCAAAGAGGTTGACATGTGTGCAAGTCAACAAGCTAGAAAACCTATAAGGCAGAAAGAAGCTGATTGGTGGGATCCCTCGCAGGTATATTATCAACCAACGTTGATCTTTTGAAAAGGGTTTGAGTGTGAGCATACTTGTTAAGACCCAAAAGATAGTGAACTATGTCTGAGCGAGACGAAGCCAGAGGAAACTTTGGTGAAGGCCTACAGTGATACTAACATGCAAATCATTTGTCTGACTTGGGTATAAGGACAAAAGACTAATTGAACCATCTAGTAGCTAGTTCCCTCCTCTCTTAGGATAGCTAGAGCCCTTAGCAAGTTCTATTGGGTAAAGCTAATGATTAGAGGCATTAGGGGCACAACACCCTTGACCTAATCTAAAACTTTAAATAGGTAGTAAGGCGTGGCTACTTCATTGAGTCGCCACCACGAAATCGAGAGCTCCAAGTGGGTCATTTTTTATAAACAAAACTAGTGATATAGGATGAATAGAAAGCTAGGTTACGTGTCGAATTACGCGTTAACCTAAAACCCACAAAGGATATTAGTCGATTAAGATAGCAGGATAATGGTCATGAAAGTTGAAATCCACTAAGGAGTATGTAACAACTCACATGTTGAATCAATTAGCCCTAAAAATTGATGGTATTTATACGCGTGACCTATACCCAGTCGTTGGGGCAAAGGCCAGGCCTCGATGAGTAGGAAAGAGTGGTAGTCATTGTAAAACTTGAGGCATGAGCCCAAGCGAAGCGATTGTCGATGCAGATCTTGGTGGTAGTAGCAAATATTCAAATGAAAACATTGAAGGCCACATAGAAGAAAGGTTTCATGTGAACGGCACTTGCACATTAGTTAGTCAATCCTAAGAGATGGGGGAAGCCCATTCGACAGCGTATCCAATACGAGCTTCGGAAGAGAATCGGGTTAAAATTTTTAAATCGAAACATGATGACTAACAGCAATGTTAAGGAGTCCGAAGATGTCAGTAGAAGCCTCGAAAAGAGTTACCTTTTTTGTTTAATGGCCTGTACACCCTGGAAACGGCTCAGTCAGAGGTAAGGTACAGTGGTCAGAAGAGCATCGCACATCATGTGGTGTCTAGTGCACCTTCGGTGGCCCTTGAAAATTTAAAAGATTGAGTGCCATCCACGCTCAGTCGTATTCATAATCGCATCAGGTCTCTAAGGTGAACAATCTTTGATCGATGGAATAATATAGGCAAGGGAAGTAGGCAAAATGGATTCGTAACCTCGAGAAAAGGATTGGCTTCGAGGGTTGGGCATGAGTGTCCTAATCCTGAACCCCTTAGCTGTTGGTGCACTATTCGAGCTGTTTCTGTGGTGAGAGTGGGTCACCACGGGCCGGTCAGAGGATGAACTGGGAACAGCTCTCTCGGGGGCCTTTTTCGGGTGACGAATAGTCAACTCAAAAATGGTACAAACAAGTGGAATCTGACTATTTAATTAAAACAAAACATTGCAATGGTCCCTACGAATGCTCATGTAATGTGATTTCTGCCTAGTGCTCTGAATGTTAAAGTGAAAAAATTCAACCAAACGTTGGTAAATGGTGGGAGTAACTATGACTCTCTTAAGGTAGCCAAATGCCTCATCATCTAATTAGTGACATGTATGATTGGATTAACGAGATTCCCACTATCCTTATATACTATCCAATGAAACCATAGCCAAAGGAATGAGCTTGGTGGAATTAACGAGAAAAGAAAACCCTGTTGATCTTGACTCTAGTATGACTTTATGAAATGACTTGAGAGGTGTAAGATAAGTGGGAGCCTCTGGCTAAATTGAAATACCACTACTTTTAATGCTATTTTACTTATTCCATGAATTAGAGGTAGGGCACGACCTTTTTTTTAGACCCAAGGCTAGCCTCGGTCAATCGATCCGAGCAAAAGACATTATCAGGTAGAGAGTTTGGCTGAGGTGGCACATCTGTTAAAAAATATAATAAGTGTCCTAAGATGAGCTCAATGACAATAGAAATCTCATGAGGAACAAAAAGGTAAAAGCTCGTTTGATTTTGATTTTTGGTATGAATGCAAACCATGAAAGCATGGCTATCGATCCTTTAGACCTTTGGAATTTGAAGTTAGACATGTCAAGAAAGTTACCACAGGGATAACTAGCTTGTGGTAGCCAAGCATTCATAGCAACGTTACTTTTTGATCCTTCGATATTGGCTCTTCCTATTATTGTGAAGTATAATTCATTAAGTGTTGGATTGTTTACCCACCAATAGGGAACGTGAGCTGGGTTTAGGCCGTCATGAGAGAAATTAGTTTTACCCTACTGATGGCAGCGTCATGATAGTAATTCAACCTAGTATGATAGAATCATTGATTCACATAATTGGTCATCATGCTTGGTTGAAAAGCCAATGGTGTGAAGCTACCGTGTGCTGGATTATGACTGAATGACTCTAAGTTAAAATCTAAGCTAGAAGCAATGCACGTGCCCGTGACCCGATTGTCGACCCGTAATAGGGGCCAATAGCCCCCAAGGGCACTGTCGTAGGTGTAGCCCTCATGACGGACAAGCCGTATAGGCCTTATTGGAGCTCAATTCCCACTGAATAGCGGCTAAAATCCTTTGCAAACGACTTAAATATGCCACAGAGTATTGTAAGTGGCAGAGTGGCCTTGCTGCCACGATCCACTGAGATTCAACCCTTTGTTATTTCGATTCGTCCCTCCCCCACCCTCCCCCTCTTGAGTCCCCTCATTTCATTCTTTTTATGTCGCACCCCTCCAAGGTTGGGGATGAATGGTGCCCTCTGTGTAGGCACTTCCATAGCAGGTGCCTAGCACATAGTGCCCTAAACACTTCTTTAGTATATGCTGGTGTCATGGGTTTCAGTCTCAAACTAAACACCAGGCGACCTTAGACTGTGAATGAACTCCGTATGCCTAAGTCAGCCTACGAAATAAGCGTGTAGGTAATAAACTAACCAGAAAGGTAGAATACACAAGCTAAGGATTTACTGAGTCCCTTTCTGTGTCTGGTGCTGTGGGTCGCGCACCAAGCGCCTATACCTGAGCCCAAGCCATACACCATGCACACCACGACTGGGCAACAAGTGGGTTCAGATACATCTTTATATTTTCACCATACCAAAGACATTTTTATTGCCTGTGAATTCATATGAGCACTCGTCAATTCTTGCGCATCACGTACGGGTGTCTTAAGCCCCGATCGAGCAACAAACACATCACGATCGGACAGTAGGTAGATTTAAGCACATCTTCATATTTCTGCCATTCCAATGCCATTTTCATGGCTTGTAAACTCATACAATGGTCACCTAAGGCTTTACGTGAAGTTTCATGGCAAGATGACTCATTTTTTATTTTTCATGATTTTTGAAAGTTTTTATGGTTCAAGATTTTTAAAATTTTTTTAGGAGTTTTGGCCCCAAATTTGTTAGACCTAATCCTTGTATTTTTGTTGGCACACACAAAAAAATTTAGCTAAAAAATCAAAGTGTAGAAGATTTTGTGGCTATTTGAAAAAAATGTTCCCATTTTCAAACACTTGAAAGGCTACTGGTGGTAAACCTGTAAAAGCTAAAATACTCTTTAAAGGGGTGTGAGTTCTCGAGGTTTTACATGCGGGATAGGGGGCCAACATAAGGGCCAATTACCAGCACCCACCGCACATCATGTGTGCACACCCCTTGGCCCCCTACCCTCGATCGTCGAAACCCCCACGTCGCTGGCCAGGTTCTCCAAAGATGCTCCAACGATGGTGCCCAAGGCAAAAAAATGTGACAACAGCCCCAGCATGTGCACTGTGGCCAAAAATTGAACTCCAGCCAAGGCTTCAACCACTATTAAAGCCAGCTGGGTCCTAATGCGAGCACATACCTCGACCACTATCAACACATGCTGGGCCTTGGTGCGGGTACTTACCTCAAACATCATCAGCACATGCTGGGCTTTGGTACGAGCATCTGCCTCGACCACCATCAGTGAATGGTTACCCTTGGTGCGGACGGGCATATGTCTCAACCACTATTGGCATATGTTGGCCTTGGTGCAGGCAGTTACCTCAACCACCATCGACTTATGCTAGGCCTTGGTACGGGTACTTACCGTGACCACCATCGTATATGCTGGCCTTTGCTACGGGCATTTGCCTTGACCACCATCAGCGTATGCTAGGCCTTAGTATGGGCACTTACCTCGACCATTATCAGTGCATACTGGCCTTTAGTGCAGGCATGCTGGGCCTTGGTATGGGTAGTTACCTCGACCACTATCAGAGCATGCTAGGCCTTGGTGTGGGCACATGCCTTGACTACCATCAGTGCATGCTGGCCCTAGATATGGGTACATGTCTCGACCACCATTGGCACATGCTGGGCCTTGGTATGGGCACATGCCTCATCCACTATTTACGCATGTTGGCCCTTAGTCCGAGCACTTACCTCAACCACTATCAGCACATGCTGGCCCTTGGTGCTAGTAGTTGCCTCGAACACCATTGGCATATGTTGGGCCTTGGTGTGGGCATCTGTCTAGAACATCATCGGTGCATGCTGGCCATTGGTAGAGGCACTTGCCCATCGACACATGCTAGCCTTTGATACGGGTACATGCCTTGACCACCATCGGCACAAGCCAACCCTTAGTACAGACACTTACCTCGATTGCCATCGGCATGTACCATGCCTTAATCAGCATCGATAGAAGATGGCCCTTAGAGTGGGTAGTTGCCTCGAACACCATTAGCACACATGCTGGGCCTCGGTGTGGGATATGCTTGTTTGAAAAATGTGTCCCTATTTTAAACACTTTAACGTCACTGATAGCATATCTATAAAATCTCTAATGCTTTTTAGGGGTGGTAGTCCGGCACCCCTTTTCCCCCTCACGGGGCATGTTGGTATGCATGATAGGCCTATCATTCCGTACACCCCTCGTAACATCCCTGGACAAAATATAGGTTGTGCATGCCTTCTGGCCATTTTGTTCAGCGATTGGTCGCTCCAGTGACCCGTAGGCACCCATGACCTTGATAGGTTGGCATGCATGTAAAAAAAAAAGAGCCGAGCTCGAACCTGTGCCTATGATTGATGCTATCTTAGACCCCAGACCAAGTCCTTAAATCGAGCAACAGCTTCTTGGGATAGTGCAAGCAGAAGTTACAGTTATGGGCTTAGCCCAGCCAAGTCTCTTAGTATTTGATAGTCTCGCGGTCCCTTCTTGTCGACCACAAAAATGCCTTGGCCTCGATGATGCCACACACGTAGCTGATGCTACCCAAGTTCCTAGGAACAAGTCCCTCAATCAGGCAATATTGCCCTAGGGTGGTGATAGCGGAGCTTGCATGTGTGGTCTTGGCCAAACCAAGCATTGGCGGTGTCGTGCCATTATTGCCTGTTGGATGGCAAGGGTAGTCTCATGGCCCTTGCTTGTGTTTTTCTCATGCCAAGTGGTTGTGGCATGGTCTCGTACATTATTTCCTCTGCTCGTTCATCGAGTAATTGATTGGGTGGGTTATGGACTAGCATGTGTGGATGCTGCCACTTGTACACAATTGGCATATGAGTGGTGCTATAGTTGTACGTATCAACAGGCTCTATGCTCGATGCATCAAACTATCGACCTATCATCCTTTTCAATCTCCTTGATGCGATTATTATACCCTGGGGGCACAATCGCGATCTATGCTATGTACCTAAATCGATAGAAATTAAATGTCTTGCCATTTTTTGTTCATCTCATATCTTTAGGGGCTATAGGTCAGACTTCAATCGTGCCCCGTGTCCCAAGCGTGCCACCCAAACTTTCATGGCCGCATTGGTGCACTGGCATTCGATTGTGCTTTCGGATGTAGAACGTTCTGCGGGCGTAGGCTCTCGACCCTTATTCGTCTGATGCTATGCTTTTCACATGCTCGACACGTATGATGCTTGCATTTCGTGTTGGCTCTCTCCTTGGCTCGGCCAGCGTGTTCGAGGCCCATGCAGTGCCAATGTCCCAAGAGAATGCTACCTGGTTGATCCTACTAGTAGTCATATGCTTGTCTCAAAGATTAAGCCATGCATGTGTAAGTGTCACACCTTGGATGGGTGCACTAAGCACGCCAGGTGCACCAACACGAGAACCTAAGGTTGAGGCTCGTGCACCAGGAGTATTGGTGGGGGGTTTATGCATCAGGCCCTAGAGAAAAGGCCAAAACTGCTCGTACAACATGCAAGCCAGGCCCGCATGAAGCCCGTACCACATCAGAGAAGGCTCATAAGGGGATAGCAAAAATGAGATCTTTTAGAAGCACACAAGATCAATAGAAGCCTTTTAGAGGATCTGGTTGACCTTAAAAATTAGGAAACAAAATCTTAAATTAATGTAAATGGTGTAATCGTTGATTGATTGTAATTCTTTGATTCTAGGGATTTAGCCACAAGTGCAGTTGGGGGCTTCAACTATATATAGAGGGTTGCCTCATTCTCCTTTGTACATCAGACACTCTTTGCTTCAGTAAAATACCGAGCATATTCTAGCAACTTTATGTTCTTTCGTTTTCCCTCAAACTTGTACATTCTGTCATTCCCTTTGTTCTAGTGCTCGCACGCTTATGGTTTAGGCTAACTTAGGCTAGAAAGAGTTGGTTCCAAGCCTAAGGCTGCATAGATTTTGAGGCTAAGGTTGGAATCTGTGACAATTGGTATCAGAGCAGCTTCAGTTATGCTTGTTTGTGTGTGTGTAAGTTAGATTGTAGTCGAGGAGATGGTATCCCAGAGCGATGTTGCTAGCTAACAACTAGAGGCCCAAGAGCAAGACCACGAAAAGGGCTAGAAGGCCAGTTCGAAAGATATTTGGTCTACCATGGATGAAAGGCTATCCAAGGTGGAGGTGACCATATGTGACATGAAGGAGAAGCTTGATGATATGGATACTCACGTTGAGACACTAAACTCCATAGAAGAGGAGCTCAAGGGTGAGTTATAAGCTGCTTTCAATCAAGGCTTGGACAAGATCACCCAAAGGAACGAGACCTTGAAAGCCCAAGTGGCGACCATGCACGATGGCATGAAGGCCATGCGCAAAGAGATAGAGAAGCTCATGAGTGAGCTTGTTACGTGCAAGATTGCTAATGGGAATAGCATGTTTGCTGGAGCATCTTGGACCCATGTGAAGATTCTCAAGCCTTAAGAGTTTAAGGGGACCAGGGCAACCAAGGAAGTAAACAACTACCTATGGGGTATAGAGCAGTACTTCTGGGCCACAGGCATGCAGGATGAGGCTACTAAGGTAAGCATAGCCTTAATGTATCTTACTGATGTTACCTTGTTATGGTGGAGGCATAGGTGTGATGATGTGAGGCATAGAGGTGTCATGATTAGAACCTGAGTAGAGTTCCAAAATGAGTTCAGAGAGCAATTCTACTTGAAGTATGCTAACAATGAGGCACAGGCCAAGCTACACAAGTTTACCCAGCAAGGGGAAATTAGGGAGTATGTCCAGAAGTTCTATGAACTGATGCTACAGATCTCATATCTAAGCAAGACAGAAGGTCTATTTGCTTTCATGAATGGGCTTAAGCCATGGGTAAAGCATGAGCTACAATAATCATGACTTCGCTAAAGCCATGACTATTGCTAAGTCCTTGGTGGAGTTCAAACCACTAAACAAGTTCGAGTCTTCTAAGCCTAAAGGTAAGGGCAAGGACAAGAGGGACTGAGAGAAACAGTCAAAGGGTAAGGACTATGACCAGTAGTCCAAGGATAGGGACCAAGACCGTTCGGACAAAGATAGCGAGAAGAAGCCACCAGCAGGCAAGTGAAAAGCAAAGAGGGATTGAGAACCGCTCGTATGCTACCTATGTGGAGGAAGCCACATAGTGTGTAACTACCCATAGAAGGGTAAGCTGGTTGTTGTAGACAAAGAGTCTGACAAGAAGCCAGAAGCAAGGGCAGCAAGCTCGGGTCATTAGTGCTTAGTGCTATACAGAGTAAGGGGAGCTGTAAGTCGAAAGGCTTGATGTTCACGGATCTAATGGTTACGGGTTAAAAGGTTAGTGCACTCGTGAACACAAGTGCTTCAGACTTGTTTATTTCAAGGGATGGAGCCCAGAAGCTTGGACTAAAGGTGTAAAAATGGATTAGTACCATTAAGACGATGAACTCCAAGGAAGTTCCAGTTATTGGAGTAGTGCAGGAAGTGGAATTACAGTTAGGAGACTAGAAGGGAAAAGAAACCATAGAGGTAATACCCCTAAATGATTATGAGTTTGTGATTGGGTTAGATTTCCTTGTTTAGATTAATGCCCTTATTGTGCCTTTTGCCAATTGTATTTGTATACTGATGCACAGTGCCAATACCTTATATCATTAAGGCACAGGTCCAAGATAGGGTCGAAGGTGGTGTCAACCATTCAATTTACCAAGACGATGAGCAGGGATGAAGATACCTTCTTGGTAGCCCTAAAGTATGAGGAACTAAGGGAAGAGAAGTCTAACACCTCTTTGGAGGTGCTAAAGATGCTGGAGTCCTTTAGCAATGTGATGCCCACAAAGCTGCCTAGCAAGCTACCACTTAAGAGAGAGGTGGACCATAAGATCGAGTTGGTGCTCGAGGCTAAACCATCAGCTAGAGCCTCTTACTAAATGTCCTCACTAGAGTTGGAGTAGTTAAGGAAGTAGCTCAATGAGTTAGTTGATGCTGGCTTTATTAGGCCATCCAAAGCACCATATAGTGCACCAATTCTATTTTAGCGTAAGCATGACTGGTCGTTACGACTGTGCATAGACTATTGGGCTTTGAATAAGCTGACCATTAAAAACAAGTATCCCATCCCACTCATTATGGACTTGTTCGACCAACTTAGGAGTGCAAGGTGGTTCACCAAGTTGGATTTAAGGTCGGGCTACTACCAGGTTAAGATCATGGAGGGAGATGAGCCCAAGACAGCGTGTGTCACTTGGTATGGCACGTATGAGTTCTTTTCATACCATTTGGACTCATAATTACCCCAACAACATTCTGCACCCTCATAAACAAGGTACTTCAGTTATTCTTTAATCAGTTTGTTATGGTTTATCTTGATGACATTATGATCTACAGCTAGTCATTGTGAGAGCATGTATACCACTTGAGTTAGGTGTTCAAGGTGCTACAGGTGCACAAACTGTTCATCAAGAAGGAGAAGTGTTGATTTGCCTAGCAGGAGATTCTATTCTTAGGCCACATAGTGGGAGGTGGTAGGATTCACATGGATGAAGGTAAGATGCATGCCATCTTGGAGTGGGAGCCACCAGCCAAGGTCATGGAGTTAAGGTCATTCCTTAGGTTGGTTAACTACTATAGGCATTTCATCAAAGGCCACTTAGCTATAGCCATGCCATTGACTAACTTATTTACTAAAGAAAGAGCATGAGAGTGGAACGCAGGGTGCAAGGAAGCTTTTGATCGATTGAAGTAGGCTGTGACCGAGAAACCAATTTTGGCCTTGCTAGACCATGCCAAGGCATATAAGGCATATATGGACACATCAGACTATGCAATGAGGGGCATGTTGATGCAGGAGGGACATCTAGTTGCATTCGAGAGTCAGAAACTCAATGAGACTGAGCACAGGTATATAGTCCAGGAGAAGGAGATGATCGCAGTGGTGCACTATTTACGCACTTAGCACTATTACCTATTGGGGTCAAAGTTTGTGGTCAGGATGGACAATGTGGCTACCAACTACTTTCAGTCACAGAAGAAGCTATCTTTCGAGCAGATGAGATGGCAAGATTTTTTTACAAAATTTGATTTCTAGATGGAGTACAAGCTAGGGCGAGTGAATCTGATGGCAGACGCCCTGAGTAGAAAGGTGAACTTTGTTGCCATTAGCCAACCAAAAAGGTTACTAGTGCCACATATCAAGGTAGGGCTTGCACACAATCCTACAGCCAATAATCTCATGAAGTATGCCCAGTAAGGTAAGACCATGTGGTTTTGGTTGTAGGATGGTTTGTTGTACACTAGAGGCAGTAGGCTATTTGTGTCACAATATGGGAAGCTCCATAGGGAAGTCATACACGAGTGCCATGACTCGAGGTGGGCTGGACATCCAAGGGTGAGCCGCACCTTGGCTTTGTTAGAAGATCGATACTACTGGCCCCACATGAGGGATGATGTAAAGGCCTACGTAAAAACTTGTCTCGTGTGCCAACAGGACAAGGTAGAGCTTAAGAAACCAAATGGTTTCTTGAAGCCATTGCCAGTGCCAGAGCGACCATGGGAGAGCGTCACTCTGGACTTTATAATCAATCTACCTAAGGCAGAGGGGTTTGGAAACATCCTGGTAGTGGTGGATAGGTTTTCTAAGTATGAGATTTTCATTCCAGCAACCAAGGAGTGCCCGGTCGAGGAAGCAGCACGGTTGTTCCTAAAAAATGTGTTAAAGTACTGGGGACTATCAAAAACCATTGTTAATGATTGAGATGGGCATTTCACAAGTAGGTTTTGGACTAAGTTATTCAAGCTATTGGGCTCAGACTTGAACTTTTCCACCAGTATGCATCTACAAACTAACGAGCAGACTGAGCGGGTGAATAGGCTGTTAGAGGTCTACCTCAGGTGCTATATGAGTGCTACGTAAAGGGACTAGCCAAAGCTGCTAGATGTCACCTAGTTTTCTTACAACTTACAAAGGAGTAAGGCAATGAACCAGAGCCTATTTGAAATTGTTACAAGTTAGCAACCTTTAACATTAGGCTCGATTGTTACAGGTTATACAAGGTCGAATCCAACAACATACAAGTTTGCCAAGGCTTGGTAAGAGCAAGCTGACTTGGCCAGAGTCTATCTACGTAAGACAACAAAGAGATCGAAGAAGTAGGTAGACTAGAATAGGCGGGACGTGTAGTTTCAAGTAGGAGACTTGGTGTTGGTGAAGCTGCATCCCATTGTGCACCACAAGAGGCTACACAAAGGCCTAGTTTATAGGTAAGAAGGACCTTTCTGAGTAGTCAAGAAGGTAGGTAAGGTTGCCTACAAGTTGGATATGCCCCCAAGCTGATGGTACACTTGGTGTTTCATGTTAGCATACTAAAGTCGTTCCATGAGGATGAGAGAGATCCAGGATAGGCAGAGTTGAAGCATGCACCATTAAGAGTAAGGGCCTCATATGAAAAGAAGGTCTACAGCATCATAGCTGATTGGTAACTGAGGCAAAAGTATTACCGCCCAAGACAAGAGTATAGTAAGGTAAGTTGGAAGCCAGTAGAAAACTTGTGGCAGTTTCGGGACCTAATTAGATAGTACCATGTAGAAAATGCAACGGGGGCATTGCATAATTAGATAGGGGAGAATGTCATACCCTAAACGGGCACACCAGGCACACCAGGTGCACTAACACAAGAACCTGAGGTTGAGGCTCGCGCACCAGGAGTGTTGGTAGGTGGTTTACGCATCAGTCCCTAGAAAAAAGGCCAGACTACCTATATAACATGCAAGCTAGCCTGCTCGACCAAGTCTAGGCTCGAATGATGCCCATAACACATCAGAGAAGGCCCACGAGGGGAGTGCACAAAAAGATCTTTTATAAGTGCATAAAATCAACAGAAGCCTTCTGAGGGATCTAGTTGACCCTAAAAATCAGGAAGCAGAATCCTAAATTAATGTAAACTGTGTAATCCTTGATTGATTGTAATTCTTTGATTCTAGAGATATAGCCATAAGCATAGCTAGAGGCCTCAACTATATATAGAGGGTCACCCCACCCTCCTTTGTACATCAGACATTCTTTGCTTTAGTAAAATATTGAGCATATTCTAATAACTTTCTGTTCTTTCGTTTTCCCTTAAACTTGTGCATTCTATCCTTTCCTTTGTTTTAGTTCCTGTACGCTTGTGGTTTACGCTGACTTAGGCTAGAATGAGGTGATTCCAAGCTTAAGGCCTCACGGATTCTGAGTCTAAGGTCTGAGCCTGTGACATAAGTATGAACTAATTCAGACTGTGAAACTACGAATGGCTCATTAAATCAATTAAAATTTGTTTGATGGTATCTACAACTCGAATAATCATAGTAATTCTAGAGCTAATATGTGCAACAAACCCCAACTTTTGGAAGGGATGCATTTATTAGATAAAAAGTTGACGCAAGCTATGCTCATTGCTCTGATGATTCATGATAACTCGATGGATTGCATGGCTTTTGTGCCGATGATGCATCATTCAAAATTTTGCCCTATCAACTTTTAATGGTAGGATAGTAGCCTCCTATGGTGGTGATGGGTGATAGAGAATTAGGGTTCGATTCCGAAGAGGAAGCCTAAGAAACTACTACCACATCCAAGGAAGGCAGCAGAAGTGCAAATTACCCAATCCTAACATGGGGAAGTAGTGACAATAAATAACAATATCGGGCTCTATGAGTCTAGTAATTGAAATGAGTACAATCTAAATCTCTTAACGAGGATCCATTGAAGGGCAAGTCAGGTGCCAGTAGCCATGGTAATTCTAGCTCCAATAGTGTATATTTAAACTAATTAAGTCTCTAAATATTAATAAATTAGTATTATTTTATTTTGAACAAACTTATATGAACAAAAACAATTGTTTTATCACAAAACAAAAAGTAATAACAATTTGAAATAGACAATTGTTCAAATAATTATACTTATTTAAAATGGTTCGGTAAATAAAATTATTTTTTAAATCTTTTACTTATAAAATTTTGAAATATTAACAAATTAGTTTTATTTTATTCCGAATAAACTTGTATGAGACAAAATAATTGTCTTATGATAAACAAAGGTTATAACGATTGGAAATAGATAATTGTTCATACAGCCTTAACTGTTTGAACTGGTTTGGCAAACAGATTTATTTTTTAGATCTCTTAGTTATGAATTTTCAAAATATTATGAAATTAGTATTATTTTATTTCAAATAAACTTGCATGAAAAGAAATAATTATTTTATGATAAAGCAAAAGGTTATAACTATTTGAAATAGATAATTGTTCAAATAGTCATAACTATTTGAACTAGTTCGGTAAACAGATTTATTTTTTAAATCTATTACTAATTCTTGAAATATTAATAAATTAGTATTACTTTATTTCAAATAAGCTTGTAGGTTGAAAAATAATTGTTTTATGACAAAATGAAAGGTAATAACATTTTTATTTCAAATAAGCTTGTATGTTGAAAAGCAATTATTTTATGAGAAAATGAAAGGTAATAACGATTTGAAATAGATAATTGTTCAAATGGCCATAATTATTTGAATTGTTCAGTAAACTGATTTATTTTTTAAATCTCTTATTAATTTTTGAAATATTAATAAAATAGTATTATTTTTTTTGGATAAGCTTTTATGAATTGAAACAATTGTTTTATGACAAATTAAAAGTTCATAATGATTTTAAATAGATAATTGTTCAAATAATCATAACTATTTGAACTTGTTCGATAAGCAGATTTATTTTTCAAATCTCTTGCTTATTAATTTTTTTGAATGTTAATAAATTAGTATTATTTTATTCTGAATAAACTTATATGAACTGAGACAATTATTTTACGAATAAATAAAAGGTTATAACGATTTGAAATTGGTAATTATTCTAATAGTCTTAGCCATTTGAACTGATTTCGCAAATACATTTGTTAGTTTAAAGACTTGAAATAAACCAAGATGGGGGTGAATTGGTTTTAATAAAATTTTCAAAATCAATACCTAATAAGCACAAATTCACAAAATAATTTATCTAAGCAAATGAACACAATAAATTAGAGTAAATAATAGATAGAGATAGAGAATTTGACACCAAGATTTATAAAGGTTCAGTCCTTTCTTTAGGCACTTATGTCCTTTTTCCTTAGCCTCTCTTGCCAAGGAGTTCAATCCACTATGTGTTGAAAGTACAACCTAGCTTTTCAAAGCTTTACACAATCAACACCACAAACTCTTAAAGGTTATCTTACCCCTTAAGCTCACAAACTCACAATACAAAATTTTTGAAATGTTTTGCAAACTTAATAAACCTATCTAAGGTTAGGTGTTTGCTAACATATAGTACACAACATTATTGATAAGGAAATTTAGAGAAAATTTGATATAAGTGGAATTTTTTGCACTTTTCTCTCTTTGAATAGCTTTGAATGTTTGAACAAGATGGTTAGTGAATAGCAATAAGTTATCTTAGCTCTTCTTGCTTTTGTTATATAATGGAAGGCTTTATTTATAGGTAAAAAGAAGTTGAGAGCCGTTGCCTTACATTTAGTGCTTCAAACCTACAAAAAAATCAGATAAAATTAGCCGTTGGGGCTTTCTAGGCATCAGGGGATTGTCTCTTCCTTTAGGGGATTGATTGGGTTAGTTTTGAAACAACCCAAATTCATGCATGAAATACCTTACCTAATCGATCAGGTAATGTACCTGATTAATCCATTCTTGGGTGATCGATCCCTTATGTGGGGAGATCGATCCTTTTTTTGAATTTTCAAATGAGGAGACATTTTTTTTGAACAACTGATCCATCCTTTTAAGGGAGGAATCGATCCCATGCCTAGGTGATCGATTCCCTATATGGGGAGATTGATCCCTTTTTTTGGAATTTTAAGTGAGGAGAGCATTTTGTGTAAAACAAATGATCAATCCCTTTAAAAGAGGGATCGATCAAGTATACTTGAAACCCTAGCCAATCGATCCCTACAAAGAGGGAATCGATTGATTCTTGCCAAAACTTCACGAAATTTGCTTTTGGAAGAAAAATGGATCGATCCCTTTTTCTAGGGGATCGATCCCTTCTATCAAAATATGCTTCAATTCATTTTGTTTAGAGAATTTTGTCTTGTTTTAGTTCCTAAATGAATTTTGGCAAGATAGAAGGCTGGAAAAAATGTTCAATTTAAGATTAGGAGAGATTGATTCAAGTTAGGTAAATTTTTGTTTTGTCAAATCAAAACTTTTAATCAATTTAAGGCCAACAATCTCCCCTTTTTTGATATGACAAAACCTAGTGAAAAATTTGCTTAAAAACATTTTTCTATTTGAAAAACAAGCTCCCCCTAAATTTATGAAAAACAAGCTCCCTCTGAATTTAAGCATAAATTTTTAAAAACAAAACCAATGTCAATATCATCAAGTAGAAATTGGTTTATACCATCAAAATCATCAATATCATCAAGATCATCAATACCATCAAAATCATCAAAAAAAATTTTCATACCATTATCTCTTCCCCTTTTTGTCAAAGCAAAAAGGATGAAGTCAAGCAAAGTGAGATAACAATCAATTTAAGGGCACACCAATTCAATATGACAACTTAAGTTCACACCAATCTTAATTGCAAGCAATATACCAATCATCAAACAAGATATCAATTTCACAAACCACAAGGTCACAAGCCATAACATAATGAAGATGAAAAATAGATTTCATTAAGATAAACATCAAGTACCAAAGTTTGATAACAAGCCACAATGTAAAGTGTTTTTAAAGACAAATTTATAACATAAAAAAATGTGGGAAACTATATAAGGAATGGCTCTAAGAAGGATTATTGAAGAGAGGTGGAGAATGAGAAGAATGAGGGAAATGCTACCCCATGTGCTATTATGCAGACCGTATTTGTTCAACGTCAGCTCTAATTTGGCAAACTTGGGAAACTAGCTCATTTTGAGTCTTTTTCATGTTTTCCAATTGAATGATCATAGTCCCAACCATGGAATATAGACTGTTCATTTGAAGCATAAGCATTTCTAAGGCTCATTGGGTATCAAATGGTAGGGTAGAAAGTTTTTCTTGAGGTTCAAGAATATCTAAAATTTCATGCTCTTCCCCCTCTTCTTATATAGCCCTAATATCAGTTTTTCTAACCCATAAACAGGTTGCATTTTGAACATATCTCATACTATGCAAAGTAGAAGCACCAAGAATGCTAAATGGATCATTGAACATCATCTCTTTATCTCCTCTAGTATTAACATCCAATTTCCTCAAAAGATTACTGATTGCAAATCCATAGACCAAGGTATAGTCTCTATTTTACCCTACCCTCATTATATCATTAAAATGAAATGCATCAAATTGACTTTTTGTTGATGCTTGATCTTATGCATCCACCAGTAATCTTGCTTCTTAATGGTTGAGTATTGAGTGCCAAATGGTACCAACACATGAGTGATAATAAGATGTAACAACCTATCATGCATTGACAGTCTAGAAGCTTGAGTGGGAGCAACTTGTAAACTATTATTTCTAAAAATATCTTAAGCTAGTTCTACCATGTCACACTTAGTATTGGTTTCTCCCTCATCATCTAGCATGAATGCTTTAGCTAGCAATTGCTTGGTAACTATAATTTCTTTCCCCATTACATATGTTCTAAATCTATCAAAATAGTATCTATGTGACCCTTTAATTTTAATACAACTAGCATTGCTATAAAACACCTTCGTTAGATTCTCAAATAAAAGTCCATCCATGCATAAGTAATTTAGCCATCCAAATCTCTCAAACGTTTGTAAGTTAGGGAATTCTATAGATTGTAAGAATTCAAGTGAAATTACCCTTCTATGCTTGACTTCTTTATAAGCAAAATGTGCCTCATATCTTTTCTTTGCATTTGGATTGGCAAAATTTTGATTGAAAGAAGGCCTCATTAATGAGCTAAGAGCCTTCCTTAGGGGATTTCTCATTTTTTCAGCACTTACTTTAGTCTTGGGAGCCATGAAATAATGGGATAATGAAAATAGGTAGGTTTATGAGAAATTGATGAGAGAATTGGTAATTGTAGGTGATAAAGAGTAAAATATGTTTAAGATGAGCAAAAAGGTTGAGTGAATGTGGTAGTTTCAAAAGGGGATCAACTTTTTAGAGTGAGAAGAAGTGAAGATTTTATAGTGATTTGATGATTTTTAAGGAAGATTTTTGTAAGAAATCAAGTTGAAATGAAGGAATTTGTAAGAGATTTTGTTAAGAAAGATCAATTTTTGAGTGGAAATGAAGTGGGAATGGTTGGGGTTTGAAGAAAATGAGTTTGGGGAAGAAGAAGAATAGGTGAAGGGGTTGAAATGATCGGCCAAATGAGAAAGGACTCAATTTTATCAAGCTAAAATGGTGTGCATAGTGCCAACTATACATGACCTGATCGATTAGTTGTGAAGGAGGTTTGATCAGTTGTGTTTTTGCATTGGACCAATCGATCGGTTATAAAGAGGGATCGATCGGTTTTTCACATTTTCAACTTAGTTAAGCTATTGGATGGAGACCCAATCGATCCTGTCCAAAGGGGATCGATCGGTTCCTTAATATTTTTCATCAATTTGGCTACGGGAAGAACAACCAATCGATCCGGTCCAAAAGGGATCAATTGGTTTTCCCTGTAGCATTTTTTTTTAATTTAAAAAAAACCATGCAATATAAACATTCAAACATGCATCATACAATCATACATAAGCTTAAAATAGAAAAATTTAGATAAACATACATTTAATCAATCAAGATTGCAACATTTATCATAGCATTAAGAAATTCATTTCAAGGAGCATTCGTCATACCAAGTTCACCTCTAATTGCATAAAATCTATCCTTATCAAGAGGTTTTGTGAAAATATCAGCTAATTGATGCAAGGTATCAACATATTCAAACACAATATCACCCATTTGAACTTGATCTCTAATAAAGTGATGCCTAATTTCAATATGTTTGGTTCTAGAATGTTGAATTGGATTTTTGGTGAGATTGATAGCACTAGTATTATAACATTTAATGGGAATATGAGCCATGGTAATTCCAAAATCCTCTAATTGTTGCTTAATCCACAAAACTTGAGCACAATAACTACCGTCCACTACATATTCAGCTTCGATTGTGGATTGAGTAACACTATTTTATTTTTTGGAGAACCATGACATGAGCATATTTCCAAACAATTGACAAGTACTGGAAGTGCTCTTTCTATCAATTTTGCAACCACCAAAATTCGCATCAGAATAGCCATGTAAAGCAAAAGATGAACCTTTTGGATATCATAATCCTAAATTAGGGAAGTCCTTAAGGTATCTAAAACTTCTTTTAATAACAGATAAATGTGATTCTCTAGGTGATGATTGAAATCTAGCACACAAACATACACTAAACATTATATCCAGTTTACTTGTAGTAAGATATAGCAATGAACCAATCATAGACCTATATAATTTAAAGTTAACACATTTACCTCCTTCATCTTGGTCAAGTTTTATTAAAGTGCTCATAGGTGTTATGCAAGGCTTTGATTCTTCCAATCCAAACCTTATGAGCAAATCCTTAATGTATTTGGCTTGATTGATGGAGGTTTCATCTTTTGTTTGCTTTACCTGTAGTCCCAAGAAGAATGTAAGTTCTTATATCATGCTCATTTCAAATTCACCTTGCATGTTCTTAGCAAATTCTTGACAAAGAACTTCATTAGTAACACCAAATATGATATCATCAACATAAACTTGCACTATGAGAATGTCCTTTTCTTTTGTTTTAATAAAAAGTGTAGTGTCAACCTTTCCTCTATTAAAACCATTTTCAATTAAAAATATTGACAATATTTCATACTAAGCTCTAGAAGCTTGTTTTAAACCAATAAAGCTTTGGTCAATTTATAAACATGATTTGGAAATTTTGGATTTTCAAAATCGGGAGGTTGCTCTACAAACACTTCTTCATTTATGAAACAATTTAGAAATGCACTCTTGACATCCATTTGAAAAAGCTTAAAATTTTTGAAACATGCAAATGCAAGCAACATTCTAATGGCTTTTAACCTTGCAACCGAGGCATAGTTTTCATCATAATCAATTCCTTCATCTTGATTATAGCCTTAAGCTACCAATTTAGCTTTGTTTCTAATAACATTCCCATGCTCATCCCTTTTATTCCTAAAAACCCATTTGGTGCCTATAGTAGATGATTATTAGGCTTAGGTACAAGATTCCACACTTGGCTTCTTTCAAATTGGTTCAATTCCTCTTGTATGGCCAATATCTAATAATAACCTCCTAAGGCTTTGTCTATATTTTTGGGTTCAATATGAGATAGGAAAATAACATAGTTACACATATTATAAGAAGATCTAGTTCTTACCCTTTGAGTTGGATCATCAATAATTTCACTATCTTTAACATATCTCTTTTCTTTATAGTGATTTAGCTCTTTTTCTATATGTTGTAGCTCCTATAGAAACTCATCATCTTCCTTTTGATTGTTTTCCTCAATGTCAAGTGATGCATCATTGACATTTTCTTAAAGTATACCTACATCATCATTATCAAGAGGCACCTTTCTCGGAGGTGGATTAAACTCATCAAAAATAAGATGTATAGATTCTTCAACAACTAATGTTTTTTTATTAAAGACTCTATAGGCTTTTGAATTCAAAGAATATCTTAGGAAAATTCTTTCATCACTTTTTGCATCAAATTTTCCAAGATCATCTTTTCCATTATTCAAAACAAAACATTTGCAACCAAAAGGATGAAAATATCTTATGTTAGGCCTTTTTTCTTTAAAAAGTTCATAGGGAGTTTTCTTCAAAATTGGCCTAATCATAGGTCTATTTATAATATAACAAGATATAAGAAGAAGTATTTATGGCTTTCACCTAAAAAAATCTAGGTAAATTAGTTTCACAAAGCATGGTTCTAACCATTTCTTCTAAAGTTTTATTTATCCTTTTTACTACCCCATTTTGTTGAGGAGTTCTAGGAGCAAAAAAATTATGGCTAATACCATTTTCACTACAAAACACATTAAACCCTAGATTTTCAAATTCTTTTTCATGATCACTTCTAATACTAGAAATTGAATAGCCTTTTTCATTTTGTATTTGTTTGCTAAAAGTGATGAATTTTTCCAAAGCTTCATTGAATGCAAAAAGAGAACCCATGTGAATCTAGTAAAGTCATCAACAATAACAAACCCATATTGTTTTTCACCTAGACTCATTGTCCTAGTAGGATTAAAAAGATCAATATGAAGTATTTGAAGAGGTATAGTAGTTGAAATGCAATTCTTAGGTTTGAAAGAGAATTTCTATGTTTTCCTTTAGCACATGCATCACAAACCTTGTCATTTTCATATTTCAATTTTGGCAAACCAACAACCAAATCATTTTGACAAAGTTTTGAAATTACATGCATACTTGCATGTCCAAGTCTTCTATGCCTAATCCAACTTTCATTTCCTTTTTGAGCCATAAAACAAACATTTTTAGAGGAAAGATCATCTAGATGCACTACATAAACATTTCCTTGACAATGTCCAACAAAAACAAGTATTAGTTTTGATATTAATCACTTGACAGCACATGGATTCAAACACAACTCTAAGTCCTTTATCACATAATTGACTAATACTAAGTTATGCTTAAGTCTTTTTACAAGTAAAACATTTTCAATAGTAATAGAAGAATTATTACCAATGGAGCCAATTCCTTCAATTTGGCTTTTAGAGTGTCACCAAATGTAACATCTCCACCACTTTTAGCTTTTAAGTCCTTAAATAGAGTTTTGTCTCTGGTCATGTGTTTTGAGCATCCACTATCAAGGTACCAAGGATTGTTCTTGCTTGAATTTGCTTTGTAGCAATGCTCATCCACCTACAAAAACACTATCCCTATCCCTAAAGGGAGAATATCGATTGATTCTTGCCAAAACTTCACGAAATCTACTTCTGGAAGAAAAATGGATCAATCCCTTTTGCTAGGGGATTGATCTGGTAAGGCAGGGGATCGATCCCTTCTATCAAAATATGCCTCAATTCATTTTGTTTTGAGAATTTTGTCTTGTTTTAGTTCCTAAATGAATTTTGGCTAGATAAAAGGTTGGAAAAATGTTCAATTTAAGATTAGGAGAGATTGATTCAAGTTAGGCAAATTTTTGTTTTGTCAAATTAAAACTTTTAATCAATTCAAGGCCAACAATATTTATTTTTTAAATCTCTTACTTATTAATGTTTGAAATATTATTAAATTAGTATTATTTTTATCCAAATAAGCTTGTAAGATTAGAAACAATTTTTTTATGACAAAACAAAGATCATAACGATTTGAGATTGATATTTGTTCAAATAGTTGTAATTATTTGAATTGGTTCACAAAACAACTTTAGTTTTTAAATCTCTTTCTTAATAATTTTTGAAATATTAATAAAGTAGTATTATTTTATTTTAAATACATTTTTTTGAACTAAAACAATTATTTTATGACAAAACGAAAGGTCATAATGATTTTAAATAAATAATTATTCAAATAGTGATCTATATTTGAGCTTGTTCAGTAAATAAATAATTATTGTCAAATAGTTATGACAAAACAAAAGATCATAACTATTTGAAATAAATAATTGTTTAAACAGTCATAACTATTTGAGCTTGCTCAGTAAACAAATTTATTTCTTAAATCTTTTACATATTAATTTTTGAAATATTAATAAATTAATATTATTTTATTTCGAATAAGCTTATATGAATAGAAACAATTGGTTTACGACAAAACAAAAGGTCATAAATATTTGAAATAAATAATTGTTCAAATAGTCATAACTATTTAAACGTGTCAAAAAATAGATTTATTTTTAAATTTTTACTTAATAAATTTTGGAAAATTAATAAATTTATATTATTTTATTCAAAATAAGCTTGTATGAATAGAAACAATTGTTTTATGACATAACAAAATGTCATAATGATTTGAAATAAATAATTGTCCAAATAGTCATAACGATTTGAACTTGTTTCGTAAATAGATTCATTTTTTAAATCTCTTGCTCATTAATTTTTAGAATATTAATAAATTAGTATTATTTTATTTCAAATAAGCCTATATGAACCGATACAATTATTTTATAACAAAACAAAAGGTCATAACGATTTGAAGTTGATAGTTATTTAAATAGTTATGACTATTTGGACTTGTTCAGTAAATATATTTATTTTTAAAATATTTTACTTATTAATTATCTAAATATTAATAAATTAATATTTTTTTAATCTGAATAAGCTTGTATGAACAGAAACAATTATTTTATGACAAAACAAAAAGTCATAACAATTTAAAATAAATAATTGTTCAACTAGTCATAACTATTTAAACTTATTTGGTAAATAGATTTATTTTTAAAAATTTTTACTTATTAATTTTTTGAATATTAACAAATTTATATTATTTTATTTGAAATAAGCTTCTATGAATAGAATAAATTGTTTTATGATAAAACAAAGGTTATAGTGATTTGAAATAGATAATTTTTTAAATAATTATAACAATTTAAACTTGTTCAGTGAACAGATTCATTTTTTAAATCTCTTATTAATTTCTAGAATATTGATAAATTAGAATTATATTATTTCAAATAAGCTTGTACGAACAAAAATAATTGTTTTGTGATAAAACAAATGGTTATAACGATTTAAAATAGATAATTGTTCAAACAATCATATCTATTTGCATTAGTTAGGCTAAAAGATTCTTTTTTTAAATCCATTACTTATTAATTTTTAGAATATTAATAAATTAGCATTACTTTATTTTAAATAAGATAGTATGAACAAAAACAATTATTTTATAACAAAACAAATAGTCATAACGATTTGAAATAAATGATTGTTCAAATAGTTATAACTAATTGAACTAGTTTAGTAAACAAATTTATTTTTTAATTCTCTTACTTATTAATTTTTAAAATATTAATAAATTAATATTATTTTATTTCAAACAAACTTATTTGAACAAAAACATTTGTTTTATGACAAAACAAAAGGTCATAACAATTTGAAATAGATAATTATTCAAATAGTCATAATTATTTCAACCGGTTCAGTAAACAAAATTATTTATTAAATCTCTTATTGATTAATTTTTGAAATATTAATAAAATTTTTTTATTTTATTCTAAATAAGTTAGTAAGAACTGAAAAAATTATTTTACAATAAAACAAAATGTCATAACAATTTAAAATAAAGAATTGTTCATATAGCCTTAACTATTTGAACCAGTTTAGCAAAAAAATTTATTTTTTAAATCTATTAGTTATTAAATTTCAAATTATTATTACATTAGTATTATTTTATTTTGAATAAACTTGTTTGAACAAAAATAATTATTTTATGATAGAACAAAAGGTTATAAGAAATTGAAATACAAATAGTCATAACTATTTGAATTAGTTCGGTAAACAAATTTATTTTTTAAATCTCCTACTTATTAATTTTTAAAATATTAATAAATTAATATTGTTTTATTACGAATAGGCTAGTATGATGAAAAACAATTGTTTTATGACAAAAAAAAGTTCATAATGATTTGAAATAGATAAATGTTCAAATGGCCATAATTATTTTAACTGATTCGATAAACTGATTTATGTTTTAATCTTTAAATTATCAATTTTTAAAATATTAATTAAGTAATATTTTTTATTTGGGATAAGCTTTTATGATCTGAAACAATTGTTTTATGATAAAATAAAATGGTATAGTGATTTTAGATATATAATTATTCAAATAGTCATAACTATTTGAACTTATTCTGTAAACAAATTTATTTTTTTAAATTTCTTGCTCATTAATTTTTTGATTGTTAATAAATTATAATTATTTTATTTGGAACAAGCATGTATGAACTGAAACAATTATTTTATGACTAAATAAAAGGTCAGAATGATTTGAAATAGATAATTATTTTAATAGTTTTAACTTTGAGCTAGATCAACAAACACATTTATTTTTTAAATCCTTACTTATTAATTTTTAGAATATAATATTAACTTAACAATATTTTACTCTGAATAAGCTTGTATGAACAGAAACAAATGTTTTAGGACAAAACAAAGATCATAACAATTTGAGATAGATAGTTGTTTAAATAGTTATAAATATTTAAACTGGTTTGGTAAAGAGATTTAGCTTTTAGATCTCTTATTAATTTTTGAAATAGTAATAAATTAGTATTATTTTATTATAAATAATTTTGTGTAATAGCAAAAAATGTTTTACGACCAAACAAAATATCATAACAATTTGAAATAGATAATAGTTCAAATGGACATGACTATTTGAACTTGTTTGGTAAACTGATTAATTTTTTAAATCTTCAACTTATTAATTTTTAGAATGTTAATAAATTAGTATTATTTTATTCCAAATAAACTTGTATGAAAAGAGACAATTGTTTTATGACAAAACAAAAGATTATAACGATTTGAAATAAATAATTGTTCAAGCAATCATAACTATTTGAACTGGCTCAGTAAACAAATTTATTTTTTAAATATTTTACTTATTAATTTTGGAATATTAATAAATTAGAATTATTTTATTCCAAATAATCTTGTTTGAACAGAAACAATTAGTTTATGACAAAACAAATGGTCATAATGATTTGAAATAGATCATTATTTCAAATATCATAACTATTTGAACGTATTCAGAAAATAGCTTTATTTTCTAAAATTTTACTTATTAATTTTTAGAATATTAATAAATTTATATTATTTTATTCAAAATATGCTTGCATGAATAGAACCGATTATTTTATGACAAAACAAAAAGTCATAATGTTTTAAATAGATAATTACTTAGATAGTCATAACTATTTCAACTTGATTGGTAAGCAAATTCATTTTTTTTAATTCTCTTACTTTTTAATTTTTGGAATATTAATCAATTAATATTATTTTATTTCAAATGGGCTTATATAAATTGAAACAATTATTTTATTATAAAACAAAAGGTCACAATGATTTGAAATAGATAATTATTCAAATAGTTCAAAGATAAACATATTTATTTTTCAAATCTTTTACTTATAAATTGTCAAAATATTAATAAATTAATATTATTTTATTCCAAATAAGCTTGTATGAACAAAAACAATTGTTTTATGATAAAACAAAAAATCATAACAATTTGAAATAAATAATTGTTTAAATAGTCATATTGATTTGAACTTGTTTAGTAAACAGATTTATTTTTTAAATCTTTTACTTATTAATTGTCTTAATATTAATAAATTTGTATTATTTTATTTGAGATAAGCTTGTATGAACAGAAAAAATCATTTTATGACAAAGCAAAAGGTTCTAGCGATTTCAAATAGAAAATTATTCAAATAATCATAATTATTTAAACTTGTTTAGTAAACCGATTCACTTTTTAAATTTCTTAGTTATCAATTTTTAGAATATTAATAACTTAATATTATTTTATTTCTAATAAGCTTATATGAATTGAAATAATTTTTTTATGATAGAAGAAAAGGTCATAACGATTTATAATAGATAATTATTCAAATAGTCATGAATGTTTAATCTAGTTCAATATACATATTTATTTTTTTACATTTTTTACTTATTAATTGTCAAAATATTAATAAATTTGTGTTATTTTAATTCGAGTAAGCTTGAATGAACAAAAACTATTGTTTTATAATAGAACAAAAAGTCATAACAATTTAAAATAAGTAATTACTTAAATAGTCTTAATTTGAATCAGTTTGATAAATAGATTTAATTTTTAAATTGCTTATTAATTTTTGAAATATTAATAGATTAGTATTATTTTATTCCGAACAAACTTATACGAACAAAAACATTTGTTTTATGACAAAACAAAAGGTCATAATAATTTGAAATAGATAAATGCTCAAATAGTCATAATTATTTGAACTGATTAGGTAAACAAAATTATTTTTTAAATCTCTTACTCATTAATTTTTAAAATATTAATAAATTTATTTTATTCTAAATAAGCTAGTATGAATTGAAAATATTGTTTTATGACAAAACGAAAGGTCATAATGATTTAAAATAGATAATTGTTCATATAGTCTTAGCTATTTGAACTAGTTCAAAAAATAATTTTATTTTTTAAATCTCTTAGTTATGAATTTTCAAAATATTATTGGATTAGTATTATTTTATTTTGAATAAGCTTGTATGAATAGAAATAATTGTTTTATGATACAATAAAAGGTTATAACAATTTAAAGTATACAATTGCTCAAATAGTCATAACTATTTGAATTAGTTTGGTAAACATATTTATTTTTTAACTATCTTACTTACTAATTTTTGAAAGATTAATAAATTAGTATTATTTTATTCCAAATAAGCTTATATGATCAAAAATAATTGTCATATGACCAAACAAATGGTAATAACAATTTGAAATAGATAATTATTGAAATGGCCATAATAATTTAAATTGATTCAGTAAATATATTCACTTTTTATTTTTTTTAAATCTTTTTCCTATTAATTTTCCAAATGTTAATAAATTAGTATTAATTTATTCTAAATAAGCTTGTATGAACTAAAACAATTGTTTTATGACTAAACAAAAGATTAGAACGATTTGAAATAGATAATTATTCTAATAATCTTAACCATTTGAACTGATTTAGTTAAAAAATTTATTTTTTAAATCTCTTTCTTATTAATTTTTAAAATATTATTAAATTAGTATTATTTTAATCCAAATAAGCTTGTATGAATAAAACAATTGTTTAACATTAAAAGAAAAGGTCATGATGATTTGAAATAGATAATCATTCATAGAGTCTTAACTATTTGAACTGGTTTGGCAATTAGATTTATTTTTTAATTTTCTTGGTTATTAAGTTTTAAAATATAATTAAATTAGCATTATTTTATTTTGAATAAAATAGTATGAACATAACCAATTGTTTGATGACAAAATAAAAGGTTGTAATGATTTGAAATAAATAATTATTGAAATAGTCAAAACTATTTGAAATGGTTTAGTAAGTAGATTTACTTTTTAAATCTCTTACGTATTTATTTTCTAAATATTAATAAATTAATATTCTTTTATTTCAAACTAACTTATATTAACAAAAATAATTGTTTTATGACAAAACAAAAAGTAATAATGATTTAAAATAGATAATTGTTCAAATAGTTATAATTATTTGACTAAACAAAAACATAATTATAACTTTCCAAACCAGTTCAAATAATTATGACTACTTGAACAATTATCTATTTCAAATCGTTATTACTTTTTGTTTTGTCATAAAATAATTGTTTTATCTATACAAGCTTATTCGGATTACAATAACACCAATTTAATAATATTTCAAAAATTAATAAGTAAGAGATTTAAAAAATAATTTTTTTTACTGAATCAGTTTAAATGGTTAATACTATTAAAACAATTATCTATTTCAAATCATTCTAACCTTTTGTTTAGTCAAAAAAGAATTATTTCAGTTCATACAAGCATATTCAAAATAAATTAATACCAATTAATAATATTTGAAAAAGTAATAAGAAAGAGATTTAAAAAAATAAATCTGTTTACCGAAAAAGTTTAAATAGTTATTACTATTTTAACAATTGTTATTTAAAATCTTTATAACATTTTGATTTGTCATAAAACAATTGTTTCAATTAATACAAGCTTAGATAGAATAAAATAATACTAATTTATTAATATTTCTTAAATTAATAAGTAAGAAATTTAATAAATAAATCTGTTTATTGAACTAGTTTAAATAGTTATGGCCATTTGAACGATTATCTATTTTAAATTGTTATGACCTTTTGTTTTATCATAAAACAATTATTTTTTATTATACAAGTTTATTTGAAATAAAATAATACTAATTTATTAATATTTCAAAAATTAATAAGAGATTTAAGAAGTAAATCTATTTATCAAACTAGTTTAAATAGTTATGACTTTTTAAATAAATATCAATTTCAAATTGTTAAGATCTTTGTTTTGTCAATTAACAATTATTTCTGATCATAGGAACTTATTCGACTAAAAATTATACTAATTTAATAATATTTTAAAAATTAATAGGTAAGAGATTTAAAAATAAATGTGTTTGCTAAGCTAGTTCAAATAATTAAAACTATTAGACTAATTACCTATTTCTTGACCATTTGTTTAGTTAAAAATATTTGTTTCATATCTTACAAGCTTATTCAGAATAAAATAATTTAAATTTATTGGAAAATTAATAAGTAAAAGATTTGAAAAATAAATCTCTTTATCGAACAAGTTCAAATAGTTATGATTATTTGAACAATTATTTATTTAAAATCGTTATGACTTTTTGTTTTAACATAAAAGAATTGTTTCAATTTATAAAAGCTTATCTAGAATAAAATAATATTAATTTCCTAATATTTCCAAAATTAATAAGAAAAAGTTTTAAAAAATAAATTTGTTTACCAAACAAATTTAAATAGTTATGACTATTTGAACAATTATCTATTTAAAATCATTTGACCTTTTGTTTTGTCATAAAACAATTGTTTCTGTTCATGCAAAACTTTCAAACTAAAAAAAATACTGATTTATTAACATTCTAAAAATCAATAAGCAAGTGATTTGAAAAATAAATCTGTTTAGTAAACAAGTTCAAATAGTTATGATTATTTAAACAATCATCTATTTAAAATTGTTATGAACTTTTGTTTTGTCATAAAACAATTGTTTCAGTATAAAAGCTTATCCAAAAATAAAATAATACTACTTTATTAATATTTCAAAAATTAATAAAAGATTTAAAAAATAAATCAGTTCACCAAATCAAATAAAATAATTATGACCATTTGAACAATTATCTATTTCAAATCGTTATTAACTTTTGTTTTGTCATAAAACAATTATTTTCTAACATACAAGCTTATTAAATAAAATCGTTATTACCTTTTGTTTTGTCAAAAAATAATTGTTTTTCAACATACAAGCTTATTTGAAATAAAATAATATTAATTTTTTTAATATTTCAAGAATTAGTAAGAGATTTAAAAAATAAATATGTTTACCAAACCAATTTAAATAGTTATGACCAGTTCAAATAGTTATTACTATTTGAAAAATTATCTATTTCAAATTATTATAACCTTTTGTTATATCATAAAACAATTATTTTTGTTCATACAAATTTATTTAGAAAAAAATAATACTAATTTAATAATAGTCTGAAAATTCATAACTAAGAGATTTAAAAAATAAATACGTTTACCAAATTAGTTCAAATAGTTAAGACTATATGAACAATTATCAATTTCAAATTGTTATGACCTTTTGTTTTGTCATAAAACAATTATTTCAACTCATACAAGTTTATTAGGAATAAAATAAAATTAATTTGTTAATATTTCAAAATTTTATAAGGAAGAGATTTTTAAAAAAATTCTATTTGCCAAACTAGTTCAAATAATTATAACTATTTGAACAATTATCTATTTCAAATCATTATTATTTTTTGTTTTGTCATAAAACAATTGTTTTTGTTTATATAAGTTTGTTTGAAATAAAATAATACTAATTTTTTAATATTTAGAAAATTAAGCAGTAAGAGATTTAAAAAGTAAATTTGTTTACCAAATCATTTCAAATTGTTTTGACTATTTGAATAATTATTTATTTCAAATTGTTTCAACCTTTTGTTTTGTTATCAAACAATTGGTTCTATTCATACTATTTTATTTAGAATAAAATAATTATGGCCATTTGAATAATTGCTATTTCAAATCATTATGACCTTTTGTTTTGTTATAAAAAAATTGTTTTTGATCATTCAAGCTTATTTGAAATAAAATAATACTACTTTATTAATATTTCAAAAAGTAATAAGTAAGAGATTTAAAAAATAAATATGTTTATCAAACCAATTCAAATAATTATTACTATTTGAATAATTAAAATAATATAAATTTATTAATATTCAGATAATTAATAAGTAAAAGATTTAAAAAGGAAACCTTTACCAAATAAGTTCAAATAGTTATGACTATTTGAATAATTATTTATTTCAAATCATTATGACTTTTTGTTTTGTCTTAAAACAATTGTTTTTGTTTATACAAGCTTATTCGGATTAAAATAATATTAATTTATTAATATTTTGACAATTAGTAAGTAAAATATTTTAAAAATAAATTTGTTTACCAAACAAGTTCAAATAGTCATAACTATTTGAATAGTTATTTATTTCAAATCGTTATGACCTTTTGTTTCGTCATAAACAATTGTATCGGTTCATATAGCCTTATTAAAAATAAAATAATACTAATTGAATAATTTTTCAAAAATTATTGTATAAGAGATTTAAAATATGAATTGGTTTACTGAACAAGTTCAAATAGTTATGACTATTTGAACAGTTATCATTGTCAAACTATTATGACATTTTGTTTTGTCATAAAATAATTGTATTCATACAAGCTTTTTTCAAAGAAAATAATATAAATTTATTAATATTTCAAAAATTAATAAAAAAATTTAAAAAATAAATTTATTTTCTGAACATGTTCATATAATTATAACTTTTTAAATAATTATTTATTTTAAATAGTCATGACCTTTTGTTTTATTATAAACTAATTGTTTTTGTTAATACAAGCATATTCAAAATAAAATAATACTAATTTATTAATATTCCAAAAATTAATAAGTAAAAAATTTTAAAAATAAATAAATTACGAAGCAAGTTTAAATAGTTATGACTGTTTGAACAATTATTTATTTCAACTAGTTATGATCTTTTGTTTTGTGATAAAATAATTGTTTCTATTCATACAAGTTTATTCAAAATAAAAAATACTAATTTATTAATATTCTAAAAATTAATAGGTAGGAGATTTAAAAAATAAATATTTTTACCGAACAAGTTCAAATAGTCATGTCCATTTGAATAATTATCTATTTCAAATCGTTATGACTTTTTGTTTTGTCATAAAACAATTGCTTTTGTTCATGCAAAATTATTTAGAATAAAATTATTCTGATATAATAATATTTTGAAAAGTAAAAAGATATTTGAAAACTAAATCTATTTACCAAAATAGTTCAAATAGTTATGACTATTTGAAGAATTATTTATTTCAAATCGTTATGATCTTTATTTTGTTATAAAGCAATTGTTTCTTTTCATACAAGCTTATTTGGATTAAAATAATATTAATTTAATAAAATTCCAAAAATTAGTAAGTAAGAGATTTAAGAAATAAATTTGTTTACTGAATCATTTCAAATACTTAAGACTGTTAGAACAATTATTTATTTCAAATCGTTTTGACCTTTTGTTTAGTCATAAAACAATTATTTAACTTCATACAAGCTTATTTAGAATAAAATAATACAAATTTATTAACATTCAAAAAATTAATGAGCAAAAGATTTAAACAAATAAATCTATTTATCGAGCAAGTTGAAATAGATTTGACTATTTTAATAATTATCTGTTTAAAGCCATTATAACCTTTTGTTTTGTCATAAAACAATTGTTTCAGTTCATAAAACTTATTCAAAATAAAATAATACTATCCTATTAATATTTCAAAAATTAATAAGTAAGAGATTCAAAAACTAAAGCTGTTTTTCAAACCAGTTCAAATAGTTATAAATATTTAAACAAATATCAATATCAAATCGTTATGATCTTTGTCTTCTCATAAAATAGTTGTTTCTGATCATGCAAGCTTATTCAAATAAAATAATGCTAAGTTAATAACATTTCAAAAATTAATAAGTGATTTAAAAAATAAATGTGTTTGTCAAATCAGTTCAAATAGTTAAGAGTATTAGAATAATAATCTATTTGAAATCATTCTAACCTTTTGTTTAGTCATATAATAATTGTTTCAGTTCATACAAGCTTACTTGAAATAAAATAATAGTAATTTATTAACATTTGAAAAATTAATAAGCATAAGATTTGAAAAAATAAATGTGTCTACCGAACAAGTTCAAATAGTTATGAGTATTTGAACAATTATCAAGTTAAAATCATTATGACCTTTTATTTTGTCATAAAATAATTGTTTTAGTTCATAAAAGCTTATCCAAAATAAAATAATACTACTTTATTAATAATTCAAAAATTAATAAGAGATTTAAAAAATAAATCAGTTTATTGACTCAATTCAAATAATTATGGCCATTTGAGCAACTATCTATTTCAAATCGTTATTACCTTTTGTTTTATTATAAAACAATTGTTTTTCAACATACAAGCTTATTTGAAATAAAATAATCCTAATTTATTATTATTTGAAGAATTAATAAGAGATTTAAAAAATAAATCTATTTATTGAACCATTACAAATATTTATGACTATTTGAATAATTATCTATTTCAAATTGTTATAACCTTTTGTTCTATCACAAAAAATTATTTCTATTTATACAAGCTTATTCGGAATAAAATAATACTAATTTAGCAAAATTCTAAAAATTAATAACTAAGAGATTTAAAAAATAAATTCATTTGCCAAATTAGTTCAAACAGTTAAGATTATATGAATAAATATTTATTTCAAATTGTTATGACCTTTTATTTTATCATAAAATAATTATTTCAACTCATACAAGCTTCTTTAAAATAGAATAAAACTAATTTATTAATATTTTAAAAATTTATTAGTAAGTGGTTTAGAAAATAATTCTATTTATCGAACTAGTTCAAATAATTATAATTATTTGAATAATTATGTATTTCAAATCATTATTACTCTTTGTTTTGCCATAAAATAATTGTTTTTGTTAATATAAGTTTGTTTGAAATAAAATAATACTAATTTATCAATATTTAAAAAATTAATTAGTAAGAGATTGAAAAAGTAAATTTTCTTACCAAACCATTTCAAATAGTTTTGACTATTTGAATAATTAACTATTTCAAATCGTTATAAGCTTTTATTTTGTCATCAAACAATTGGTTCTGCTCATATTATTTTATTCAAAATAAAATAATACTAATTTAATAATCTTTTGAAACTTAATAACCAAAAAAATTAAAAAATAAGTCTAATTGCCGAATTAGTTCAAATAGTTAAGACTATATTAACAATAATCTATTTCAAATCAATATAATCTTTTCTTTTGTCATAAACAATTGTTTTGTTCATACAAGTTTTTTCGAATTAAAATAATACTAATTTAATAATATTTCAAAAATTAATAAGAGATTTAAAAAATAAATTTGTTTACCAAATTAGTTCAAATGGTTAAGACAATAGAAAAATTATCTATTTTAAATCGTTTTGAGCTTTTTGTTTAGTTATAAAACAATTATTTTAGTTCATACAAGCTTATTTAGAATAAATTAATACTAATTTATTAACATTTAAAAAATTAATAAGAAAGAGATTTAAAAAAATAAATCTGTTTATCAAATAAGTTCAAATAGTTATTATTATTTGAACAATTGTCTATTTAAAATTATTATAACCTTTTGATTTGTTATAAAATAATCGTTTTAGTTAATACAAGCTTAGATAGAATAAAATAATACTAATTTATTAATATTTCCCAAATTATTAAGTAAAAAAAATGTAAAAATAAATTTGCTTATCGACTTAGTTAAAATAATTATGGCTATTTGAATGATTATCCATTTCAAATCATTATGACTTTTTGTTTTGTCATAAAACAATTGTTTTTTTATCATAGAAGCTTATTTGGTTAAAACTAATACTAATTTAATATTATTCTAAAAATTAATAAGTAAGAGATTTAAAAAATAAATGTGTTTACCGAACCAGTACAAATAGTAAAAACTATTAGAATAATTTTCTATTTCTAATCTTTTTGACATTTTGTTTAGTCATAAAGTATTTGTTTCATATCTTACAAGCTTATTTGGAATAAAATAATCCAAATTTATTAAAGTTCAAAAAATTAATAAGCAAAAGATTTAAAAAAATAAATCTATTTACAAAACAAGTTTAAATAGTTATGACTATTTGCACAATTATTTATTCAAAATCATCATGATTTTTTTTCCCTTAAAACAATTGTTTTAGTTCATAAAAGCTTATCTAAAATAAAATATTTCAAAAATTAATAAGCATGAATTTAAAAAATAAATTTGTTTATTGAACAAATTCAAATAGTTACTCTATTAGAACAATTGTCTATTTAAAATTGTTATTACCTTTTATTTTGTTATATTATTCAAAATAAAATAACACTAATTTATTAATATTTCAAAAATTAATAAGTAAAAAATTTAAAAAGTGAATCTGTTTATCGAATCAGTTCAAATAATTATGACCATTTCAAAAATTATCTATTTCAAATCGTTATTACCTTTTGTTTGGTCATATAACAATTGTTTTTGACCATACAAGCTTATTCAAAAAAAATAATGCTAATTTATTAATCTTTCAAAAATTAATAGTAAGAGATTTAAAAAATAAATTCATTTACCGAACCGGTTTAATAGTTATGACTATTTGAACAATTGTATATCAAATCATTATAACCTTTTGTTCTATCATAAAAAATTATTTTTGTTCATACAAACTTATTCGAAATAAAATAATACTAATATAATAATATTTCAAAAATTAATAACTAAGAGATTTAAAAAATAAATTTATTTATCGAACCAATTCAAATAGTTAAGATTATATGAATAATTATCTATTTCAAATCGTTATGACCTTTTGTTTTGTCATAAAATTTTTTTTCAATTCATACTAGTTTATTAGGAATAAAATAAAATGAATTAATTAATATTTCAAAAATTAATAAGTGAGAGATTTAAAAAATAATTTTGTTTACCTAACTAAATCAAATAATTATGACTATTTGAACAATTATGTATTTCAAATCGTTACGACCTAAAAGTTTTTGTTTTGTCATAAAATAAAAGTTTTTGTTCATATAAGTTTGTTTGGAATAAAATACTACTAATCTACTAATATTTGTAAAATTAATAAGAGATTTAAAAAATAAATCTATTTATCAAAACATTTCAAATAGTTATGACTATTTGAGCAATTATTTATTTCAAATCGTTATGACTTTTGTTATGTTATAAAATAATAGCTTCTGCTCATACAAGTATATTCAGATTAAAATAATATTAATTTACTAATATTTTGATAATTAATAAGTAAAAGATTTAAAAAATAAATATTTTTATCAAACAAGTTCTAATAGTCATGACTATTTGAGTAATTATCTATTTCAAATCATTTTGACTTTTTCTTTCGTAGTAAAACAATTGTGTCAATTCATATAAGCTTATTTGATGTAAAATAATACTAATTTATTAATATTCCAAAAATTAATGAGTAAGATAATTAAAAAAGAGTATGTTTATTGAATAAGTTCAAATAGTTATGACTATCTAAACAATTATCAATTTCAAAACATAATGACCTTTTGTTTTGTCATAAAACAATTGCTTCTATTGATGCAAGGTTATTTTGAATAAAATAATATAAATTTATTAATATTCCAAAAATTAATAAGTAAAAGATTTAAAAAATAAATCTATTTACCGAATGAGTTCAAATAGTTATGACTATTTGAACAATTATTTATATCAAATTGTTATGACATTTTGTTTTGTTGTAAAACAATTATTTTATTTATACAAAATAATTCAAAATAAAATAATAATAATTTATAAAAATTTCAAAATTAATAGGAGATTTAAAAGCTAAATCTGTTTTCGGACCAGTTTAAATAGTCATGACTATTTGAATAATTATCTAAAATCATTATGATCTTTGTTTTGTCGTAAAACAATTGTTTCTGTTTATACAAGTTTATTTGGAGCAAAATATAGCTAAACTAATAATATTGTAAAATTAATAAGTAAGAGATTTTAAAAATAACTGCATTTGCCAAAACAATTCAAATAGTTAAGACTATTAGAATAATTATCTATTTCAAATTGTTTTGACCTTTTATTTAGTTCATAAAGTAATTGTTTCAGTTCATACATGCTTATCCAAAATAAAATAATACTATTCTATTAGCATTCAGAAAATTAATAAGTAAAAAATTTGAAAAAATAAATTTGTTTACCAAAAATAGTCAAGTCTATTTGAATAATTATCTATTTAAAATCATTATGGCCTTTTGTTTTTATAATAAAAAAATTGTTCTAGTTCATAAAAGCTTATGAAAATAAAATAATATTACTTTATTAATATTTCAGGAATTAAAAAGTTGAAGATGTTTAAAATAAATTAGTTTATTGAATTAGTTCAAATAATTATGGCCATTTGGACAATTATCTTTTTCAAATCATTATGATTTTATTTTGTCAAAAAACAATTGTTTTTCATTGTATAAGTCTATTCAAAATAAAATAATACTAATTTTTAATATTTCAAAAATTAAAGAGTAGGAGATTTAAAAAACGAATTTGTTTACTGAATCGGTTCAAATAGTTATGATTATTTGAAGAATTATATATTTCAAATCATTAAAACATTTTATTTTGTCATAAAATAATTATTTATGTTCATACAAGCTTATTCAGAATAAAATAATACTAATCTAATAATATTATGAAAATTAATAACTAAGAGATTTAAAAAATAAATTTATTTGCCAAACTAGTTCAAATAATTAAGGCTATATAAATAATTATCTATTTTAAATTGTTATGACCATTTGTTTTGTCATAAAGCAAATGTTTTTCTTCATATAAGTTTGTTCAAAATAAAATAATGCTAATCTACTAATATGTAAAAAATTAATAAGAGATTTAAAAAAAAATCTGTATATCAAACAAACGTAAATAGTTATGAGTATTTGAGCAATTATTTATTTCAAATTGTTTGACTTTTTGGTTTGTTATAAAACAATAGTTTCTGTTCATACAAGCATATTTGGATTAAAATAATATTAATTTATTAATATTTCAACAATTAACAAGTAAAAGATTTAAAAAATAAATATTTTTATCAAACTAGTTAAATATGTAGACACCCTATTTAGTCCGGACCCAAGCTTATTAGGCATGGTCCAATAGGATTTGGGTCTAAGCCCATTAGACTCAGTTTAAGATCCAATTAGCTGGTCCCAATGGGCTTTTATTTTTATTTTCATTATTTAATATATATATTTTTATTTTTAATTTTTTCTATTAATATTTTTATTATTTATCTATTTTTTTATTTATCTAATTATTTTTTTGTGTTATCTATTAATATATTTATCTTTTTATTTTGATTAATTTTCGGTTAAGATTAGGATAAAAAAAAATGGAATGAATTTGGCTGTGATTTGGGAATTGGCAAAGTTGGGATTGGTTTCAAAGATTGAATCCAAATCCCATAAAGAGTTGGGATTGATCAGAAACTCTTCTGATCAATCTCTATAAATAGGTGCTGGAAGAACATAAGAAAACACACAGAAAAAAAGTAGACACAGAGAAGAACAGAAGCTAAAAAAAGGTTTTGGTGTGTTAGAATCTCGTGCTGAGTCTCTGAGCTGTTTTTCTTCCTCAAGCCCAGCCGAGCCGTTCCCAGGTTTTTTTTTCATTATTTATTTATTTATTTATTATTATTATTAGATTAGATTTGTTTAATATTCTTTTATTTTTATCTTTATTTTATTTTTATTTTTATTTTACTTTTCTTTATTTTTATTTTCACTTTTATTTTATTTTATTATTTTATTTTCTTTAAATAAAATCCAAAAAAAAAATATTTTTGGGGAAAAGTTGAAAGTATCAATTTTCCTCGAAATTAAAGTTTCCAGAAAAATATTTTTGGGAAAAAGTTGAAAGTATCAATTTTCCTTAAAAATAAATTTTCAAAAAAGTTTTTTTTGAGGAAAAGTTGAAAATATCAATTTTCCTTGAAATTAAAGTTTTTTAAAAAATATTTTTGGGGAAAAGTTGAAAGTATCAATTTTCTTCGAAATTAAAGTTTCCAAAAATATTTTGGGGAAAAGTTGAAAGTATCAATTTTCCTCGAAATTAAAATTTTTAAAAAATATTTTGGAAAAAAGTTGAAAGTATCAATTTTCCCTGCACAAAAGTAGTCATTTTTTTCTTTTTCCTTTTTATTTTCTTTTTAAATAATCCGACAATGGAGCCCCTGCAAGTGAAACAGTAGTTTTCTTGCATACTCTTGAGGTGAGGGGATTTTTTCAATTTTTTGCTAAAAGTATTAGAGTCAATTGAGAATAATTTCCAACAACTAATTACTTGGTAAAGTTTTAAGGCTTATTGGATAACACAAAATTAAGCTGGTACCATCTTTCGATGGACGTTGTGAGGGTGCTATAACCTTCCTCACACGTAACCGAACTCTCAAACCCTATTTTGGTTAGTAGACTCAAACCTATTCTTGTAGGGACCTTTAAACTTAGGTGTTCCTTGAAAGGATAGATTCTTTAGGTGGCCAATCGCACCTAGATAAAAAAGATTAGTGGTGACTCCTTCAAGTCAATGTCTAGCGATGGATCTCTGGATCTAGACGCTATGACAGCTTGGCGACTCCACTAGGGACACTGAGAGTCAGGCCAGCAAATAAATTTGTGTTATCCAAAAGCCTAATAAAATTGAACCTTTTTATATATATGTGTTATTATGTTTATTTGCTTTATTAATTATGTCATTCATATGTATGTGCATAACATGAGCTCTATACCTGAGCTCCGTCCCTCTAGGAGGGAGTAAAGTACCTATTGCTTTCGTGAGGTTTAATACCTCCGCAGTGGCTAGCGAAATACTCCCACTCAAATTGAATCTTTTCCACTTATAGCCTGTAATAGGTGAGGATTAAGGTGCCTTACTAGTCTGTGATGGACAATGATGTAAGAAGCAATTTGGGAGCCATTAGACTTTAGCCTTGACCTACATATAAGTGAACCTTAGAAGTGCCTAACCCTAAGGTAGAGCCCTTTTTACCCAATAAGAGATATACCCTGAAACTAGGACACAAAAAAGGTGTTTATCTAAACATTTTGATTGTCTGACTTTGTACATCATTTTCATTATCATATGTAACATTATGCATCAACATCACTTTCATTTCATCTATGAAACTAACTATGTTGTTTGTCTGATTTTATGCATTTGTATTATTTTCATGATCATGTTTTAACATAATCATTTGCATCCATTTCATATTAGATTTCATCCATAAAAATGTACATTTCATTCGTGCATCAACGTATCATACATGAAGCATAGCATAGCATTTCTAATCATAATTGTGGTGCTAAAGGTTCAAGGATAGCCCCACCAAGCAACCTCACCCATCAATATAACACAAAAACCAGAGCCAGACAAATGGAGCAGGAAAACTCTCACAGATTTGAAAAATTGGAAAAAGCTCAGGAAAAGATTGAGAATGAGTTAAGTAAAATTTTGGATGCTTTCAACAAATTAAATAAAGGGAAAGGAGTAGAAGAGAACACAAGCCAACAAGGTCCTGTATCGTAAGAAGTGACTGACCCTTTATATCCACTTGGTTTTGGTCCACCTCAAGCCTAGTCTACACAAGAGGTTCCACCACAACACTACACATATCCTACATATCTCGGGATGCCATCAGCCTCCAACTCAGGGCATTATCATAGCTATGTAAATCCTGTCTTTACTAAAAAGGCAGTTGAACCAATTCAAATCCCTGATATGGATGAACTGAAAGACAAGGGAAAGATAAAAGTGGAAGCTCAAGAAAACTCTAAAATTAGTATGCTAGAACAAAGGCTACGAGCTGTGGAAGGAATTGGTTTCTATGGTTTAGTTGATGCTGCTGGGCTTTGCTTAGTCCGTGATATGGTTATTCCTCATAAGTTCAAAGTACCAGAATTTGAAAAATATGATGGCACAAAATGCCCAAAAACTCATATTACCATTTATTGTTAAAAGATGGTAGCCCATGCTCATGATGAAAAGCTACTAATGCATATTTTCCAAGATAGTCTTATCGGTTCTACTGTTAGGTGGTATATCCAGTTAGACAGAACTCGCATCTATTCCTGGAGTGACATGGCCATGATTTTATCAGTCAATATCGACATATCATGGATTTGGCCCCTGATCATTTGTCTTTACAAAACCTTAAGAAAAAGGCCAATGAGACTTTTAAAGATATTGCCCAGAGGTGGAAGGATATTGTTTTTCAAGTATAGCCTCCTCTAACTGAGAAAGAAACTACAGTGTTGTTTGTCAGCACTTTGAAGTCTCCCTATTATGAAAAGATGATAGGAAATGCAACAAAGAATTTCACCAACATGGTGATCTCTAGAGAAATTATTGAAAGTGCCATAAAAAATGGCAAGTTGAAAGGAAGAGAAACCAAAAAGGCATCAGAAAAGAAAGAAACTGAAGCTTAAGTTGTGAGCTTTGATAGACAACAATTCAGGGGTTACCAACCCTATCCACCCCAAGGTTACTCTCTGTACTATTTTACTGTGAATAATGCCTCATCCTACCCATACCAGCTAGTTCCACAACCACCTTATTCATCCACACACCGATCAATTTTTAGCTATCAAGATCTTATATATAACTTTAACATTCAAGCTCCTACAATAACCCAAATTCATCTTACTAACCCAGCAAGTGGTTTACGAGAACAACGGATTACTCGAGAAAAACCTGTATTTGATCCAATCCCCATGACTTATACGGAGCTATATCGAGAACTCTATAATAGCCATTTGATTGCCCCTAGCCATGTGGAGCCACTTAAGCCACCCTATCCTAAGTGGTATAATCCTACAGCCCACTGCGACTACCACTATGGAATTACTGTCCATTCTACTGAAAATTCCACTACTTTAAAGCATAAGGTGCAATGGTTGATCAATGATGGAATGGTAAGTTTTGATCAAGGAAAAGTAACAACACCTGATGTTAGTACTTTGAGTGACAATCAAGAACACATTGGTTAGAAAGGGTCCGAAGAGTCACAATGAATTGAGGGGTAAGATGTCAATAGAGATTCTTCACCTGATCACATAAGGGGACAATTTTGAAGAATGGAGATAAGGCTGGTTGAAGGTTTTTTTGTCATTTTAGGATTTCTTTTCGAGTAATGTTAGATTTCTTTTTGCAATATGACTTCACTTGTTATCATTTTAATAAAGGCAAGTTAATGCATTTCATTACATTTTCTCTTTCACTCGACCATTACTCCATGCTCTGTTACCTTTCATAAATTTACATTCCCATTCTCAAATTTTAGATGATGAATATTTAGACAATGATAACAATAATTCTGAGATTTAATTTTGAGAACTCATCCACGATAATATGATGAGATGATTTGAGCAAAAAAGTAAGCTGTTACCAGAGGTGAAATAGATATATCTTGAAGATGTGCAATCTTTTATACAGGTTCATGAGCTTTGTTCAATAGATGATGTTCAAGAAAGGTATTCACAATTGAGATGAAAAATGGCCATCTTTCTTTTACCGTTCGAAAAACCATTTATTATTACCCATTTGAGCCTATTATGATTTCTTTTTCTGAAGAACCCCAACCAAAGATCACCTTCTACACTGGGGGACAATTTTTTTAAAATACACAAAAGGTCTCAAAGATGGAAAGAGAAAGAAAAGCAAAAGATAAAATAAATGCCACAAATGATTTGGGGTAAAATAATGAGAATCCTTTGTGTGAGGAAAGAGAAAAAATAGTGAAATGATGTGAGGGCAAAATGCCGAGTCACATCAAATGATCCTTTGGTCTTGAACCTTTTTAATACATGTTTTGAGCCTATTATATCCATTTCTTTTATGACCCCTCACTTTGACCTACATTACAACCTTGAAAAGTCCATTTGGATCAAGTGTGAATGCTCAACTTGATTGATCATATGTTGGGCGAAGGCATGCTTATGATGAAACAATGGAATCATGCTATATTGCTTTAAAGTTTGATGTGTAGAAAGATATCAACAATGGGTGAAAAATGAGAAAAAAGAAAGGAAGATGATGAAAAATGAAAAAATGAAAAAATGGAGAAAAAAAGAAGAAAAAAAGAAGAAAAGAAGAAAAAAAATGAAAAAAAATGAAAAAAATGAGAAAATGAAAAAAAGATTCAAATTGAAAACCTGAAAAGGTGATTTAGGTAGAAAAAGATCATGTCAAATGGTTCACATGGGTGGAAGATCAAAGACACTTGAAGATCCCTAAAAGACTGGGGCAAAGTTCGCCAAGCTCAAAATAACTTCAACAATAAATGGAATGAGTTTTTGAAAAAAACTCCTAGATTAATGTTAAGAATTATCTGGATATTCATCGTTTGGACATACCATTCATCCCAATGACATGTATCCAATTTATTTCCTTTCCCATTTATTTTGTATCAAAATAGATCTTCATTGATTATTTTTACCATAATTCACCTTGTGTTCTCTTATTGTTACACCCCTAGAATGAATTGAGAAAATGCTTGATTGCATTGTATTTGTCAAGAATTGAAATGATAATGAATGAATGAATATGTGCTTAAAAGAGTCTTGCATTCATTTGAAAAGAAATCTAAGATGATGGTGGTAACAAAATGAAAAAATGATGGAAACCTAAAAAAGATGATTTGAAAGGACATATGATGTGACCAAATGAAGAATATGATGATGGATTGGACAATAAAATGAAGATGGGGCAAATCTTTAAAAGTGGTATAATCAAGTGATGAATATGGGGATGTATTGGTTATGTGATGAAAATGATATGGAGCAATAGACGAAACTGATGTTGAGAGGCTTATGAATGATGACCAAGTGATAAGTACAAGGATGAATTGGTCGACATGACTTGCAAGTTATGATTGAATGATGAAAATAATCAGTGGACAAAGTTTGTTTTGGAATGGTTAGGGTTGAGAAACCTATGAGTGTGACCTAGTTTAGAATGGTTAATGCTAAGACGCCTATGAGTAATGACTCAATGATGGTGGATGAAACTTGTTTTGAAATTTTTTAGTGCTGATAAGTCCATGAATGGTGGTCAAGTGATGATCGATTGATGAAACTTGTTTCGAAGTATTGAGAAACTGAACAAGGAAGACATGCGGAATGGTGGAGTTTTGAGAGCCATATCACCATAATTATTTAGAATTTTGTTACATAGACATCTGCATTACATTCATCATGGGGGCATCATTGTTTGAATAATACATACACATAATTTGATGAATTAAACTTTGTTTGGACATGCATGGCACATGAGAATATAGGTTACCGCATTTGCATCATTAAGAAGGCATTTGCATCTTTCGTCATAACATTCATTCATGTAAATTTTTGAGTCATTTAAAAAAAAATTGTGAATATTTTGATGAGAATTTTTGAGAACTCAAATGAGAATCTTTGAGTTTCAAAATGAGAATCTTTGAGGAGTGAAGCCTTAAAGTTCGTCGAATGTGAATCTTCGAACTAGAATGAAAAGTTTTAAACTTTTGGATGTGAATCTCCAAAATACAAAGCTTCAACTTTTTGGATATGAATCTATAAACTTTTTTAAATGAGAACCTTTGAACTTAGATGTGAAACTTTAAGTTTTATTGCTAAGCCTTTGAACTCAAATGAGACGCTTTGAATTTTTGGATGAGAATCTCAAGCTTGCCAAATGCGAACCTTTAAAAAACCTTGAACTTTTGGATGTGAGCCTCCAAAATTCAAATGAGGATCTTTGATGCGAGTCTTGCAAGTTGCAAATGCAAATCTTGAGATTTTGCAAATTTGAATGAAACTACAATTTTGAGAATCAAATTTCAGTAAATTCTTACGAAGTTAGAAGGTTCTTGCGAATCTGAACCTATGAATGATGAACTCAAATTGTGAATCTTTGAGTTTCAATTACAAAATTTCTTCAATCATGATCTATAACTCCTTTGGACATGATTGTCAATGAGCAATTTACTTTTCAAAGTCGTGGTGCCTCTGTTTAGAGGAGCAATTTATTTTTCAAAGTTGTGGTGCCTCTATTTAGAGGAGCAATTTACTTTTCAAAAGTTGAGGTGCCTCTGTTTAGAGGAGCAATTTACTTTTCAAAGTTATGGTGCCTCTATTTAAAGGAGCAATTTACTTTTCAAAAGTCGTTGAGCCTCTGATTAGAGGAGCCATTTACTTTCCAAAAGTCATTGAGCCTCTGATTAGAGGAGCTTTAGTTATTTTCAAAATTGTTGAGCCTCTGATTAGAGGAGCCATTTATTTTTCCAAAGTCGTTGAGCCTCTGATTAGAGGAGCCATTTACTTTTTAAAGTCGTTGAGCCTCTAATTAGAGGAGCTATTTATTTTTCCAAAGTCGTTGAGCCTCTAATTAGAGGAGCTTTGTTTATGTTTCTCAAAGTCGTTGAGCCTCTGCTTAGAGGAGCTTTGATCAAAATTTTAACAAGCAAAAAAAAAAAAAACAAAACAAAAAAAAGAAAAAAAACAAAAACAAAAAAAGTGTCAAGTTGAGTCTTGAATGGGTGTCTACGTCTTTGCACAATTCTTGCTTCGCAAAAAAAGTGCAAAGAGGGGCAGCTGTAGACACCCTATTTAGTTCGGACCCAAGCCCATTGGGCCTGGTCCAATAGGATTTGGGTCTAAGCCCATAGACCCGATTTAGGATCCAATTAGCTGGTCCCAATGGGCTTTTATTTTTATTTTCATTATTTAAATATATATTTTTATTTTTTTTCTATTAATATTTTTATTATTTATCTATTTCTTTTATTTATCTAATTATTTTTTTGTGTTATCTATTAATATATTTATCTTTTTATTTTGATTAATTTTCGATTAAGATTAGGATAAAAAAAAAACTGGAATGAATTTGGCTGTGATTTGGGAATTGGCAGAGTTGGGATTGGATTCAAAGATTGAATCCAAATCCCATAAAGAGTTGGGATTGATCAAAAGCTCTTCTGATCAATCCCTATAAATAGGTGCTGGAAGAACAGAAGAAAACACACAGAAAAAAAATAGACAGAGAGAAGAAACAGAAGCTAAAAAAAAGTTTTGGTGTGTTAGAATCTTGAGCCGAGTCTCCGAGCTATTTTTTTTCCTCAAGCCCAATCGAGCCGAGCCGCTAAGCCGAGTCGTTCCCAAGTTTTTTTTTTCATTTTTATTTATTTATTTTTATTATTATTAGATTAGATTTGCTTAATATTCTTTTATGTTTATGTTTATTTTATTTTTATTTTTATTTTACTTTTCTTTATTTTTATTTTCACTTTTATTTTATTTTTTTATTTTATTTTCTTTAAATAAAATCCAAAAAAAAATGTTTTTGGGGAAAAGTTGAAAGTATCAATTTTCTTTGAAAATAAGCTTTCCAAAAAATATTTTTAGGGAAAAGTTGAAAGTATCAATTTTCCTTAAAAATAAATTTTCAAAAAAGTTTTTTTGAAGGAAAAGTTGAAAATATCAATTTTTCTCGAAATTAAAGTTTTCTAAAAAATATTTTTGGGGAAAAGTTGAAAGTTTCAATTTTCCTCGAAATTAAAATTTCTAAAAAAGATTTTGGGAAAAAGTTGAAAGTATCAATTTTTCCTGCATAAAAGTAGTCATTTTTTTCTTCTTCCTTTTTATTTTCTTTTTAAATAATCCGACGATGGAGCCTCTGCAAGTGAAACAATAGTTTTTTTGCATACTCTTGAGGTGAGGGGATTTTTTCAATTAGAGTTAATTGAAAATAATTTCCAACAACTAATTACTTGGTAAATTTTTAAGGCTTATTGGATAACACAAAATTAAGCTGGTACCATCTTTCGATAGATGTTGTAAGGGTGCTTGCTATAACCTTCCTCACACGTAACCGAACTCTCGAACCATGTTCTGGTTAGTAGACTCGAACCTATTCTTGTAGGGACCCTTAAACTTAGGTGTTCCCTGAAAGGATAGATTGTTTAGGTGGCCAATCGCACCTAGATAAAAAAGATTGGTGGCGAGTCCTTCAAGTCAATGTCTAGCGATGGATCTCCGGATCTAGACGTTATGACAAAATAGTCATGACGATTTGAGTAATTATCTATTTCAAATTATTTTGACCATTTCTTTTGTAATAAAATAATTGTTTGAGTTCACATAAGTTTATTTGATGTAAAATAATAATTTATTAATATTTCAAAAATTAATTAGTAAAAGAATTAAAAGAAGAATTTGTTTACCGAATAAGTTCAAATAGTTTGACTATCTAAACAATTATCTATTTCAAAACATAATGACCTTTTGTTTTGTCATAAAACAATTGGTTTTGTTGATGCAAGCTTATTTCAAATAAAATAATATAAATTTATTAATATTTCAAAAATTAATAAGCAAAAGATTTAAAAAAATAAATATGTTTAACAAATGAATTCAAATAGTTATGAATATTTGAACAATTATTTATTTCAAATCATTACAACATTTTTTTTCATAAAACAATTGTTTTTATTCATAAAAAATTATTCATAATAAAATAATACTAATTTATTAATATTTCAAAAATTAATAAGAGATTTAAAAACTAAATATGTTTACCATACTTGTTCAAATAGTTATGACTATTTAAATAATTATCTATCTCAAATTGTTATGATATTTGTTTTGTTCATACAACCTTATTTGAAGGAAAATATTGCTAAACTAATAATATTCTAAAATGAATAAATAAGAGATTTAAAAAATAAATGTATTTGCCAAACCAGTTCAAATAGTTAAGACTATTAAAACAATTATCTATTTCAAATTGTTCTAACCTTTTGTTTAGTCATAAAATAATTGTTTAAGTTCATACATGCTTATTTGAAATAACATAATACTATTCTATTAGCATTCAGAAAATTAATAAGCAAAAAATTAAAACAAAAAATAAATATGTTTTCTGAACAAATTTAAATAGTCAAGTCTATTTGAAAAATTATCTATTTAAAATCATTATGACTTTTTGTTTTATAATAAAACAAATGTTTTCAGTTCATAAAAGCTTGTGCAAAATAAAATAATATTACTTTATTAATATTTCAAATTTTGAAAAGTTGGAGATTTAAAAAATAAATTAGTTTATCAAATCAATTCAAGTAATTATGGCCATTTGAATAATTATCTATTTCAAATCGTTATGAATTTTTGACTTGTCATAAAATAATTGTTTTTCATCGTAATAGCCTATTCGAAATAAAATAATGCTAATTTTTAGTATTTCAAAAATTAATGAGTAGAAGATTGAATAAATAAATTTATTTACTGAACCGGTGCAAATAGTTATGATTATTTAAACAATTATATATTTCAAATTGCTATAACCTTTTCTTTTGTCATAAAACAATTATTTAGGTTAATACAAGCTTATATGAAATAAAATAATACTAATCTAACAATATTATGAAAATGAATAACTTAGAGATTTAAAAAATAAATTTGTTTGCCAAACTAGTTCAAATAGTTAAGGCTATATGAATAATTATCTCTTTTAAATTGTTATGACCTTTTTTCTTATTGTAGAACAAATGTTTTGTTCATTTAAGTTTGTTTGGAATAAAATAATATTAATTTATTAATATTTTGAAAATTAATAAAAGATTTAAAAAACTAAATCCTTTACTAAACCAGTTCAATTAGTTATAACAATTTGAATAATTATTTATTTCAAATCATTATTCCCATTTGTTTCCATAAAATAATTGTTTTTATTGATACAGTTTTATTTGAAATAAAGTAATGCAAATTTATTAACATTCTAAAAATTAAAAAGCAACGGATTTAAAAAATGAATCCATTGGCATGACTAGTGCAAATAATTATGATAGTTTGAATAATTATCTATTTCAAATTATTTTGACCTTTTCTTTTGTCATAAAATAATTGTTTCTGTTCATACAAGCTTATTCAAAACAACATAATTCTAATTTATTAATATTCCAAAAATTGATAAGACAAATATTTAAAAACTGAGTCTGTTTATCGAACAAGTTCAAATAGCTATGACTATTTGAATAATTATCTATTTGAAATCAGAATAACCTTTTGTTTTGTCATAAAATGATTTTTTTTTCTATTCATACAATCTTATTTTGATTAAAATAATACAAATTTATTAATATTAAGACAATTAATAAGTAAAAGATTTGAAAAATAATTATATGTTTATTGAACAAGTTCAAATCTTTATGACTATTTAAACAATTATTTATTTCAAATTGTTATGACTATTTGTTTAGTCATAAAACAATTGTTTTTGTTCATACAAGCTTATTTTGATTAAAATAATATTAATTTATTAAATTTCAACAATTAATAATTAAAATATTTAAAAAATAAATATGTTTATGGAACAAGTTCAAATAGTCATGACTATTTGACTAATTATTTATTCAAATCATTGTGACTTTTTGTTTTGTAATAAAACAATTATTTCAATTCATATAAGCTTATTTGAAAGAAAATAATACTAACTTATTAATATCTCAAAAATTAATGAGTAAAAAAATTAAAAAATAAATCTGTTTACCGAACATATTCAAATAGTCATGACTATCTGAATAATTATCTAATTCAAAATACTATAACCTTTTGTTTTGTCATAAAACAATTGGTTCTGTTCATGCGAGCTTATATTAAATAAAATAATATAAATTTTCTAATATTCCTAAAATTCACAAGTAAAAATTTAAAAAATAAATATGTTTTCCAAACACATTCAAATAGTTATGACTATTTGAACAATTATCCATTTCAAATCGTTATAACCCTTTGTTTTGTCATAAACCAATTGTTTCTATTCATAAAAGCTTATTTTGAATAAAATAATTCTAATTTATTAAAATTCCAAAAATTAATAAGCAAAATATTTAAAAAATAAATTGATTTATCAAGCGAGTTTAGATAGTTATGACTATTTGAACAATTATTTATTTCAAAGTTATTATATTTTGTTTTGGCATAAAAACAATTGTTTCCATTCATACAAGTTTATTCAAAATAAAATAATACTAATTTATTAATATTTTAAAAATTAATAAGTTAGAGATTTAAAAAATAAATCTGTTTACCAAACAAGTTCAAATAGTCATGTTTATTTGAGCTATGATCTATTTCAAATTGTTATGACATTTCGTTTTGTTGTAAAACAATTGTTTCTATTCATATAAAATTATTCAAAACAAAATAATACTAATTTACTAATATTTCAAAAATTAATAAGAGATTTAAAAAATAAATTTGTTTCTTAAACTAGTTCAAATAATTATGGCTATTTGAACAATTATCTATCTTAAATCGTTATGATCTTTGTTTTACCTTAAAACAATTGTTTTTGTTCATACAAGCTTATTCGAAGTAAAATATTACTAAATTAATAATATTCTAAAAATTCTAAGTAAGAGGTTTAAAAAATAAATGTGTTTGGCAAACCAGTTCAAATAGTTAAGACTATTAGAACAATTATTTATTTCAAATTGTTTTGACTTTTTGTTTAGTTATAAAATAATTGTTTCAGTTCATATGTGCTTGTTCGAAATAAAATAATACTAACTTATTAACATTCAAAAAATTAATAAACAAGATATTTCAAAAAATAATTCCGTTTGCCAAACAAGTTCAAATAGTTATGACTATATGAATAATTATCAATTTAAAATAAATATAACCTTCTGTTTTATTATAAAATAATTGTTTCAGTTCATAAAAGCTTATCTAAAATAAAATAATATTACTTTATTAATATTTCAAATTTTTATAAGTTAGAGATTTAAAAAGTAAGTTAGTTTGTTGAATCGGTTCAAATAATTTTGCCCATTTTGGCCAATTATGTTTTTGAAATCATTATGAACTTTTGTTTCATCATAAAACAATTGCTTTTCATCATACAAGCCTATTCGAAATAAAATAATACTAATTTATTAATATTTCTAAAATTAATAAGTAAGAGATTTAAAAAATAAATATGTTTATTGAACCAGTTCCTATTTGAACAATTATCTATTTTAAATTGTTATAACCTTTTATTCTATTATATACTAATTGTTTCAATTCACATGAGCTTAATCAAAATAAAATAATACTAATTTAATAATATTCCAAAAATTAATAACTAACAGATATAAAAAATAAATATATTTGCTGAAGCAGTTTAAATAATTAAGACTATATGAACAATTGTCTATTTCAAATCTTTATACTTTTGTTTTGTCATAAAACAATTGTTTCAATTCATGCAACCTTATTTGAAGTAAAATAATACTAATTTATTAATATTTCAAAAATTACAAAGTGATTTACAAAGTAAATCTATTTATCGAATTAGCTCAAATAATTATGACTCTGTTAATAACTATCTATTTCAAAATGTTATTTCCTTTTGTTTGGTCATATAACAATTGTTTTTGAACATTCAACCTTATTCAAAATAAAATAATGATAATTTATTAATCTTTCAAAAATTAATAAGTAGTGATTAGAAAAATAAATCTGTTTACCGAACTAGTTCAAATAGTTATGACTATTTTAACAATTGTAAACTTCAAATCATTATAACCTTTTGTTCTATTATTAAATAATTATTTTTGTTCGTAGAAGCTTATTCATAAAAAAATAAAACTAATCTAATAATATTCCAAAAACTAATAACTAAGAGAATTAAAAAATAAATTTGTTTATTGAACCAGTTCAAATATTTAAGACATGAATAATTATCTATTTCAAATCATTATGACCTTTTGTTTTGTCATAAAATAAGTTTTTGGAATTCATACTAACTTATTTGGAATAAAATACAACAAATTTATTAGTATTTCAAAAATTAATAAGTAGGAGATTTAAAAAATAGTTCTATTTACCTAACCAGTTCAAATAATTATGATTATTATAGCAATTATCTATTTCAAATCATTATGATCTTTTGTTTTGTCATAAAACAAATGTTTTTGTTCATATAAGTTTGTTCAGAATAAGGTAATACTAATCTATTAATGTTTCAAAAATTAATAAAAGATTTAAAAAATAAATCTATTTATCAAACTAGTTTAAATAGTTATTATTATTTGAGCAATTATTTATTTCAAATCGTTATGACTTTTTGCTATATTTTAAAATAATTGTTTCTATCCATACAAGCTATTCAAATTAAAATAATACTAATTTATTAATGTTTTGATAATTAATGAGTAGAAAATTTTAAAAATAAATATGTTTATTGAAGTAGATCAAGTAATCATGACTATTTGAATAATTATCTATTTCAAATCATTATTATCTTTTGTTTTGTTATAAAAGAATTGTTTCATTTTATATAAGCTTATTCAAAATAGAATAACACTAATTTATTAATAATCTAAAAAATAATAATAAAGATATTTAAAAAATAAATTTGTTTATTTAACAATTATCTATTTAAAATCGCTATAACCTTTTGTTTGGTCATAAAATAATTTTTTCTATTCACACAAGCTTATTTTGAATAAAATAATACAAATTTATTAATATTAAGGCAATTAATAAGTAAAAGATTTTAAAAAATAAATTTGTTTATCGAATAAGTTTAATTCATTATGATTATTTGAGGAATTATTTATTTCAACTAGTTATGACTTTTTGTTTTGACATAAAATAATTGTTTCTGTTCATAAAAATTTATTTGGATGAAAATAATATTAATTTATTAATATTTTGACAATTATAATTCGAAGATTTAAAAAAATAAATATGTTTTTTGAACAAGCTCAAATAGTTATGACTATTTTAGTAATTACCAATTTCAAATCATTACGACATTTTCTTTTGTAATAAAACAATTGTTTCAGTTCGTATCAGTATATTTGAAGTAAAATAATATTAATTTATTAATATTCCAAAAATTAATGAGTAACAAAATTAAAAAAAGAATCTATTTACTAAATAAGTTTAAATAGTTATGACTATTTGAATAATTATTTGTTTCAAAATACTATGACCTTTAGTTTTGTCATAAAACAATGGTTTTATTCATGCAAGTTTATTTTGAATAAAATAATTTAAATTTATTTATATTTTAAAAATTAATAAGTAAAAATATAAAAAATAAATCTATTTTTAGAACACGTTCAAGTAGTTATGACTATTTGAACAATTATGTATTTCAAATCATTATGACCTTTTGTTTTGTCATAAACCTATTGTTTATGTGGATAAAAGCATATTCAAAATAAAATAATACTAATTTATTAAAATTTCAAAAATTAATAAGTAAAAGATTTGAAAAATAAATCCATTTATCGAGCGAGTTCAAATAGTTATAACTATTTAAATAATTATTTATTTCAAATCATTATGATCTTTTGTTTTGTCATAAAACAATTGTTTCTATTCATATAAGTTTATTTGAAATAAAATTATACTAATTTAGTAATATTCTAATATTTAATAAGTTAGAGATTTAAAAAATAAATCTATTTACCGAAAAGTTCAAATAGTAGTGTCCATTCTCACAATTATCTATTTCAATTTGTTATGATATTTTGTTTTGTCATAAAACATTTGTTTTTAAACAATTGTTTTTATTCATACAAAATTATTCAGAATAAAATGATACTAGTTTATTAATATTCTAAAAATTAATAAGAGATTTAAAAACTAAATTTGTTCGTCAAACTAGTTCAAATAGTTATGATAATTTGGACAATTATCTATCTCAAATCATTATGATCTTTGTTTTGTCATAAAACAATTGTTTCTATTTATACAAGCTTAATTGGAGCAAAATATTGCTAAACTAATAATATTCTAAAAATAATAAGAGATTTAAAAAATAAATGCATTTACTGAACAAGTTCAAATAGTTAAGACTATTAGAATAATTATTTATTTCAAATTATTCTAACCTTTTCTTTAGTCAATAAAAAAATTGTTTCAGATCATACATGCTTATTCAAATAAAATAATATTATTTTATTAACATTCAAAAAAATTAATAAGCAAGAAATTTTTAAAAAAATGTTTACCAAACAAGTTCAAATAGTTATGACTATGTGAACAATTATCTATTTAAAATCATTATGACCTTTTGTTTTATCCTAAAACAATTATTTCAGATCATAAAAGTTTTTCCAAAATAAAATAATGTTACTTTATTAATATTTTAAAAATTAAGAAGTTGGTGATTTAAAAAATAAATCAGTTTATCGAATCAGTTCAAATAATTATAACCATTTGAACAATTACCTATTTCAAAACATTATAAACTTTTGTTTTGTCTTAAAACAATTTTTTTTTATCATATAAGTCTATTCAGAATAAAATAATACTAATTTATTAATATTTCAAAAACTAATGTGTAGGTGATTTAAAAAATAAATATGCTTACTGAAATAGTTCAAATAGTTACGACTATTTCAACAATTATATTTTTCAAATCATTATAACCTTTTGATTTGTCACAAAACAATTATTTATGTTCATACAAGTTTATTTGAAATAAAATAATACAAATCTAGTAATATTATGAAAATTAATAACTAAGAGATTTAAAAAATAAATTTGTTTGCCAAAATAATTCAAATAGTTGAGGCTATATGAATAATTATCTATTTCAAATCGTTATGACTTTTTGTTTTGTCGTAAAACAAATTTTTTTGTTCATATAAGTTTTTCGAAATAAAATAATATTAATTTATTAATATTTTAAAAATTAATAAGAGATTTAAAAAATAAATTTGTTTACCAAACCAATTCAATTAGTTATAATAATTTGAACAATTATTATTTCAAATAGTTGTGACCATTTGTTTTATCATAAAACAATTGTTTTTATTGATACGGTATTATTCAAAATAAAGTAATGCTAATTTGTTAATATTGCAAAAATTACTAAGTAATTGATTTAAAAAATGAATCTATTGGCTTGACCAGTACAAATAGTTATAACTATATGAACAATTATTTTTTTCAAATCATTATGATCTTTGTTTTGTCACAAAAGAATTGTTTTTGTTCGTATAAGTTGATTCAGAATAACATACTTCTAATTTATTAATATTCCAAAAATTAATAAGAGATTTAAAAACTGAATCTATTTATCGAAGAAATTTAAATAGTTATGACTATTTAAACAGTTACCTATTTCAAATCACTATAACCTTTTGTTTTGTCATAAAATAATTTTTTCTATTTATACAAGCTTATTTCAATTAAAATAATTCAAATTTATTAATATTCAGATAATTAATAAGTAAAAAATTTAAAAACTAAATATGTTTATCGAATAAGTTCAAATAGTTATGACTATTTGAACAATTATTTCAAATCATTATGACTTTTTGTTTTTTCATAAAATAATTGTTTTTGTTCATACAAGCTTTTTTGGATTAAAATAATATTAATTTATTAATATTTGGACAATTAATAAGCAAAATATTTTTAAAATAAATATGTTTACCGAATTAGTTCAAATTGTGATAACTATTTGAATAATTGTCTATTTAAAATCGTTATAACTTTTTGTTTCATCATAAAACAATTCTATCAATTCATATAGGCTCATTAAAAATATAATTATACTAATTTATTAATATTCCAAAAATTAATGAGTAAGAGATTTAAAATATGAATTTGTCTACAAAACAAGTTCAAATAGTTTGATTATTTGAACAAATATCAATTTCAAATATTTATAATAAAATAATTGGTTCTATTCATACAAGCTTATTTTGAATAAAATAGTATAAATTTATTAATATTCCAAAATTTAATAAGTAAAAATTAAAAAAATAAATATGTTTTCTAAACAATTCAAATAGTTATGGCTATTTGAATAATTATCTATTTTAAATAGTTATGACCTTTGTTTTGTCATAAACCCATTGTTTTTGTTCATACAAGCGTATTTGAAATAAAATAATACTAATTTATTAATATTTCAAAAATTAATAAGTAAAAAATTTTAAAAACAAATCTGTTTAAAAATTTTAAAAAATAAATCTATTTTCCAAATAAGTTCAAATAGTTATGACTATTTGAACAAATATCTATCTCAAATCATGACGATATTTATTTTGTTATAAAAAATAGTTGTTTCTTTTCATACAAACCTATTTGGATTAAAATAATACTAATTTTATAATATTCCAAAAATTTGTAAGTAAGAGATTTAAAAAAAAATGTGATTGCCGAACTAATTCAAATAGTTAAGACTATTAGAACAATTACATATTTCAAATTGTTATACCTTTTGCTTAGTCATAAAACAATTGTTTCTGTTCATACAAGCTTATTCAAAATAAATTAATACTAATTTATTAACATTTGAAAAATTAAAAAGAAAGATATTTTAAAAAATAAATCTATTTACTAAACAAGTTCAAATAGTTTTTATTATTTGAACAAATGTTAATTAAAAATCATTATAACCTTTTGATTTGTCATAAAACAATTGTTTCGGTTAATACAAGCTTAGATAGAATAAAATAATACTAATTTATTAATATTTCCTAAATTATTAAGTAAGAAATTTAAAAAATAAATCTGTTTACTGAATCAGTTAAAATTATTATGGCCATTTGAATGATTATCTATTACAAATCATTATGACCTTTTTGTTTTGTCATAAAATATTATTTTTAATTATGCAAGCTTATTTGAAATAAAATAATACTATTTTATTAATATTTCAAAAATTAGTAAGCAATAGATTTAAAAAATAAATCTATTTACCAAATTAGTTTAAATAGTTATGACTATTTGAACAATTATCAATCTCAAATTGTTAAAATAATTGTTTTGTCATAAAACACTTGCTTCTGATCATTGGAGCTTATTTGGTTAAAAATAATACTAATTTAATAATATTCCAAAAATTAATAAGTAAGAGATTTAAAAAATAGATGTGTTTGTCGAATCAATTCAATTAGTTAAAACTATTAAAATAATTACCTAGTTTAAATCGTTCTGACCTCTTATTTAGTCATAAAATATTTGTTTCATATCTTACAAGCTTATTCAAAATAAATTAATCCAAATTTATTAACATTCAAAAAATTAATAAGCAAAAGATTTGAAAAAAAAATAAATCTATCTATCAAACAATATAAAATAATTATTACCATTTGAACAATTATTTATTTAAAATTGTTATGACTTTTTTTTTGACATATAACAATTGTTTCAATTCATAAAAGCTTATCTAAAATAAAATAATACTAATTTCTTAATATTTCCAAAATTAAATAAGCAAGAGTTTAAAAAAATAAATTTTTTTACTGAACAAATTCTAATACTTACGACTATTTGACCAATTATCTATTTAAAATTGTTATGACCTTTTGTTTTGTCATAAAACAATTGTTTCAGTTCATACAAGTTTATTTGAAATAAAATAATACTACTTTATTAATATTCCAAAAATTAATAAGTAAGTGATTTAAAAGGTGAAAATGTTTATCGAATCAGTTCAAATAATTATGGCCATTTCAAGAATTATCAATTTCAAATCGTTATTACCTTTTGTCGGAATCAAATAATTTTTTCAATTCATACTAGCTTACTCAGAAAAAAATAAAATGAATCTATTAACATTTCAAAATTTAATAAGTAAGAGATTTAAAAAATAATTTTGTTTACCTAACTAGTTCAAATAATTATGACTATTTAAATAATTATCTATTTCAAATTGTTATGACCTTTTGTTTTGTCATAAAAAAAATGTTTTTGTTGATATATGTTTGCTTCAAATAAAATAATACAAATCTATTAATATTTCAAAAATTAATAAGAGATTTAAAAAATAAATCGTTTATGAAATCAGTTCAAATAATTATGACTATTTAAGCAATTATTTATTTCAAATCATTATGACTTTTTGTTCTATTATAAAACAATAGTTTCATTCATATAAGCTTATTCGGATTAAAATAATACTAATTTATTAATATTTTGACAATTAATAAGTAAAAAATTTCAAAAATAAATATGTTTAGTGAACTAGATCAAATAATCATGACTATTTGAATAATTATCTATTTTAGTTCGTATAAGCTTATTCGAAATAAAAAAAATACTAAGCTATTAATATTCCAAAAATTAATGACTAAGAGATTTAAAAAATGAATTTGTTTACTAAACAAGTTAAAATAATTAGGATGATTTGAACAATTATCCATTTGAAATCACTAAAACCTTTTGTTTTGTCATAAAATGATTTTTTATGTTCATACAAGCTTATTTTGAATAAAATAATACAAATTTATTATATCAAGATAATTAATAAGTAAAAGATTTAAAAAATAAATTTATGTACCGAACAAGTTCAAATCATTATGACTATTTGAATAGTTATTTGTTTCAAATTGCTATGACTTTTTGTTTTATCATAAAATAATTGTTTCTATTCATATAAGCTTATTCAGATTAAAATAATATTAATTTATTAATATTTTGATAATTAATAAGTAAAAGATTTAAAAAAATAAATATATTTATGAACAAGTTTAAATAGTCATGACTATTAGAATAATTATCTATTTAAAATCGTTTTAGTCTTTTGTTTAGTAAAATTGTTTATGTTCACATAAGCTTATTCAGATTAAAATAATACTAATTTATTAATATTTCAATAATTAATAAGTAAAAAATTTTAAAAATAAATATGTTTACCAAACTAGATCAAACAACCATACTATTTAAATAATTATTTATTTCAAATCGTTATGACATTTTGTTTTGTCATAAAGAATTGCTTTAGTTTATATAAGTTTATTCAAAATAGAATAATACCAATATATTAATATTCCAAAAATTAATAATTAAAAGATTTAAAAATGATTTGTTTATCAAATAAATTTAAATAATTATGATTATTTGAACAATTATCTATTTGAAATCAATATAACCTTTTTTTGTCATAGAATAATTTTTTCTATCTATACAAGCTTATTTTGAATAAAATAATATAAATTTATTAGTATTAAGACAATTAATAAGTAAAAGATTTAAAAATAAATCTGTTTATTGAACAAGTTCAAATCATTATGATTATTTGAACAATTATTTATTTCAAATTGTTATGACTTTTTGTTTTGCATAAAACAATTGTTTCTATTCATACAAGATTATTTGAGTTAAAATAATTTTAATTTATTAATATTTTGACAATTAATAAGGAAAATATTTAAAAATATATATGCTTATGAAACAAGTTAAAATAGTCATGACTATTTGAATAATTAATTATTTCAAATCATTACGAGCTTTTGTTTTATAATAAAACAATTGTTCCAATTCAAATAAGCTTATTTGAAATAAAATAATACTAATTTATTAATATTTTGAAAATTAATGAGTAAGAAATTACAAAATGAATCTATTCATCGAACATGTTCAAATAATTATGACTATTTGAATAATTATCTATTTTAAAACATTATGATCTTTTGTTTTGTCATAAAACAATTGGTTCTGTTCATGCAAATTTATTTTGAATAAAATAATATAAATTTATTAATATTCCAAAAATTAATAAGTAAAAATTTGAAAAATAAATCTGTTTTCTAAATATGTTCAAATAGTTATGACTATTTAAAAAATTATCTATTTCAAATTGTTATAACCTTTTGTTTTGTCATAAACCAATTGTTTCTATTCATAAAATTTTATTCAGAATAAAATAATATTAATTTATTAAAATTTCAAAAATTAATAAGTAAAAGATTTAAAAAATAAATGTTTATTGAGAGAGTTCAAAAAGTTGTGACTATTTGAACAATTATTTATTTCAAATTGATAAGGTCTTTTGTTTTATTATAAAACAATTGTTTCTATTCATACATGTTTATTCGAAATAAAATAATACTAATTTATTAATATTCTAAAAATTAATAAGTCGAAGATTTAAAAAATAAATCTATTCATCATACAAGTTCAAATGGTCATGTCCATTTCAACTATTATATATTTCAAATCGTTATGACATTTTGTTTTGTCATAAAACAATTGTTTCTATTCATACAAAATTATTCGTAATAAAATAATAATAATAATTTATTAATAGTTTGAAAATTAATAAGAGATTTAAAAACTAAATCCATTTATTGAACTAGTTCAAATAGTTATGACTATTTGAACTATTATCTATCTCAAATCATTATGATCTTAGTTTTGTCATAAAATAATTATTTTTGTTTAGACAAGCTTATTTGGAGTAAAATATTGCTAAATTAAGAATATTCTAAAAATTAATAAGTATGAGATTTAAAAAATAAATGTGTTTGTCGAACTAGTTCAAATAGTTTAGACTATTAGAACAATTATCTATTTCAAATCGTTTTATTCATACAAGCTTATTCAAAATAAAATAATACTAATTTATTAACATTTACAAAATTAATAAACAAGAAATTTTTAAAAAATAAATTTGTTTACCGAACAAGTTCAAATAGTTACAACTATTTGAACAACTATCTATTTAAAATAAATATGACCTTTTGTTTTATCATAAACAACTGTTTCAGTTCATAAAAGCTTATCTAGAATAAAATAATATTACTTTATTAATATACAAAAATTGATAGGTTGAGATTTAAAAAATAAGTCAGTTTATTAAATCGATTCAAATAATTATGGCTATTAGAACAATTATCCATTTCAGATTGTTATAAACTTTTGTTTTGTCCTAAAATAATTATTTTTCATCATACAAACCTATTTCAAATAAAATTATACTAATTTATTAATATTTAAAAAATTAATAAATAGGAGTTTTAAAAAATAAATTTGTTTACCAAACCAATTCATATTTGAACATTTTGTTTTGTCATAAACCAATTTTTTTTGTTCATAAAGACTTATTCAGAATAAAATAATATTAATTTATTAAATTTTAAAAAATTAATAAGTAAAATATTTTAAAAAATAAATATGTTTATTGAGCAAGTTCACGTAGTTATGGCTATGACAATAATTATCTATTTCAAATCATTATTATCTTTTGTTTGGTCATATAACAATTGTTTTTGAACATTCAAGCTTATTTGAAATAAAATAATACTAATTATTAATCTTTCAAAAATTAATAAGTAAGAGATTTAAAAAATAAATCTGTTTACCGAACTAGTTCACATAGTTATAACTATTTGAATAATGTAAACTTAAAATCATTATAAATTTTTTTTTGTTATAAATTTATTATTTTTATTTTTACAAGCTTATTCGAAATAAAATAATACTAATATAATAATATTTCAAAAATTAATAACAAAAATTTGTTTGTCGATCCATTTTAACTATCTAAGACTATATGAATAAATATTTATTTCAAATCATTTTGACTTTTTGTTTTGTCGTAAAATAAGTTTTTTTGAATTCATACTAGTTTATTTGGAATAAAATAAAATGAATTTATTAATATTTTAAAAATTAATAATTCAGAGATTTAAAAAATAATTTTGTTTACCTAACCAGTTCAAATAATTATGACTATTTGAACAATTATATATTTCAAATCATCATGACCTTTTATTTTGTCATAAAACAAATGTTTTTGTTCATATAAGTTTGTTCAAAATAAAGTAATACTAATCTATTAATATTTTGAAAATTGATAAGAGATTTAAAAAAAAAAATCTATTTATCAAACTAGTTCAAATAGTTATGACTATTTTAGCAATTATTTATTTTAAATTGTTATGACTTTTTGTTCTGTTCTAAAATGATTGTTTTTATTCAAATAAGCTTATTCGAATTAAAATAATACTAATTTATTAATATATCGACAATCAATAACTAAAAATTTAAAAAATAAATATGTTTATTAAACTAGATCAAATAATCATTACTATTTGAAAAATTATATATTTCAAATCATTACAACCTTTTGTTTTGTCATAAAAGAATTGTTTTAGTTCATATAAGCTTATTCGAAATAAAATAATACTAATTTATTAATAATCCAAAAATTAATAATAAAGAGATTTAAAAATGAATCTCTTTACTAAATAAGTTTAAATAATTCTGACTGTTTGAACAATTATTTATTTGAAATCACTATAACCTTTTGTTTTGTCAAAAAATATAATTTTTTGTTCATACAAGCTTTTCTTGAATAAAATAATATAAATTTATTAATATTAAGATAATTAATAAGTAAAAAATTTTAAAAATAAATCTGCTTACCAATCAAGTTAAAATCATTTTGACTATTTGAACAATTATTTATTTCAACTTTTATGACTTTCTTTTGTCATAAAACAATTGTTTCTATTCATACAAGTTTATTCAGATTAAAATAATATTAATTTATTAATAATTTGACAAGTAATAAGTAAAAGATTTAAAAAATAAATATGTTTAATGAACAAGTTCAAATAGTCCTGACTATTTGAATAATTATCTATTTCAAATTATTATAACCATTTCTTTTATAATAAAATAATTGTTTCAGTCCATAGAAGCTTATTTAAAGTAAAATAATACTAATTTATTAATATTCTAAAAATTAATGTGTAAGAGAATTAAAAAAAGAATCTATTTACCAAATAAGTTCAAATAATTATGACTATTTGAACAATTAAATATCACAAAGCATTATGACATTTTGTTTTGTCATAAAAGAATTGGTTTCGTTCATGCAAGCTTATTTCGAATAAAATAATTTAATTTTTTTAATATTCCAAAAATTAATTAGTGAAATTTAAAAAATAAATTTATTTTCTAAACATGTTCAAAGAGTTGGAGATTTAAAAATAAATATGTTTATCGAATCAGTTCAAATAATTATGGCGATTTGAACAATTATCTATTTCAAATTGTTATGAACTTTTGTTTTGTCATAAAACAATTGTTTTTCATCATACAAGCCTATTTGGAATAAAATAATACTAATTTATTAATATTTCAAAAATTAATAAGTGATTTAAAACATAAATATATTTACCAAACCAGTTTAAATAGTTATAACGGTTTGAACAATTATATATTTCAAATTGTTATAACCTTTGTTTTTGTTAGAAAATAATTATTTATGTTCATACAAGCTTATTTGGAATAAAATAATATTAATCTAATAATATTATGAAAATTAATAACTAAGAGATTTAAAAAATAAATTTGTTTGCCAAACCAATGTAAGTAGTTAAGGCTATATGAATAATAATCTATTTCTAGACATAACAATTTTGTTTGTAGAACTATTTCAAATAATTATGACTACTTGAACAATTATTTATTTCAAATCGTTATTACCTTTTGTTTTGCCATAAAACAAATTTTTTTTGTTCACATAAGTTTGTTCGAAATAAAATAATATTAATTTATTAATATTTCAAAAATTAATAAATAAGAGATTTAAAAAATAAATATGTTTGCCAAACCAGTTCAATTAGTTATAACTATATGAACAATTATTATTCATACTAGCTTATTCGGATCAAAATAATATTAATTTATTAATATTTTGAGAATTAATAAGATTTAAAAAAAGTATGTTTACCAAAAAAGTTCAAATAGTAATAACTATTTGAATAATTATCTATTTCAAATTGTTATGATATTTTGTTTCATCATAAAACAATTGTATCAATTCACATAGGCTTATTCGAAATAAAATAATACTAATTTATTACTATTTCAAAAATTAATGAATAAGAGATTTAAAAAAATGAATATGTTTACTGAACAAGTTCAAATAGTTATGACTATTTTAACAATTGTCTATTTCAAATCATTATGACTTGTTGTTTTGCCATAAAACAATTGTTTCTATTCATACAAGCTCATTTGGAATAAAATAATATAAATTTACCAAAATTTCAAAAATTAACAAGTAAAAATTTAAACAATAAATTTGTTTTCTGAACACGTTTAAATGGTTATGACTATTTGAACAATTATCAATTTTAAATTGTTATGACCTTTTGTTTTATCATAAACCAGTTGTTTCTATTCATAAAAGCTTATTTGGAATAAAATAATACTAATTTATTAAAATTCCAAAAATTAATAAGTCAGAGATTTAAAAAATGAATCTGTTTATTGAATGAGTTCAAACAGTTATGACTATTTAAATAATTATTTATTTCAAATAATTATGATCTTTTGTTTTGTCATAAAACAAGTGTTTCTATTCTTACAAAATTATTCAGATTAAAATAATACCAATTTATTAATAGTTTGAAAATTAATAAGAGATTTAAAAACTAAATCTGTTTACCGAATCAATTCAAATAGTTATGACTATGTGAACAATTATTTATATCAAATTGGTATGATCTTTGTTTTGTCATAAAACAATTGTTTCTATCCATATGAACTTATTAGGAGTAAAATATTGCTAAACCAATAATATTCTAAAAATTTATAAGTAAGAGGCTTAAAAAATAAATGTATTTGTCAAACCAGTTTAAATAGTTAAGACTATTAGAATAATTATCTATTTCAAATCATTCTAACCTTTTGTTTAGTGATAAAATAATTGTTTCGGTTCATACATGTTTATTCAAAATAAAATAATACTATTCTATTAACATTCAAAAAATTAATAAGCAAATAATTTTAAAAAATAAATCTATTTACCAAACACGTTCAAATACTTTTGACTATTTGAACAATTATCTATTTAAAATTTTTATGACCTTTTGTTTTATCATAAAACAATTGTTTCATTCATAAAAGTGTATCCAAAATAAAATAATATTACTTTATTAAAACTTTAAAAATTGAAAAGTTAGAGATTTAAAACATATATCAGTTTATCAAATCAGTTCAAATAGTTATGGCCATTTGAACAATTATTTTTTTCAAATCGTTTTGAACTTTTGTTTTGTCATAAAATAATTGTTTTTCATCATACAAGACTATTCAAAATAAAATAATACTAATTTATTAATATTTCAAAAATTAATAATTAAGAGATTATCTGTTTACTGAACCAGTTCAAATAATTATGACTATTTGAACAATTATATATTTCAAATCTTTATAACCTTCTGTTTTGTCATAAAAGAATTATTTATGTTCATGCAAGCTTATTCGAAATAAATAATACCAATCTAATAATATTATGAAAATTAATAGCTAAGAGATTTGAAAAATAAATTTGTTTGTTGAACCAGTTCAAAAAGTTAAGGCTATATGAATAATTATATATTTCAAATCATTATGTCCTTTTGTTTGTCATAAAACAAATGTTTTTGTTCATATAAGTTTATTTAGAATAAAATAATATTAATTTTTTAATTTTTTAAAATTTAATAAGAGATTTAAAAAATAAATTTGTTCATAAAACTAGTTCAATTACTTATAATAATTTAAACAATTATTTATTTCATAACTTTATGGCCATTTGTTTTGTCATAAAACAATTATTTTTACTGATGCAGTCTTATTCAAAATAAAGTAATGCTAATTTGTTAATATTTTAAAAATTAATAAGTAATGGATTTTAAAAAATGAATCTGTTGGCTTGACCAATACAAATAGTTATGATTGTTTGAACAATTATCTATTTCAAATCATTATGAACCTTTATTTTGTCACAAAACAAATTTTTTTGTTCATACAAGCTTATTCAGAATAAGATAATTCTAATTTATTAATATTTCAAAAATTAATAAATAAGGGATTTAAAAACTGAATTTGTTTATAAAAAAATTTAAATAGTTATGACTATTTGAACAATTACTTATTTCAAACCACCATAACCTTTTGTTTTGATATAAAATAATTTTTGCTATTCCTGCAAGCTTTTTAAAATTAAAATAATACAAATTTATTATAATTCAAACAATTAATAAGTAAAAGATTTAAAAATAAATTTGTTTATCCAATAAGTTCAAATAGTTATGACTATTTGAACATATATTTTTTTTCAAATCATTATGACATTTTGTTTTGTCATAAAACAATTGTTTTTGTTTATACAAGCTTATTCAGATTAAAATAATATTAGTTTATTAATATTTCGATAGTTAATAAGTAGAAGATTTTAAAAATAAATATGTTTATTGAACAAGTTCAAATAGTCATAACTATTTGAATAATTATCTATTTCAAATTATTATGACATTTTGTTTTATCATAAAACAATTGTATTAGTTCATATAGGCTTATTCAAAATAAAATACTACTAATTTATTAATATTTTGATGAGTAAGAGAGTTAAAAAATGAATTTATTTATCGAACAAACTCAAATAGTTATGACTATTTGAATAATTATCTATTTCAAATCATTATAACATTTTATTTTACCATAAAACAATTGTTTTTGTTTATACAAGCTTATTCTAAATAAAACAATATAAATTTATTAATATTCCAAAAATTAATAAGTAAGAATTTAAAAAATAAATATGTTTTCTAAACACATTCAAATAGTTAGGACTATTTGAAAAAATTATCTATTTTAAATAGTTAGGATCTTTGTTTTGTCATAAACCAATTATTTTTGTTCATACAAGTGTATAAAAATAAACTAATATTATTTTATCAATATTCCAAAAATTAATAAGTAAAAGATTTAAAAAATAAATCTATTTATTGAGTAAGTTCAAATAGTTATAACTATTTGAACAATTATTTATTTCAAATAGTTATGATCTTTTGTTTTGTCATAAAGCAATTGTTTCTATTCACACAAGTTTATTCAAAATAAAATAATATTAATTTATTAATATTCTAAAAATTAATAGGTAGGATATTTAAAAAATAAATCTGCTTATTGAACAAGTTCAAATAGTCATGTCCATTTGAACAATTATCTATTTCAAATTATTATGACCTTTTATTTTGTCATAAACAATTATTTCTGTTCATGCAAAATTATTCAAAATAAAATAATACTAACCTATTAATAATTGAAAATTAATAAGAGATTTAAAAACTAAATCTATTTACTAAAACAATTTAAATAGTTATAACTATTTGAATAATTATCTATCTCAAATTGTTATGATCTTTATTTTGTCATAAAACAACTATTTCTTTTCATACAAGCATATTCAAATTAAAATAATACTAATTTAATAATATTCCAAAAATTAATAAGCAAGATATTTAAAAACAAAATGTGTTTGTTGAACCAGTTCAAATAGTTAAGACTATTTTGTCATAAAACACGTTCAAATAGTTATGACTAATTAAATAATTATTTATTTTAAATAGTTATGACCTTTTGTTTCGTCATAAAACAATTGTTCTATTCATACAAGTTTATTTGAAATAAAATAATACTAATTTATTAATATTCTAAAAATTAATAGGTAGGAGATTTAAAAAAATAAATCTATTTATCGAACAAGTTCAAATAGTCATGTCCATTTGAATAATTATCTATTGCAAATTGTTATGACCTTTTGTTTTGTCATAAAACATTGTTTCTATTCATGCAAAATTATTTAGAATAAAATAATATTTATTTATTAATATTTTAAAAATTAATAAGAGATTTAAAAACTAAATTTGTTTTTCGAAACAGTTCAAATAGTTATGACTATTTGAGCAATTATCTATCTCAAATCATTATGATCTTTATTTTGTTATAAAACAATTATTTGTTTTTATACAAGCTTATTCGAATTAAAATAATACTAATTTAATAATATTCCAAAAATTAATAAGTAAGAGATTTAAAAAAATAAATGTGTTTACTGAACCAGTTTAAATAGTTAAGACTATTGAAAAATTATCTATTTCAAATTGTTATGACCTTTTGTTTAGTCATAAAACATTTATTTTAATTCGTACAAGCTTACTTAGAGTAAAATAATACTAATTTATTAACATTGAAAAAATTAATGAGCATGAGATTTAAAAAAAATAAATCTATTTACTGAATAAGTTCAAATAGATTGGACTATTTGAACAATTGATCTGACTATTTAAAGTCATTATGACCTTTTGCTTTGTCATAAAACAATTGTTTCAATTCATAAGAACTTATTCGAAATAAAAGAATACTACTTTACTAATATTTTAAAAATTAATAAGTAAGAGATTTAAAAACTAAAACTATTTTTTGAATTAGTTCAAATAGTTATGACTATTTGAATAAATATCAATCTCAAATCATTATGATCTTTGTTTCTCATAAAATATTTGTGTTAGCTCATACAAGCATATTTGGAATAAAAAAAACTAATTTATTGATATTTCAAAAATTTATAACTGAGAGATTTAGAAAATAATTTTATTTATTGGACCAATACAAATAATTATAGCTATTTGAACAATTATCTATTTCAAATCATTATTACTTTTTGTTTTGTCATAAAACAATTTTTTTTGTTAATATAAGTTTATTCGAAATAAAATAATACTAATTTATTAATATTTAGAAAATTAATCAATGAGAGATTTAAAAAGTGAATATGTTTACCAAACCAATTTTCAAATAGTTTTGACTATTTAAATAATTATCTATTTCAAATCATTATAACCTTTTATTTTGTCATCAAACAATTGGTTTTGTTCATACTATTTTACTTGGAATAAAATAACACTAATTTAATAATATTAAAAAACTCAATAACCAAGAAAATTAAAAAATAAATCTAATTACCAAACCAGTTCAAACAGTTAAGGCTATATGAACGATTATCTATTTCAAATCGTTATGACAATTTCTTTTGTCATAAAAGAAATTTTTTGTTTGTACAAGCTTATTCTAATTAAAATAATACTAATTTAATAATATTTTTAAAATTAATAAGTAGGAGATTTTAAAAATAAATTTATTTACCGAATCAGTTTAAACAGTTAAGACTATTAGAACAATTATCTATATATAATCGTTTTGACCTTTTGTTTAGTCATAAAACAATTGTTTTAATTCGTATAAGCTTATTCAGAATAAATTATTTATAATTTATTAATATTCAAAAAATTAATAAGAAAGAGATTTAAAAAAATAAATGCGTTTATTGAACAAGTTCGAATAATTATTACTATTTGAACAATTCTCTATTTAAAATCATTATAACCATTTGATTTGTCATAAAACAATTTTTTTAGTTAATACAAGCTTAGATGGAATAAAATAGTACTAATTTATTAATATTTCAAAAATTAATATAAGATTTAAAAAATAAATCTGTTAACCAAACCAATTCAAATAGTTATGACTATTTGAACAATTATCAATCTCAAATCGTTAAGATCTTTGTTTTGTCATAAAATAATTATTTTTGATCATAGAAGGTTATTTAGTTAAAAATACTAATTTAATAATATTCCAAAAATTAATAAGTAAAGATTTAAAATATAAATGTGTTGCTGTACCAGTTTAAATAGTTAAAACTATTAGAATAATTATCTATTTCAAATCATTCTAACCTTTTTTGTAGTCATAAAATATTTGTTTCATATCTTACAAGCTTATTCAAAATAAAATAATCAAATTTTATTAACATTCAAAAAATTAACGAGCAAAAGATTTGAAAAAAAGAAATCTGTTTAACAAACAAGTTTAAATAGTTATGAATATTTGAATAATTATTTATTTAAAATCATTATGACCTTTTGTTTTGACATAAAACAATTGTTTCGGTTTATAAAAGCTTATCCAAAATAAAATAATACTAATTTCTTAACATTTCAAAAATTAATAAGAGTAAAAAAAGATAAATTTTTTTATCGAACAAATCCAAATAGTTATGATTATTTGAACAATTATCTATTAAAAATAGTTATGACCTATTGTTTTGTTATAAAACAATTATTTAAGTTCATATAGGCTTATTCAAAATAAAATGATACTAATTTATTGATATTCCAAATTTAAAAAGTGAATCTCTTTACCAAATCAGTTAAAAAAATTATGGCCATTTCAACAATTATCTATTTCAAATCGTTATTACCTTTTGTTTGGTCAAACAATAATTGTTTTTGATCATACAAGTTTTTTTGGAATAAAATAATACTAATTTATTAATCTTTCAAAAATTAATAAGTAAAAGATGTTTATTGAACTAGTTTAAATAGTTATGACTATTTGAATAATTGTATACTTCAAATCGTTATAAGATTTTGTTCTATCATAAAACAATTATTTCTATTCATACAAGCTTATTTGAAATAAAATAATACTAATATAATAATATTCCAAAAATTAATGACTAAGAGATTTAAAAAATAAATTTGTTTGTCAAACTAGTTCTAATAATTAAGACTATATTAACAATTATCTATTTCATATCATTTTTGTTTTGTCGTAAAACAATCTTTTCAATTCATACTAGCTTATTTGGAATAAAATAAAATGAATTTATTGATATTTCAAAAATTAATATGTAAGAGATTTAAAAAATAATTTTGTTTACCTAACCTATTCAAATAATTATGACTATTTGAACAATTATCTATTTTAAATCATTATGACATTTTGTTTTGTCATAAAACAAATTTTTTTGTTCATATAAGTTTGTTTGAACTAAAAAAAATACTAATCTATTAATATTTCAAAAATTAATAAGAAGTTTTAAAAATAAAGCTATTTACCAAATAATTCAAATAATTATGACTATTTGAGCAATTATTTATTTTAAATTGTTACAACTTTTTGTTCTATTATAAAATAATAGTTTCTGTTCATATAAGCTTATTCGGATTAAAATAATACTAATTTATTAATATTTCAAAAATTAATAAGTAAAAGATGTTTATTGAACCAGTTTAAATAGTTATGACTATTTGAATAATTGTATACTTCAAATCGTTATAACATTTTGTTCTATCATAAAACAATTATTTCTATTCATACAAGCTTATTCGAAATAAAATAATACTAATATAATAATATTCCAAAAATTAATGACTAAGAGATTTAAAAAATAAATTTGTTTGTCAAACTAGTTCTAATAATTAAGACTATATTAACAATTATCTATTTCATATCATTTTTGTTTTGTCGTAAAACAATCTTTTCAATTCATACTAGCCTATTTGGAATAAAATAAAATGAATTTATTGATATTTCAAAAATTAATATGTAAGAGATTTAAAAAATAATTTTGTTTACCTAACCTATTCAAATAATTATGACTATTTGAATAATTATCTATTTTAAATCATTATGACCTTTTGTTTTGTCATAAAACAAATTTTTTTGTTCATATAAGTTTGTTTGAACTAAAAAAATACTAATCTATTAATATTTCAAAAATTAATAAGAAATTTTAAAAATAAAGCTATTTACCAAATAATTCAAATAGTTATGACTATTTGAGCAATTATTTATTTTAAATTGTTACGACTTTTTGTTCTATTATAAAATAATAGTTTATGTTCATATAAGATTATTCGGATTAAAATAATACTAATTTATTAATATTTCAAAAATTAATAAGTAAAAAATTTCAAAAATAAATACGTTTATCAAACTAGATCAAATAGTCATGACTATTTGAATAAATATCTATTTCAAATCATTATTATTTTTTGTTTTGTCATAAAAAATTTATTTCTGTTCATATAAGCTTATTCAAAATAAAATAATAACACGTTATTAATATTCCAAAAATTACTAATTAAGAGATTTAAAAAATCAATCTGTTTATTGAACAAGTTTAAATAATTATGACTATTTTAACAATTATATATTTGAAATCGCTAGAACCTTTTTTTTTGTTATAAAATGGGTTTTTCTATTCATAAAAGCTTATTTCTAATAAAATAATACAAATTTATTAACATTAAGACAATTAATAAGTAAAAGATTTAAAAAATAAATTTGTTCACCAAACAAGTTCAAATCTTTAGGAATATTTGAAGAATTATGTATTTCAAATTGTTACAACTTTTTGTTTTGTTATAAAATAATTGTTTCTGTTTATATGAGCTTATTTGGATTAAAATAATATTAATTTATTAATATTTTGAAAATTAATAAGTAAATGATTTAGGAAATAAATATTTTTTTGAACAAGTTCAAATAGTCATGACTATTTGAATAATTATCTATTTCAAATTATTATGACTTTTTATTTTGTAATAAACAATTGTTTCAGTTCATATAAGCTTATTTGAAATAAAATAATTCTAATTTATTAATATTTCAAAAATTAATGAGTAAGAGAATTAAGAAATGAATTTGTTTACTAAACATGTTCAAATAGTTATGACTATTTAAACAATTATCTATTTCAAAACATTATGCCTTTTTGTTTTGTCATAAAATAATTGCTCTATTCATGCAAGCTTATTTCAAATAAAATAATATAAATTTATTAATATTCCAAAAATTAATAAGTAAAATTTTAAAAAATAAATATGTTTTCTGAACATGTTCAAATAATTATGACTATTTGAGCAATTTTCTATTTCAAATCATTATGACCTTTTGTTTTATCATAAACCAAAAGTTTCTATTCATAAAATAATACTAATTTATTAATATTTTTAAAATTAATAAGTTGGAGATTTACAAAATAAATTGGTTTACCAAACAAGTTCTAATAGTCATGTCTATTTGAGCTATGATCTATTTCAAATTGTTATGACATTTTGTTTTGTTGTAAAACAATTGTTTCTATTCATATAAAATTATTCAAAACAAAATAATACTAATTTATTAATATTTCAAAAATTAATAAGAGATTTAAAAACTAAATCTATTTCTCGAACTAGTTTAAATAATTATGACTATTTGAACAATTTGTTATGTCATAAAACAATTGTTTTGAATTCATACAACCTTATTCAAAGTAAAATGATACTAATTTATTAATATTTTGAAAATTACAAGGTGATTTAAAAAGTGAATCTGTTTACTGAATTAGCTCAAACAATTATGGCTCTGTCAACAATTATTAATTTCAAAATGTTATTACCTTTTTTTGGTCATATAATAATTGTTTTTGAACATTCAACCTTATTCAGAATAAAATAATGATAATTTATTAATGTTTCAAAAATTAATAAGTAAGTAATTTGAAAAATAAATCTATTTACCAAACTAGTTCAAATAGTTATGGCTATTTGAACATTTGTAAACTTCAAATTGTTATAACATTTTGTTCTATCATAAAATAATTATTTCTGTTCATACAAGCTTATTCAGAATAAAATAAAACTAATCAAATAATATGCCAAAAATTAATAACTAAGAGAATTAAAAAATAAATTTGTTTATCGAACAAGTTCAAATATTTAAGACATATGAACAATTATCTATTTCAAATCATTATGACCTTTTGTTTTGTCATAAAATAAGTTTTTTTGAATTCATACTAACTTATTTGGAATAAAATAAAACAAATTTATTAGTATTTCAAAAATTAATAAGTAGAAGATTTAAAAAATAATTCTGTTTACTTAACCAATTCAAATAATTATGACTATTGTAGCAATTATCTATTTCAAATCGTTATGACCTTTTATTTTGTCATAAAACAAATGTTTTTGTTCATATATGTTTTTTCAAAATAAGGTTATACTAAACTATTAGTATTTCAAAAATTAATAAGAGATTTAAAAAATAAAATCTATTTATCAAACTAGTTCAAATAGTTATGACTATTCGAGCAATTATTTATTTCAAATCGTTATGACTTTTGGTTCTATTTTAAAATAATTGTTTCTATCCATACAAGCTATTTAGATTAAAATAATACTAATTTATTAATGTTTTGACAATTAATAAGTAGAAAATTTTAAAAATAAATATGTTCACCGAAGTAGATCAAGTAATTATGACTATTTGAATAATTATCTATTTCAAATCATTATGATCCTTTGTTTTTTCATAAAAGAATTGTTTTAGTTTATATAAGCTTATTTGAAATAAAATAATACTAATTTTGGTAATAATCTAAAAATCAATAATAAAGAGATTTAAAAAATAAATTTGTTTATTTAACAAGTTTAAATAATTATGACTGTTTTAACAATTATCTATTTAAAATCGCTATAACCTTTTGTTTTTTTCATAAAATAATTTTTTCTATTCACACAAGCTTATTTCAAATAAAATAATACAAATTTATTAATATTAAGGTAGTTAATAAGTAAAAGATTTTAAAAAATAAATCTATTTACCGAACAAGTTTAAATCATTATGTCTATTTGAGTAATTATTTATTTCAACTTGTTATGACTTTTTATTTTGACATAAAACAATTGTTTCTATTTATACAAGTTTATTTGGATTAAAATAATACTAATTTATTAATATTTCAACAATTAATAAGTAAAAGATTTAAAAAAATAAATATATTTACTGAACAAGTTCAAATAATCATGGCTATTTGAATAATTATCAATTTCAAATCACTATGACCTTTTCTTTTGCAATAAAACAATTGTTTCAGTTCATGTAAGCTTATTTAAAGTAAGACAATATTAATTTATTAATATTCCAAAAATTAATGAGTAACAAAATTAAAAAAAGAATCCTTTTACTGAATAAGTTTAAATAGTTATAACTATTTGAATAATTATTTATTTCAAAACATTATGACATTTAGTTTTATCATAAAACAATTGGTTCTGTTCATGCAAGTTTATTTCGAATAAAATAATTTAAATTTGTTAATATTCCAAAAATTAATAAATAAATATATAAAAAATAAATATATTTTCTGAATACGTTCAAATAGTTATGAATATCTGAACAATTATATATTTCAAATCATTATGACCTTTAGTTTTATCATAAACCAATTGTTTCTATGCATAAAAGCATATTCAGAATAAAATAATACTAATTTATTAAAATTTTAAAAATTAATAAGTAAAAGATTTGAAAAATAAATCTATTTATCAAACGAGTTTAAATAGTTATAACTATTTAAACAATTATTTAATTTAAATTGTTATGGTCTTTTGCTTTGTCATAAAACAATTGTTTCTATTCATATAAGTTTATTTGAAATAAAATTATACTAATTTAGTAATATTCTAAAATTTAATAAGTTGGAGATTTAAAAAATAAATCTGTTTACTGAACAAGTTCAAATAGTCTTGTCCATTCGAACAATTATCTATTTAAATTTGTTATGATATTTTTTTTATCATAAAACAATTGTTTTTATTCATACAAAAATATTCAAAATAAAATGATGCTAGTTTATTAATATTCCAAAAATTAATAAGAGATTTAAAAACTAAATCTATTTGCTGAACTAGTTCAAATAGTTATGATTGTTTGGACAATTATCTATCTCAAATTGTTATGATCTTTGTTTTGTCATAAAATAATTGTTTCTATTCATACAAGCTTATTCGGAGCAAAATATTGCTAAACTAAAAATATTCTAAAAAATAATAAGTAAGAGATTTAAAAAATAAATGTGTTTGTCAAACAAGTTCAAATAGTTAAGACTATTAGAATAATTATCTATTTTAAATCATTTTAACCTTTTGTTTAGTCATAAAAAAATTGTTTCATTTTATACATGCTTATTCAAAATAAAATAATATTATTTTATTAACATTCAAAAAATTAATAAGCAAGAAATTTAAGAAAAGTTTACCAAACATTATAAACTTTTGTTTTGTCTTAAAGTAATTTTTTTTATCATATAAGCCTATTTGTAATAAAATAATACTAATATATTAATATTTCAAAAATTAATAAGTAGGTGATCTAAAAAATAAATATACTTAGTAAACTAGTTCAAATAGCTATGACTATTTGAATAATTATATATTTCAAATCATTATAACCTTTTGTTTTGTCGTAAAACAATTATTTATGTTCATGCAAGTTTATTCAAAATAAAATAATATTATGAAAATTAATAACTAAGAGATTTAAAAAATAAATTTGTTTGCCGAACCAATTCAAATAGTTAGGGCTATGTGAATAATTATCTATTTCAAATCATTATGACTTTTTGTTTTGTCATAAAACAAATGTTTGTGTTCATATAAGTTTGTTTGAAATAAAATAATATTAATTTATTAATATTTTAAAAATTAATAAGAGATTTAAAATATCAATTTGTTTACCAAACCAGTTCAATTAGTTATAACAATTTGAACAATTATTTATTTTAAATAGTTATGACCATTTGTTTTGTCATAAAATAATTGTTTCTATTGATACTGTATTATTTGAAATAAAGTAATCCTAATTTGTTAATATTCAAAAAATTACTAAGTAACAGATTTAAAATATGAATCTGTTGGCTTGACTAGTACAAATAGCTATAACTATATGAACAATTATCTATTTCAAATCATTATGATCTTTGTTTTGTCACAAAATAACTGTTTCTGTTTGTATAAGCTAATTCAGAATAAATAATTCTAATTCATTAATATTTCAAAACTTAATAAGTAAGAGATTTAAAAACTGAATCTATTTATCGAAGAAATTTAAATAGTTATGACTATTTGAACAATTACCTATTTCAAATCACTATAACCTTTTGTTTTGTCATAAAATAATTTTTTTCTATTCATACAAGCTTATTTCAATTAAAATAATTCAAATTTATTAATATTCAAACAATTAATAAGTAAAAAATTTTAAAATAATAAGTTTATCAAATAAGTTCAAATAGTTATGACTATTTGAACAATTATTTCAAATCGTTATGACTCTTTGTTTTGTCATAAAACAATTGTTTTTGTTTATACAAGCTTTTTTGAATTAAAATAATATTAATTTATTAATATTTAGACAATTAATAAGCAAAAAGATTTTAAAAATAAATATGTTTACTGAACTAGTTCAAATAGTGATAACTATTTGAATAATTATCTATTTAAAATTATCACGACCTTTTGTTTCATCATAAAACAATTCTATCAATTCATATAGGCTCATTCGAAATATAATAATATTAATTTATTAATATTTCAAAAATTAATGAGTAAGAGATTTAAAATATGAATATGTTTACAAAACAAGTTCAAATAGTTTGACTATTTGAACAAATATCGATTTCAAATCATTATGACCTTTTGTTTTGTCATAAAATAATTGGTTATATTCATACAAGCTTATTCTGAATAAAATAATATAAATTTATTAATATTGCAAAACTTAATAAGTAAAAATTAAAAAAATAAATTTGTTTTCTAAACAGTTCAAATAGTTATGGCTATTTGAATAATTATCTATTTTAAATAGTTATGACCTTTTGTTTTGTTATAAACCAATTGTTTCTAATCATACAAGCGTATTTGAAATAAAATAATACTATTTTATTAATATTTTAAAAGTTAATAAGTAAAAAATTTTAAAAACAAATCTATATAAAAATTTTAAAAAATAAATCTATTTTTCAAACAAGTTGAAATAGTTATGACTATTTGAACAAATATCTATCTCAAATCGTTATGATATTTATTTTGTTATAAAACATTTGTTTCTTTTCATAAAAGCCTATTCAGATTAAAATAATACTAATTTAATAATATTCCAAAAATTTTTAAGTAAGAGATTTAAAAAATAAAGTGATTGTCAGACTAGTTCAAATAGTTAAGACTATTAGAACAATTACATATTTCAAATTGTTCTGACCTTTTTCTTTGTCATAAAACAATTGTTTCAGTTCATACAAGCTTATTCAAAATAAATTAATACTAATTTATTAATATTTAAAAAATTAAAAAGAAAGAGATTTTAAAAAATAAATCTGTTTATCAAACAAGTTCAAATAGTTTTTATTATTTGAACAATTGTCAATTTAAAATCATTATAACCTTTTGATTTGTCATAAACAATTGTTTCAGTTAATACAAGCATAGACAAAATAAAATAATACTCATTTATTAATATTTCCTAAATTATTATGTAAGAAATTTAAAAAATGAATATGTTTATTGAATTAGTTAAAATAATTATGGCCATTTGAATGATTGTCTATTACAAATCGTTATGACATTTTGTTTTGTCATAAAACAATTGTTTTGATCATACAAGCTTATTTGAAATAAAATAATACTATTTTGTTAATATTTTAAAAATTAATAAGCAACAAATTTAAAAAATAAATCTATTTACCAAATCAATTTAAATAGTTATGACTATTTGAACAATTATCAATCTAAATTGTTAAAATCATTGTTTTGTCATAAAACAATTGCTTCTGATCATTGAAGCTTATTCGGTTAAAAATAATACTAATTTAATAATATTTCAAAAATTAATAAGTAAGAGATTTAAAAAATAAATGTGTTTGCCAAACCCATTCAAATAGTTAAAACTATTAGAATAATATCTATTTTAAATTGTTTTAACCTCTTGTTTAGTCATGAAATATTTGTTTCATATCTTACAAGCTTATTCGAAATAAATTAATCCAAATTTATTAACATTCAAAAAATTAATAAGCAAAAGATTTAAAAAAATAAATCTGTCTATTGAACAACCTAAAATAGTTATTACCATTTGAACAATTATTTGTTTAAAATTGTTATGACCTTTTGTTTGGAAATAAAACAATTGTTTCAATTCATAAAAGCTTATCCAAAATAAAATAATACTAATTTCTTAATATTTCCAAAATTAATAAGCAAGAGTTTAAGAAAATAAATTTTTTTATTGAACAAATTCTAGTACTTACGACTATTTAAACAATTGTCTATTCAAAACCATTATGACCTTTTGTTCTATCATAAAACAATTGTTTTAGTTCATACAAGTTTATTTGAAATAAAATAATATTAATTTATTAATATTAAAAAAATTAATAAGTAAGTGATTTAAAAAGTGAATATGTTTACCGAATCAGTTCAAATAATTATGGTAATTTCAACAATTATCAATTTCAAATTGTTATTACCTTTTGTTTGGAATCAAATAATGTTTTCAATTCATACTAGCTTACTCGAAATAAAATAAAATGAATTTATAAATATTTCAAAAATTAATAAGAGATTTAAAAAATAATTGTGTTTACATAACTAGTTCAAATAATCATGACTATTTGAGCAATTATCTATTTTAAATTTAAAAAACATAGAATGAAGTTTTATGCTAATAAAATATAATTTTCTATCATAAAACAAATGTTTTTGTTCATATATGTTTGTTTGGAATAAAATAATACAAATCTATTAATATTTCAAAAATTAATAAGAGATTTAAAAAATAAATCGTTTATCAAACCAATTTAAATAATTATAACTATTTAAGCAATTATTTATTTCAAATCATTATGACTTTTTGTTTTGTTATAAAATAATAGTTTCTGTTGATATAAGCCTATTTGGATTAAAATAATGCTAATTTATTAAAATTTTGACAATTAGTAAGTAAAAAATTTCAAAAATAAATATGTTTAGCGAACTAGATTAAATAATCATAACTATTTGAATAATTATCTATTTTAGTTCATATAAGCTTATTCGAAATAAAATAATATGAAGCTATTAATATTCCAAAAATTAATGACTAAGAGATTTAAAAAACGAATTTGTTTACCGAACAAGTTTAAATAATTAGGATTATTTGAACAATTATCTATTTGAAATCACTGTAACCTTTTGTTTTGTCATAAAATGATTTTTTCTATTCATACAAGCTTATTTCGAACAAAATAATACAAATTTATTAATATCAAGACAATTAATAAGTAAAATATTTAAAAAATAATTCTATTTACCAACCAAGTTCAAAACATTATGACTATTTGAACAATTGTTTGTTTCAAATTGTTATGACTTTTTATTTTGTCATAAAACAATTGTTTCTATTCATATAAGCTTACTCGAATAATATTAATTTATTAATATTTTGATAATTAATAAGTAAAAAATTTAAAATGATAAATATATTTACCAAACAAGTTTAAATATTATCTATCTTAAATCGTTATGATATTTGTTTTGTCATAAAACAATTATTTTTATTCAGACAAGCTTATTTGGAGTAAAGTATTGCTAAATTAAGAATTCTAAAAATTAATAAGTAAGAGATTTAAAAAATAAATGTGTTTGTCGAACCAGTTCAAATAGTTTAGACTATTAGAACAATTATCTATTTTAAATCATTTTATTCATACAAGCTTATTAAAAAAAATAATATTGATTTATTAACATTTAGAAAATTAATAAACAAGAAATTTAAAAAAAAATAAATTTGTTTACCGAACAAGTTCGAATAGTTACAACTATTTGAACAACTATCTATTTGAAATAAATATGACCTTTTATTTTATCGTAAACAACTATTTCAATTCATAAAAGCTTATTTGGAATAAAATAATATTACTTTATTAATATTTCAAAAATTAATAAGTTGAGATTTAAAAAATAAGTCAATTTATCCAATCAGTTCAAATAATTATGGCTATTAGAATAATTATCCATTTCAAATTATTATAAACTTTTGTTTTATCATAAAATAATTATTTGTCATCATACAAGCCTATTTGAAATAAAATTATACTAATTTATTAATATTTCAAAAATTAATAAGTAGGAGATTTAAAAAATAAATTGTTTATCGAACCAATTCCAATTTAAACAATTATCTATTTCAAATCGTTATAACCTTTTGTTCTATTATAAAATAATTATTTCAGTTCAAATAAACTTGTTTTGGAATAAAATATACTAATTTAATAATATTTCAAAACTTAATAAGAGATTTAAAAAATAAATGTATTTGTCAAAACAGTTCAAATAGTTAAGACTATATGAACAATTATCTCTTTCAAAATTGTTATAACCTTTTGTTTTGTCATAAACCAATTGTTTCTATTAATAAAAGGTTTATTCATAATAAAATAATATTAATTTATTAAAATTTCAAAAATTAATGTGTAAAAGATTTAAAAAATAAATCTGTTTATTGAGCGAGTTCAAATAGTTATAGCTATGTCAATAATTATCTATTTCAAATCATTATTATCTTTTATTAGGTCATGTAACAATTGTTTTTTTTAACATTCAAGCTTATTTGGAATAAAATAATACTAATTTATTAATCTTTCAAAAATTAATAAGAGATTTAAAAAATAAATTTATTTACCAAATTGGTTCAAATAGTTATGACTATTTAAACAATTGTAAACTTCAAATGGCTATAAACTTTTGTTTTATTATAAATTTATTACTTTTGTTCATACAAGCTTATTTGAAATAAAATAATACTAATCCAATAATATTTCAAAAATTAATAACTAAGAGAATTAAAAAATAAATTTGTTTGCCGAACCATTTTTAAATATTTACGACTATGTGAATAAATATTTATTTCAAATCATTATGACTTTTTGTTTTATCATAAAATAAGTTTTTCTAAATCCATACTAGTTTATTTGGAATAAAGTAAAATGAATTTATTAATATTTTAAAAATTAATAATTAAAAGATTTAAAAAATAATTTTGTTTACCTAACTGGTTCAAATAATTATGATTATTTGAATAGTTATCTATTTCAAATCATTATGACCTTTTGTTTTGTCATAAAACAAATGTTTTTGTTCATATAAGTTTGTTCAAAATAAAGTAATACTAATCTATTAATATTTTGACAATTAATAAGAGATTTAAAAAAATCTATTTATCAAACTAGTTCAAATAGTTTTGACTATTTTAGCAATTATTTATTTCAAATCGTTATGACTTTTTGTTTTGTTCTAAAATGATTGTTTTTGTTCAAACAAGCTTATTCCAATTAAAATAATACTAATTTACTAATATATCAACAATTAATAACAAAAGAATTTTTAAAAATAAATATGTTTATTGAACTAAATCAAATAATCATGACTATTTGAAAAATTATATATTTCAAATCGTTACAACTTTTTGTTTAATCATAAAAAAATTGTTTTAATTTATGTAAGCGTATTCGAAATAAAATAATATTAATTTATTAATAACCCAAAAATTAATAATAAAGAGATTTACAAATCAATCTCTTTACTAAATAAGTTTAAATAATTATGACTGTTTGAAAAATTATCTATTTGAAATTGCTATAACCTTTTGTTTCATCATAAAATAAAATTTTCTATTCATACAAGCTTTTTTTCAAATAAAATAATATAAATTTATTAATATTAAGACAATTAATAAGTAAAAGATTTAAAAAATAAATTTGTTTACCGATCAAGTTCAAATCGTTATGAGTATTTGAACAATTATTTATTTCAAATTGTTATGACTTTTTGTTTTGTCATAAAACAATTGTTTCTATTCATACAAGTTTATTCGAATTAAAATAATATTAATTTATTAATATTTTAACAATTAATAAGTAAAAAATTTAAAACATAAATATGCTTAATAAACAAGTTCAAATAGTCATGACTATTTGAATAATTATCTATTTCAAATTATTATAACCATTTCTTTTGTAATAAAATAATTGTTTCAGTTCGTAGAAGCTTATTTAAAGTAAAATAATACTAATTTATTAATATTTTAAAAATTAATGAGCTAAAGAATTAAAAAAAGAATTTGTTTATTGAATAAGTTCAAATAATTATGACTATTTGAACAATTAACTATCATTAAACATTATGAAATTTTGTTTTGTCATAAAACAATTAGTTTTGTTCATGCAAGCTTATTTCGAATAAAATAATTTAATTTTTTTAATATTCCAAAATTAATTAGTAAAAATTTTAAAAAATAAATCTATTTTCTGAATACGTTCAAAGAGTTGGAGATTTAAAAATAAATCTGTTTATCAAATTAGTTCAAATAATTATGGCCATTTGAATAATTATCTATTTAAAATTGTTATGAACTTTTGTTTTGTCATAAAACAATTATTTTTCATCATACAAGCCTATTTGGAATAAAATAATGCTAATTTATTAATATTTCAATAATTAATAAGTAGGTGATTTAAAAAATAAATATGTTTACTGAACTAGTTTAAATAGTTATGATTGTTTGAACAATTATATATTTCAAATTGTTATAACCTTTGTTTTTTTCATAAAACAATTATTTATGTTCATACAAGTGTATTCGGAATACAATAATATTAATCTAATAATATTATGAAAATTAATAACTAAGAGATTTAAAAAATAAAATTGTTTGCCGAACCAATTTAAATAGTTAAGGCTATATGAAATAATAATCTTTTCAAGTCATAAAAATTCTGTTTGTAGAACTATTTCAAATAATTTGACTACTTGAATAATTATCTATTTCAAATTATTATTACCTTTTGTTTTTCATAAAACAAAATTTTTTTGTTCATATAAGTTTGTTCAGAATAAAATAATATTAATTTATTAATATTTCAAAAATTAATAAGTAAAAGATCTAAAAAATAAATCTTTTGCCAAACCAGTTCAATTAGTTATAACTATTTGAACAATTATTTATTTCAAATCATTATGTCCATTTGTTTTATCATAAAACAATTGTTTTTGTTCATATAGTCTTATTCAAAATAAAGTAATGCTAATTTATTAATATTCTAAAAATTAATAAGTAACAGATTTAGAAAATATATCTGTTGGCCTGACCAATATGAACAATTATGATTGTTTGAACAATTGTCTATTTCAAATCATTATGACCTTTTGTTGTGTTACAAAACAATTGTTTCTATTCGTACAAACTTATTTGGAATAACATAATCCTAATTTATTAATATTCCAAAAATTAATAAGAGATTTACAAAAAGAATCTGTTTACCGAACAAGTTTAAATAATTATGGCTATTTGAGCAATTATCTATTTCAAATAGCTATAACCACTACAAGAAAATGATGTATTAGCAGCAGTTTTGTAGTGGCCCTTCACTTACAAACACTGTTAGCTTTCGTGTTTTTATAAAAATTAAGGCATTTTTTATCAAAACACCACTAAATATTCAAATAGCAGCGTTGTTATTTATAAACTCCACCCAAGACTTGACATCAGTGGCGTTTCTCGACTAAAACACCTTGAATAATCTAGTTAAAAAACTTGATAGGGAATCATTGAAGGCGTGTTTTGGCAGACAACACCTTCAGTAATCCCCTCATAAAAAAGTGTATGAGATTATTGAAGGCATTTTCTACAAGAAACACCTTTAATAATTGGACCAAAAAATTTTACAAGCTTATTGAAGTCATATTTGTTAAAAAATGCCTTCAATAAATATCATATCAAAAATTTTGGATCGTACAGATGTTAACCATTAGGTGGTAGGTTCAATCCCCCACTTTAGCCTTTTTTGGGTTTTTGCAGAGATTATTTGTAATTGATTATTCTAGGCATTTTTTTTGCAAAAATGCCTTCACCAATTGCTTTAAAAAATATTGCCAAGAATATTGAAGGCATTTTTTGCAAACAAATGCCTTTAATAATCCATAGGAAAAATATGCAACCGATTCTTGAAGACATTTTTGGTCGAACTCGCCTTTTATAATCCAATCAATAAATTATTGTTTTGATTATTAAAGGCGTTGTTTATCGAAAATGCCTTCAATAATCCATAGACAAAAGTTGGAACGGATGCTTGAAGACATTTTTGGCTTAAAACGCCTTTAATATTCTAGATGATAAATTTGAACGCTCGGATTATTGAAGGCGGTTATTTCCAAAAATGCCTTTAATAACATTTTGTTAGGGATTATTCAAGGCATTACTAGAAGGTGATTTTTTTTAAAACACCTTCAATAATCAATACAAAAAAGTTGGAACAGATTCTTAAAGGCCTTTTTTTTGCCTAAAATGCCTTTAATATTCCACACAATATATTTTTGGGGGGATTATTGAAGGTGATTTTGATAAAAAAAAACACCTTCAAAATTTTCTTTTAGGGATGATTCAAGGTATTTTCTTGTTGAAAACATTTTCATTAATCCCATCAGAAAAACATATTTGATATTGTATATATGTCAAGTTAGTTGTAGGTTTATGCCCAGAAAACACCATATGTCAGTTGTATATTTATGCCCAGAAAACATTTGGTTTTATATATGTGATGCTATGAATTACATTTTAGAATTTACATAATGAACATTGTTGTATTTCAATAAATTGACCACACATCCAAAATTAAAACTGATAACGTTGCCATATTAATATACTTTTATGAAATAATCATACTCAATAATTTATTAAGTATATATAATGTATTCATATTAAGTATAACAATAATATTAAACCAATATCCCAATGTACAAACTTAAAGTTTTCATTCAACCTGGCATGTTAAAAACATTATAATAATTTGTTCCTTATATATTTACATTCAACCAACAATGTCTAACCTGAAGGTTTATCAACATTGATAAATGATAATACATAATCACACCATTCTTTACAAACTTCATCCAGTTCCTCTTTCGTGAAGCTTTCTTTACTCTCCCACTAAAAAAAATCAAAAGTAAATATTAATAAATGAGAACATAATGTACCTTTTTATTTTTTTGAAGATATAACGAGTTTATGAAATTTATACTAACCTTGAATGGTGTGGCCATAAAATCATCTAACACTATCTCCTGCATAAAACAAAGGACATAATATCCATATTCATTACTGGGTTGACGAGGTACCTGAAAATTAAATTGAATGAGTTTAGGAAACATTTATCTACACAAACTTAGCATAAAAGAATATATTTCACATTTATCGGTAATGACACCCATTTTCAATTTCTTTATCTTCTTATCGAATACATATATTACCTTAAATTGAAAAGAAAAAAAATTACTTAATACATAAATTAAATTACTTATGAAGAAATAGAAGATATATAATATAATAAAGTGTAATACCTCTTAATAAAAGTTTGAATATCCGGGTTAGGCGTCACCATTGGATTAACTGAATTAAGTAAGTATGGCGTTAAGGATTTGGTGTCAATCACAATAAGCACCCAATGACGACTACAAAATAATAACAATGATATAATCAGATTACGCATCAGATCAAATTTGGGTACGGTTGGAATATAATTTACTGTGTATTATACGGGAGCAAATAATAATTAACTAGTCTTTTCATGCATTGGATCACATGATTAGCATGATAAGCGATTGTGTCACGTTGCTCACTAATGAAGTTGGGGTAAAAGAAACTAAATCTATTGGTCAACTGTCTCCCCTTAAGCTCTCTATATAGAAAGCTACAAGATAACAATCAACACTGCTAGTTAGTATGATACCCTAATATAGAATACTACATATTGAATGTGCATATTTGTATTTATAAGCTAACCTCATAAAAGCAATGATATCAACAGTTGATAATTCATCTAGTTCACAAAATTCTTTAACTTCCTCCACAACAATGAAAGAAAATGATGGTTTATCAAATAACCCTTCCTCAAACTCAATGGTTATGAAGTTTCCTCCAAAAAAATGCTCTAGCAAATATTTGGATAACTAATCCATGAAAGCCTGAGTAAGGGTCATACTGTAAGTCCAAACATCCTGCTATAATATTTAATGAAATATAAGTATCAAAGCCAAATCAATTAATATAATAAACAAATTAATATTAAAATTATAAAATATCATACTTCTTGGGTGGTAGTAAAGAATGGATTCACTTCTTTCATTGCAACGAAAGTTTCTCCTATAGGGATGATGCGATCAAGCCACCCTACTGGCATGTTTTGTTGCATTGCTGCCAACATGGACTCCAAAGCAATGATTTTTTGTTGTTGCTCATTGAGGCGATGCTCTTGGTCATCAATTCGTTGCTGTTCTTGCTCATTGAGTGCTTCATATTATGTATTTCTCATTCACAGGGTTTTTTGTTGATTACCAAAAAAACTTTGATGACAAGATAAATTTACCAACCCCACAAACCCGACCAGGCCTTTCTTTAGCGCCTAATGCTAAAAACAAAGGATCTTCACCATACTGGGTTACCAGCTCACCAAATTTGACTTTGACAGCATAATCATCTTGAAAAACAATAATAAGATGGGCTATAACAACAAATCCATACGAGCTAGTACACACTCATGTATACAACCACAATGTCAATCATACATTATATTAAAAAAGTAGTTATACATATAATCTTTTTTACCATTTCTTTGGTTGCTTCATCTAAAAAGGATCCATCCTTTCGTAGATGTCCTTGTTTCTAGACATCCCATTTAGACACTTTTGTGCCAGAGCTCACTGATTCTTATTAAATTACCGCAATAAAAGAATCAAAATGTATGAAATGAATGTTTATAAATATCCATTAATAAGTACAAAACAAATATACGAGTACATATAAGCTCATACTTCACATTTACATATCCCTTTCTTGCTGTTCGATGGTGATATTATTGTTTGGCCTGAATGTCCTGTTGGAGTTCTTTGATTTTTTACAAAAGAAAGAAATTATGTCAATCAGATATAAAGATCAAAGGCTATATTACATAAAGACTTATAAACTATTTTTTTGGAAATGGGTTAGCATACTAAGAAATCTTTTAAAAGTCGATATTGAACAAAATTTATCCAATCTTCAACACTTATCACATCTGTATATGCCATAGGTGGAACAACCAATACGTCACATTCACCTGCTAGCGATAAAACATATTGGGTTGTCAATCTACTTTTAAAGTCTCTAAATACTTTCCTAGCATATTGCAACACAATCTTTTTATAGTCAATTAGGACGTTGAACCGTTCCTAAATAAGTTAACATAATTAGTATGAACACATTGAATTTCAAGTAAATGATCATTTAAGAAATTTTACAAAATAGTTGAATAAACATACCATAACCGATTGCCATATATCATCCTTTAAATCATCAGGAACTTGTTGCCAATCAATGTACATAATTGAAATCCTACGACAGACGATGGCTCCAATATGAGTAGTCATTTTGGCAGCTCTTTTAGCCACAAGCTGGCCACTTTGATTGAAGCTAACATGAATTTTTGTGTCACTCACTTTAATTTGTTTATTTGGGCCCCTTCCCTTTATTTTTTGGCCTACAGGTGTATCTTGTGCGTGTTTATTAGAAAGAGAATGATCTTGTTTAGAGTCCATAATACTTGCAATCTTGATCATAATTATACGAATTACACAATATGATCGTTTAAATTTAACATTGTACGTAATTAAAAACAACCAATACCATACTATGTACAGAAACACCATTTAGCACACCAATCAGCAATGTGCTCAGACATACCCTTTAGTAAACCACTTAGAAACAGCATTCAACAAACCATTCAGCAATGTGCCCAGACATACCCTTTAGTAAACCACTTAGAAACAGCATTCAGCAAACCATTTAGCATACGATTCAACCCCCCAATATCATACAAAACCATTCAACAAAACAATATCAGACAACAAGGTTCAACAAACCATTCAACATATGATTCACCTTCTAATATCATATAATACCATTCGACAAAACAATATTAGACAACGAGGTTTAGCAAACCATTCAGCATACGATTCAACCCCCCAATATCATACAATACCATTAAGTAAAACAACATTCTGACAACAAGGTTCAGCAAACCACAATATTTAAGGCGTACTACAATGAAACAACATACCTGTAATGAAAGATGCTTGGATGACTATGCTTATGGTGAAGTTAATGAAAATATATAAATGCATATGTAAATATTAAGGAACCAAAAAAAAAATCTCTATCGAATATTATAAATAATATAGTAAACTAAAAAAAAAACTCACTGATAGAAAAGAGAGGTGTGCTCCATTGATTTATTGTAGGTCGATGGCAATGATAGGGATAAAAAAACCAATGATTTGATAGAAATGTGTTTAAGGGTTTGGTTTGGTTTGGTTGAATAATGTAGCTTTTAGACATTCTATATACTAGCAGTTTGTTATTTTGGTGTTCAAGGCAAGGAAATGAATATAAAAATTATTATTGAAGGTATTTTTCTAGAAACAATGCCTTTAACAATCCCATTAAAATTTTAATTAGAGATTATTGAAGGCATTTTTTACAAATACGCCTTTAGTAATCCAAAAAATAATTTTCCAAGGAAATTATTAAAGGCGTTTATCCTCAAAAAATGCCTTTGATAATTATTAAAAATTATTGAAAGTATTTTGAGTAGAAAGTTGCCTTTACTGATATCCCTATGATAATGCTTCAGCCCCATTATTGATGGCATATTATGTAGAAAACACCTCCAATAATTATGGACTTCAAAAGTTTATAACAAATTATTTAAGGTGTTTTATAATAAAAGACGCCTTTAATAATCCCAAAATTTTTTTAAAGGAAATTATAAAAGATAGTTATTATCTACAAATGCCTTCACTAATTATGTATAAAATTTAAAAAGAATTATTAAAGGCATTTTTCTTGAATATACACCTTCAATAACTATGTTAACATTTGTGTAGCTGTATATTGAAGGCTTTTGTTAGTAGAAGATGCCTTTAATAATCCCAAAATTTTTTAAAGGAAAATTACTGAAGGCGTTATCAATAAACGCCTTCAATATTTATGTAAACAATTTAAGAGAAATTATTGAAGGCATTTATTATCAATAAATGCTTTCAATATTTATGTAAAAAATTAAAAAAGCATTATTGAAGGTGTTTGTCAGTAGTAGACGCCTTTAATAATCCTAAAATGTTTTAGAGGGAAATTACTAAAGATGTTTGTTGAAATTATTAAAGGCATTTATTATCAATAAATGCCTTTAATATTTATGTAGGAAATTTAAAAGGAATTACTAAAGGCGTTTGTCAGTAGAAGACACCTTAATAATCCTAAAATTTTTTAGAGGGAAATTATTAAAGGCATTTGTTATTAACAAACGCCTTCAATAATTATGTACTAAGCTTAAAAGCAATTACTAAAGGCGTTTTCCTAGAATAAACACCTTCTATAACCGTAGTAGTATATTGAAGGTATTTTCCAGTATAAGACACCTTTAATAATCCCAAAATTTTTTTAAAAAAATTTATTGAAGGTGGTTGTTATAAAAAATACTTTTAATAATTATGTTCATTATGAAATGTACTTAGTGAAAGCATTATTCTAGAATAAACGCCTTCACTAACCGTAATAAATTTTAAGTTCTTGATTATTGAAAGCATTTTTCTCTGGAAGACGCCATTAATAATACCAACAATTTTAATTGAAAATTATTTAATGCGTTTGTTCATAAAACAAAATAAAAGCATTTAGCAAAGGCATTTATTTACAATAAACGCCTTCACTATCTATCTTAAAATTTAAGCAGTGGAATATTGAAGGTGTTTTGCACTAGAAGACACCTTTAATAAATTGCTTCAAAAAATAAAATGAATTAGTCTAGGTGTTTTTCTGGAATAAAAGTCTTCAATAACCCCTTAAAATTTAAGTTATGTAATATTAAAGGTGTTTTCAACAGAAAAATGCCTTTAATAATCTCAAACAATTTTTAAAAGAGAATTATTGAAGGTAATTTTTTGTAGAAAATCATCTTCAATGATATTGTAAGATAAAAATGAGAGACTTATTGAAGGTGTATTATGTAAAAAAATGCCTTCAATAAATACACAAAAAATTAGATGAAATTAGTGAAAGCATTTTTGTGGCGTAAATGCCTTTAATAATTCTAAACAATTCTATTATGGCTCTGTTGAAGGCGTCTATAATATATTCAAAAAATATTTAAGAGGGAATTATTGTAGGTGTTTTTCTTAGTAAATGCCTTTCATAATCCGGTCCAATAAATATCTTCCCAAACTTAGCGCATTTAATCACTAACTTCAAGCTTCATCTTCATTATTATACTATTTCTCTTTCCAAACCAAGAACAATTTACTTTCCCTTTCCTTCAGCTTTTAGTATTCGAGTATTGTCTTTTAGAACCCTATTTTGACTATTCATTACTTATTTACTTTAGCTTTTACTTTAATCGAATATTCTTTTAGCTTTTGAAATTCACGATTTTCTTTTTGGTGTAAAAATTTTTTTCCAAAATCCATCTTATTTTAGCATGTTTCAACCTTAACTACAAATACTCTTGGGTACTGTCTACATTAGCAGCAGAGTTTTAACATTCATAATATTTGGTAGTTGATAAATTACTTCACAACGATGAGTTCTCATTTTGTGTAAGTACTGGTCTTGTTATTATCTTTTGTTTAAAACATAATAAACTTAAGTATTGTACATGTTCGTTTCATATAAATTATTTATATACATTTGGTCTGATAATGTAGCAAGTACTAAATGGATAAGAGTTGGATGTAAAAGTTAAGATTAAGTTAAGAGTACAGAGATGAGTGGAAAATTTTCTTAATTTTGCATTTGAGAATACAAGTGAAGATAATATGATATTATGCCATGTGTGAAATGTGCTAATATCGAGTGACAAATGTGTCAAGTTGTTTTTGAACATTTAATTTGTATTAGATTTCTTTCAGGATATGTTAATTGGTATTTTCATGGAGAGTTTGTACCGTCAAGGTCTTCCACTAGAGTTCTTTCAACTTTAAGGGCTCTCTAACACCAACATGATCCTTTTATTGTAGATGACATTGAAGGCATGTTACAAGATATTTTTAACATTCATAACGAACATTTTCCTAATCTTTCTCTCCAAAATGAAGGATTTAATCAGTCTAATGTTGAAATAAATGAATTTGGTGAACTTGGGATAGGTGTACGTGACTAACAACCTAGAAGAGAAGCATCAAAGTTTTATAGGTTGTTTGATGATATGAATAAAGAACTTTTTGAGGGATCAAAGCATTCAAGGTTATCTTTCTGTGTACGTCTTTTTCACTTGAAATGCTTATGTGGATGGATGAGAAACTCTTTAACTTTATTATTAAAGTTTATGAAAGAAATGTTTCTTTTTACAAAAATCCTCGAATCTTGTAAGGAATCAAAGAAGATGATCAAGGATTTAAGTCTCGAATATGAAAAAATTAATAGTTGTCCCAATGATTGCATGTTATATTGGAGGGATAGAAAAAATCAAGAATCTTGTCATTTGTGTGGTATTTCTCGTTGGGTGGACAAAAACCTCGACGAAAGGTTGAATGAGGATGGTGATAAGGTATGTGTCAAAAAGAAGCCTATTAAGGTTTTACGCTATTTTCCATTAATACCAAGACTTCAACGATTCTTCATGTCTTTTAAAAGTACAGATTCAATGAGGTGGTATCATGAGAAATGGATGGATGATAGATCATTGAGGTATCCTACATATTCTTTGGCATGGAAATCATTTCATTTTAGGTTTTTAGACTTTGCATCTGATCCTTAAAATGTTATGCTTGGACTAGCATTTGATGGATTCAACCTTTTCAAAATGATGAATACTTCTTATAGTACTTGACCAGTTGTATTGATTTCTTACAATTTACCACCATGGATTGCTATGAAACAATAGTCATTTATATTGTCTATGATAATTCCCAGGGAAAAAAGTCCAGGTAATGATATAGACATCAACTTACAACCTCTTATTAAAGAGTTAAAGCAATTATGGGAAGGAGTTGAGACCTATGATACATAAAAAAAAAAAAAGAACTTCAATATGCATGCTGCTTTATTATAGACTATCAATGATTTTTTTGCTTATGTGAATTTATCTGATTGGAGTACAAAAGGTCATTATGCTTGTCCATGTTGTGCTACATAGATATGTTCGACGTGGTTACCTAATGGTAGGAAGTTCTGTTATATGGGACATCATCGATGGTTAGATGATAATCATCGATTTAGATTCCAAAAATATCTTTTTAATGGAACTAAAGAGTTGAGGAGATCGGCTTTACCCTTTAGTGGGTCTAATATCTTGTCAAAGTTAAAAGATATCAATTTCACTTATGAAAAAATGACTCAATCAAGAAAAAGAGTGGGGGACATCTTTGAAGGTGTTTGGCCTTATATTACGCAAGTTGGTGATACTCGTAATGAAGTTGGTGATCTTGATATTCAAAGTGATGAAGAGGATGATAAAGTAGATGACCCCAATGAGTTTGAGTTGTGGAAAAAAAGAAGTATCTTTTTTGAGTTACCTTATTAGGAATATAATTTATTATGCCATAACCTTGATTTGATGCACATAGCGAATAATGTTTACGAAAATTTTATTAAGACAATTCTCAATGTGAATAGAAGATCAAAGGATGACTTAAGAGTCGGCTTGACCTACTTAATATGGGGATTCACCCTAACCTTCATTGGAAGTTGCTTCCTAATGGCAAATATCGATTGTCTACTGCTTTTTTTGGGATTTCTAAAGCTGAAAAAGATGTGTTTTGCAAGGTTTTGAAAAATGTCAAAGTTTCTAATGGCTATGCGTCAAATGTATTGAGATGCGTGAATCTAAAGGAGTGAAAACTTTCTTCACTAAAGTCACATGATTATCACATTTTGATGTAAGACTTACTTCCAACTACTTTACGTTCATCAATGTCAAAGCCAGTCACTTCTATGGTAATTGAATTGAGTAATATATTTAAATCTCTATGTCAAAAATGTATGAATGTGGAAGAGTTAGACAAACTTCAAGATCGAGCTGCAATTTTTTTATGCCATTTAGAGAAGATCTTCCCTCCAAACTTCTTCATTATTATGATGCATTGGTTATCCACCTTTCATATGAAGCAAAAGTCTGTGGGCTAGTTTATTATTGATGGATGTATCCTATTGAAAGTATTATTTATTAATAGATTGATTACGTTTTTATTGATGATCAAGCCACTCTACTTAAAATAACATATGAATTGAGTAACATATTTAAATCTTTATGTCAGAAATGTATGAATGTGGAAAAGCTAGACAAACTTCAAGATCAAGCTGCGATTACTTTATGCCATTTAGAGAAGATCTTCCCTCCAAACTTTTTCACTATTATGATGTATTAGTTATCCACCTTTCATATGAAGCAAAAGTTGGTGGGCTAGTTTATTATCGATGGATGTATCTTATTGAAAGGTATTATTTTTTAATAGATTGATTATATTTTTATTGATGATCAAGCCACTCTACTTAAAATAACATATGACTAATGTTTTATGCTATAGGCTTTTAGGGAGGTTAAAGTCTTATTGTTGCAACAAACACTATCTGGAAGGTTCATTGCTAAAGGATATTTAACAGAAGAGTGTATGACATTTTGTTCTCGTTATTTGGAAGATGTTGAAATGAGATTTAATAAACCATCGAGAAATGTTGGTATGCAGCATATAGACTCTGCCTACAATTATCTTTTTCAAAGTTTTAGACAACCAATAGGCAAAGTTGAATTAGTGAAGTTAGAAGATAAATCTTGGGCACAAGCACATCGATATGTTCTTTTTCATCATGACTCAATTGAATCATTTTGCACGTAAGTTTTTTAGCAAGGAAATTATTCATTACATTAAGCATAATTTATTGTCTTTTTTTTTTATTGTTAATACTTAATCATGATGCTTTATAGTGAGTATAGAAATAATTTGAGAGATCCTGCCCATTATCGATGATCAAACCTTCAAGAGCTTTATAAGTTGTTCACTGAAAACTTTCATGAATGCTTAGGAGCAGCTGTAAGTAATGTCATACTTTTCATTATGAGAAATCTACATAGAATGTTAGAATGCTTACAGTATAACTAACATTAATAACATATATATATGTTTATTCCACTTTTATAGGTTTAGAGTGGAAGGCTTGTTAGTGAAGAGGTGAAGTGTCTTTCACATGGTTCGAATCGGATTGTGAAAGGATACAAAGGTTTCATCATCAATGGATTTAGATTTCACATTAAATCTTGTCAGAGATTTAGAAGTACACAAAATTCAAAAGTTATTGTGACTTCATCAACTACTACCTATGCTAGTGCTAGGAACACAAACCCTTTAGAGGGAAATGTTGACTATTGTGGCATGATTAATGACATCATTGAGTTGGATTATTATGACAAGTGAAAACTTGTCTTATTTTAGTGTGATTAGGCTTATGTGAATAGTGCGAAGGATATTAAAAAAGATCAGTATGGATTTACACTTGTGAATTTTTCTCGATTAATTCACACTAGACAACAACTCATCGATAAACCTTATGTTTTTTCATCTCAAGTCAAACAAGCATTTTACTCTAAAGATCCCAAAGAATTGGGTTGGTTTTTTATTCTTCGAAACACACCTAGAGACTTATTTGATATGGGGTTAGATACTAGAAATGATGTTGAACATGAAACTAAATGTTATCCTTTTGCTGAACAAAACTTGGATGAAAATATCTCCAGTACCTACGCTCAATGGGTCCGTGAAGATGTTACTGTAGACATTTATGAACCATGAAATAGTGCATCTATAATTTGTAATTTGAGTGTTTAAGACATAATGTAGTAAATAATTGTATGTAATTAATGTCACATTCGCTATTGTATAATTATTGTATTCTAAATCATACATTATCTTTTGATTTAATTAAATCGATATGTTCTTTATATATCATAGGTTTTAATTTTTTAACTTCTCAATGTCTTTATATGTGTTCTAAACTAATATCTTTTATATATTCGCTGTTATGATATAGGTAAACTACAAGGTAGAAGAGTAGGTTGAAAGGAAAACATATCAGAGATATTAGTTTAGAATCGTTTGTGACACCTATAGATATTAGCTATGGATTGAATCCTTTTGAGGGAAATGAACGTACTGTCAGATCTAACTCTGTCACTTTTAACCCTTTGATTGATATTGGATCTGGCAATTTGGAAGGTTTACGTTTAGATAGTACCCCATTAATTGATTATGCTTTAAATTTGAATGCAAGTATAATATACCCTAATTTTAGAATTTGAGTATAATGATAAAAGTATTACAATTTTACAAATTTATTATTTATTTGTTACAGTTGATAATAATGGTTAATAGAGGACCAGGGGCCGAACAACTTTAAAGGAATTGTTTGCACTACCTCCTAATGAGTGTATTGTAGTGTCTACAAACTATAATAGGCAACCAATTGATGAAGAGGCTCAACTATTGGCTGGATTTCTAGGCATGCTAGCCCGTAATGGAATGAAATTCCCTATTCATTATGAAACATGGCATGAAGTTCCAGAAGAAGTTAAGGCCGAAGTTTTAAACTTTATTGAGGTATTAGTATAATTAATTAGATAAAATAAATTTTTTTATTTTACATTTTGTTTACTTATTCAAACTTTTTTTATTGTATTATTACAGTCAAGATTTGTACTTGAAATACCAACTTTATTTGTGCTTAAGTTATTGAGAAAGAAATGGAAAGATTATAAGCATAGTTTGAAGAACAAGTATTTCGATCGAAATACAACTATAGAGGCGATGATGGAAAATTTACCCTTTAATGTGATTAGGTGGCAATATGAACAATTAGTTACATTTTGGTTCTCAAGAAAAAGAGAGGTACTAGTTTATTACTTTGTGTAGTAGAATGAAATGATGAAAGTGTTTTATGGTTTAAATTGGTAATATTGTATTTCTATTATATACACAATTATTTTTTATGACAAGAAAGAGAACAGATTGGGATTGGTAGCAGAAAGTAATAGAAATATAGCCACACAAGTGGATCAAAAAGTTTTGGAAGAAAGCAAAAAGAAATAGTAAGTTTATAATAATAAACTTATTCCAATTAATGAACTTTTTCTGCCATTAAAAGGTAAATATGCAAATTAACAGTTATTGTTCTGTTTTAATAGTTTTGATAGTTTCAATACACGATATTATACTTATCAAAAGTTTTAAACTTAGTTGACATAAATGATATGTATGAAAAAGTTATTGTTTACGTATATTTAGGTAAAAATACAAATTTATTGCTATTGTTGTATTTTAACAATTTGGATAGCTTCAATACTTGATATTAAACTTGTTCGATTGATTGAACTTGGTTTCTGTGTTTGATATGGGAGAAAAAGTTGTCGTTTATGTCTATTTGGGACTATTTTTGCATATAAAAGGCAAATATACAAATTAAACTTTTGGATGGCTTTCAACATATTGAATGGCTTCAGTCCATGATATTAAACCGGGAGAAAATAATTGAGTTTGGTTTACATGATCGATATGTATGAAAGCCCAAAATGCTTTTATTGTTTGCATATGTTTAAGACTATTGTGTTGTTACAGGGACAAAATATAAATACATGGTATTAAAATTATTCAAAATTTTAATACTTGATTAACAAGTTTCATATGCATGAATAAGTTATGGTTGATATGTATCCTATCAAATAACATTTTTTTTTGTATAGGAGAATGAGATGGGCAATAAAATTACACATGTGAAACTTTTCGCATAACACACATAAAAAAAGATGGATCTTACATGAATGTTGAAACTCAAGAAATTGTGGTAATTTGTATCATCTATTTTAACAATGGTAAATATTTACTCTTTTTAATATATTATCAATTAATCATTAAACTTGATAATTGTATATAATAAATTCACAGGAGAAAGCAAAAGAGAAAATGCCTATTGAGATTGAAGTAGCATCTGATGTTTCTCTCAACATGCAAGAAATGAAAAATCAGATATTCATAAAAGTTGCTAGAAAAGAAAGGCATGGATGGGTTCAAGGCCTTGGATTGGGTCCAACACCTTCTGCCTACTATGGACATTTCTCTTAGCAATTTACATTCTCAACAAGTTAATCTTCACGAGACATTTCAATATTGAGAAGGGAGTTACAAACTATGCAACAACGTTTTCAGCAAATGGAAGTAGAAAGAGACCAGGAGCATGCCAAAATTAAGGAAGAACATGCTAGAATAGAGCAAGAGCGTGCAAAATTTCAGCAATTGCATGATCGATTCGATCATCTTATGCATTTTATGCAACAACAATTTTCAGGAAATGATCTTGGTGCTTCACGAACTCAAGTATTATATTTAGTAAATATTTAAATTTTTAAAAATAAAAAAAGCTTACAATGAAGTATTAAAAATTTTATGGTATTATTTAGTTGGTTCTTGAGCACGCTAGTGACCAAGGTGGAAAATTTTCTTCATCAATTGGCAACCAGAAAAATGTATGCAGTAATTCATTTCATATATTTTAATTTTTATGTTGTTAATGTATTAAAAATATTTGAATGTTATTATACTAATTATTAAACTTTGTATTAATTAGATGCATATTTAAACGTGAATTAAGTTTATATTAATTTCAGTTTCTGAATTTAAGCACTTTAATGAAAATAAAATTTATTAACAAAAATAAAAAAATACATTTTTACATAATGGCAGCATTTGCGTTCAATAATGCTGGTAAATGAATAATTTAGTGGCATTTGTATCATAAAACATCATTAAAAGTAGCGGCGCTTTTACCAGCAAACGCTGCTAGTTAAGTGGTATTTTTTTATACAAATGCCACTAAATTAGGCGCATCTCAAAGATACAAATGCTGCTAATATAAAGATGTTTTCCCATACAAACGCCTCTAAAGTTGCGGTGTTTTGAGTTACAAATGCATCCAAAGTAACGGTGTTTTTCTCATAAAAATACCACTAATTTAGCGGCATTTCATATATAAACGCCGCTAATATTAAGGCATTTTTTGAAAATACAGCTATTTTCCTCGACGTGTGCCGACACTTTGATTGGCATTTTTTGTAAACGTCGCAAATCTTTTATTGGCATTTATAAATGCCGCTGAACATTAAAAAAAACACCACTAAAAACCTAAACCCCTGTAGTGAACCTTGTGTATAGTCATAAAACAATTTTTACTATTCATACAAGCTTATTTCAAATTTGTTTACCAAATAATTTCAAATAGTTATGATTATTTGAACAATTATTTATTTCAAATCGTTATGACTTTTTTTTGTCATAAAACAATTATTTTCGTTCATACTACCTTATTCAGATTAAAATAATATTAACTTATTAAAATTTCAAGAATTAATAAGTAAAAGATTTAAAAAATAAATATGTTTACCAAACAAGTTCAAATAGTAATAACTATTTGAATAATTATCTATTTCAAATCATTATGACCTTTTGTTTCATCATAAAACAATTGTATCAATTTACATAGGCTTATTTGAAATAAAATAATACTGACTTATTACTATTTCAAAAATTGATGAGTAAGAGATTTAAAAAATGAATATGTTTACTAAACAAGTTCAAATAGTTATGACTTTGAACAATTGTTTATTTCAAATCATTATGACCTTTTGTTTTGCCATAAAACAATTGTTTCTATTCATACAAGCTTATTCCAAATAAAATAATATAAAACTACCAATATTCCAAAGATTAACAAGTAAAAATTTAAACAATAAATCTGTTTTCTAAACACGTTCAAATAGTTATGACTATTTGAACAATTATCTATTTCAAACTATTATGACCTTTTGTTTTGCCATAAACCAATTGTTTCTATTCATAAAAGCTTATTTGGAATAAAATAACTCTAATTTATTAAAATTCCCAAAATTAATAAATAAGAGATTTAAAAAAATAAATTTGTTTCCTTAGTGAGTTCAAACAATTATGACAATTTAAATAATTATTTATTTCAAGTTAGTATGATCTTTTGTTTTGTCATAAAACAAGTGTTTCTATTCACACAAAATTATTCAGAATAAAATAATACTAATTTATTAATATCTTGAAAATTAATAAGAGATTTAAAAACTAAATTTGTTTACCAAGTCAGTTTAAATAGTTATGACTATTTGAACAATTATTTATCTCAAAATGGTATGATCTTTGTTTTGTCATAAAAAAATTGTTTCTATCCATACAAACATATTTGGAGTAAAATATTGCTAAACCAATAATATTCTAAAAATTTATAAGTAAGAGGTTTAAAAAATAAATGTATTTGCCAAACCAGTTCAAATAGTTAAGACTATTAGAATAATTATCTATTTCAAATGATTCTAACATTTTGTTTCAGTTCATATATGCTTATTTGAAATAAAATAATACTATTTTATTAACATTCAAAATATTAATAAGCAAAGAATTTTAAAAAATAAATCTATTTACGAAACAAGTTCAAATACTTTTGAATATTTGAATAATTATCTATTTAAAATTTTTATGACCTTTTGTTTTGTCATATAACAACTATTTCATTTCATAAAAGCATATCCAAAATAAAATAATATTTATTAATACTTCAAAAATTGAGAAGCTGGAGATTTAAAACATATATCAGTTTATCGAATTAGTTCAAATAGTTACGGCAGTTTAAACAATTATCTTTTTCAAATCATTTTGAACTTTTGTTTTGTCATAAAACAATTGTTTTTCATCATACAAGACTATTCAAAATAAAATAATACTAATTTATTAATATTTCATAAATAAATAAATAGGAGATTATCTGTTTATCGAACCAGTTCAAATAATAATGACTATTTGAACAATTATGTATTTCAAGTTATTATAACCTTTTGTTTTGTTATAAAAGAATTATTTATGTTCATGCAAGCTTATTTGAAATAAATAATACCAATATAATAATATTATGAAAATTAATAACTAAGAGATTTGAAAAATAAATTTGTTTGTTGAACCAATTTAAAGAGTTAAGGCTATATGAATAATTATCTATTTCAAAGTGTTATGTCCTTTTGGTTTGTCGTAAAACAAATGTTTTTGTTCATATAAGTTTGTTTAGAATAAAATAATATTAATTTATTAATATTTTAAAAATTATTAAGAGATTTAAAAAATAAATTTGTTTACCAAATCAATTCAATTAGTTATAATAATTTAAACAATTATTTATTTCTTATCTTTATGACCTTTTGTTTTATCATAAAAAAACTATTTCTATTAATGCTGTCTTATTTAAAATAAAGTAATGCTAATTTATTAATATTTTAAAAACTAATAAGTAATGGATTTAAAAAAATGAATCTGTTGGCCTGATCAATACAAATAGTTATGACTGTTTGAACAATTATCTATTTTAAATCATTATAACCTTTTATTTTGTCACAAAACAATTGTTTCTGTTCATGCGAGCTTATTCAAAATAAGATAATTCTAATTTATTAATATTCCAAAAATTAATAAATAAGGGATTTAAAAACTAAATTTGTTTATCAAAATATTTAAATAGTTATGACTATTTGAACAGTTACCTATTTCAAATTGCCATAACCTTTTGCTTTGTCATAAAATAATTTTTTCTATTCCTACAAGCTTATTTCAATTAAAATAATACAAATTTATTATCATTTAGATAATTAATAAGTAAAAGATTTAAAAATAAATCTATTTATCAAATAAGTTCAAATAGTTATGACTATTTGAACTTATATTTTTTTTAAATTGTTATGACATTTTGTTTTGTCATAAAACAATTGTTTTTGTTCATACAAGCTTTTTCAGATTAAAATAATATTAATTTATTAATATTTTGACAATTAATAAGTAGAAGATTTTAAAAATAAATATGTTTACTGAACAAGTTTAAATAGTCATAACTATTTAAATAATTATCTATTTCAAATTGTTATGACCTTTTATTTCGTTATAAAACAATTGTATCAGTTCATATAGGCTTATTCAAAAAAAAATTAATTTATTAATATTCTGATGAGTAAGAGAGTAAAAAATGAATCTATTTATTGAACAAGTTTAAATAGTTATGAGTATTTGAATAATTATCTATTTCAAATCATTATAACCTTTTGTTTTGTCATAAAACAATTGTTTTTGTTTATACAAGCTCATTCTGAATAAAATAATATAAATTTATTAATATTTCAAAAATTAATAAGTAAGAATTTAAAAATAAATATGTTTTCTAAACATGTTCAAATAGTTAGGACTATTTGAAAAATTATCTATTTCAAATAGTTAGAATCTTTTGTTTTATCATAAACCAATTATTTTTGTTCATACAAGCGTATACAAAATAAAATAATATTATTTTATCAATATTCCAAAAAATTAATAAGTAAAAGATTTAAAAAATAAATCTGTTTACTAAGTAAGTTCAAATAGTTATAAGTGTTTGAACAATTATTTTGTTTTGTCATAAAGCAATTGTTTCTATTCACACAAGTTTATTCAGAATAAAATAATATTAATTTATTAATATTCTAAAAATTAATAGGTAGGAAATTTAAAAAATAAATCTACTTATCGAACAAGTTCAAATAGTCATGTCTATTGAACAATTGTCTATTTCAAATCATTATGACATTCTATTTTGTCATAAAACAATTTGTTTCTGTTCATGCAAAATTATTCATAATAAAATAATATTGACCTATTAATAATTGAAAATTAATAAGAGATTTAAAAACTAAATCTATTTATTAAACCAGTTTAAATAGTTATAACAATTTGAATAATTATCTATCTTAAATCATTATGATCTTTATTTTCTCATAAAACAATTGTTTCTTTTCATGCAAGCTTATTCAAATTAAAATAATACAAATTTAATAATATTTCAAAAATTAATAAGTAAGAGATTTAAAAAATAAATGTGTTTGTCGAACCAATTCAAATAGTTAAGACTATTTAAACAATTATTTATTTGAAATAGTTATGACCTTTTGTTTTGTCATAGACCAATTGTTTTTGTTCATACATGCGTATTCAAAATAGTTATGACCTTTTGATAAGTACAAATAATTATAAGTAAGAGATTTAAAAAATAAATGTGTTTGTCGAACAATTTAAAATAGTTAAGACTATTGGAATAATTATTTGTTTCAAATTGTTATGGCCTTTTGTTTAGTCATAAAACAATTATTTCAATTCATACAAGCTTATTTAGAATAAAATAATACTAATTTATTAACATTCAAAAAATTAATAAGCATAAGATTTAAGAAAATAAATCTATTTACCGAACAAGTTCAAATAGATTGGACTATTTGAAGAATAGATCTGACTATTTAAAGTTGTTATGACCTTTTGTTTTATCATAAAACAATTGTTTCAATTCATAAGAACTTATTCAAAATAAAATAATACTACTTTACTAATAGTTTGAAAATTAATAAGTAAGAGATTTAAAAACTAAAATTGTTTTTTGAACTAGTTCAAATAATTATGACTATATGAACAAATATCAATCTTAAATCATTATGACATTTGTTTTCTCATATAATATTTGTTTCAGTTCATATAAGTATATTCGAAATAAAATAAAACTAATTTATTAATATTTCAAAAATTTATAATTGAGAGATTTAGAAAATAATTTTATTTACCAGACTAGTACAAATAATTATAACTATTTGAACAATTACCTATTTCAAATCATTATTATTTTTTGTTTTGTCATAAAACAATTGTTTTTGTTAATACAAGTTTGTTTGAAATAAAATAATACTAATTTATTAATATTTAGAAAATTAATCAGTAAGAGATTTAAAAAGTGAATCTGTTTACTAAACCAATTTTCAAATAGTTTTGACTATTTAAATAATTATCTATTTCAAATCATTATAACGTTTTATTTTGTCATCAAAAAATTGGTTTTGTTCATACTATTTTATTTGAAATAAAATAATACTAATTTAATAATATTCGAAAACTTAATAACCAAAAAAATTAAAAAATAAATCTAATTACCAAACTAGTTCAAATAGTTAAGACAACATGAACGATTTTCTATTTCAAATCGTTATGACCTTTTCTTTTGTCATAAAAGAAGTTTTTTTGTTTGTACAAGCTTATTCTGATTAAAATAATACTAATTTAATAATATTTTAAAAATTAATAAGTAAGAGATTTAAAAAATAAATTTGTTTACCTAATCAGTTCAAACAGTTAAGACTATTAGAATAATTATCTATATGAAATCGTTTTAACCTTTTGTTTAGTCATAAAACAATTGTTTTAGTTCATACAAGCTTATTCAAAATAAATTATTTCTAATTTATTAACATTTGAAAAATTAATAAGAAAGAGATTTTAAAAAAATAAATGTATTTACTGAATAAGTTCAAATAGCTATTACTATTTGAACATTTCTTTATTTAAAATCATTTATAACCTTTTGATTTGTCATAAAACAATTGTTTTAGTTAATACAAGCTTAGATGGAATAAAATAATACTAATTTATTAATATTTCAAAAATTAATAAAAGATTTAAAAACTAAATCTGTTTACCGAACTAGTTCAAATAGTTATGACTATTTGAACAATTATCAATCTCAAATTGTTAATATCTTTGTTTTGTCATAAATAATTGATTCTGATCATAGAAGGTTATTCAGTTAAAAAAAATACAAATTTAATAATATTCCAAAAATTAATAAGTAAAGATTTAAAATATAAATGTGTTTGCTAAACTAGTTCAAATAGTTAAAACTATTAGAATAATTATCTATTTCAAATCGTTCTGACCTTTTTTGTAGTCATAAAATATTTGTTTCATATCTTACAAGCTCATTCACAATAAAATAATCCAATTTTATTAACATTCAAAAAATTAACAAGCAAAAGATTTGAAAAAAGAAATATGTTTACCAAGCAAGTTCAAATAGTTATGACTATTTGAACAATTATTTATTTAAAATCATTATGACCTTTTGTTTTGACATAAAATAATTGTTTCAATTAATAAAATCTTATCCAAAATAAAATAATACTAATTTCTTAACATTTCAAAAATTAATAAGAGTAAAAAAAGATAAAATTTTTTAACAAACAAATTCAAATAATTACAATTATTTGAACAAATGTCTATTGAAAATCGTTATAACTTGTTGTTTTGTTACAAAACAATTTTTTAAGTTCATACAGGCTTATTCGAAATAAAATGATACTAATTTATTAATATTCCAAAAATGAATAAGTGATTTAAAAAATGAATCACTTTACCAAATCAGTTCAAAAAATTATGGTCATTTCAACAATTATCTATTTCAAATCATTATTTCCTTTTGTTTGGTCATATAACAATTGTTTTTGATCATACAAGTTTATTCGAAATAAAATAATACTAATTTATTAATCTTTCAAAAATTAATAGGAGATGTTTATTGAACTAGTTTAAATATTTATGACTATTTGAATAATTGTATATTTCAAATCGTTATAACATTTTGTTCTATCATAAAATAATTATTTCTATTCATACAATCATATTCAAAATAAAATAATACTAATATAATAATATTCTGAAAATTAACAAGTAAGAGATTTAAAAAATAAATTTGTTTGTTAAACTAGTTCTAATAATTAACACTATATTAACAATTATCTATTTCAAATAATTTTTGTTTTGCCATAAAACAATTTTTTCAATTCATACTAGCTTATTTGGAATAAAATAAAATGAATTTATTGATATTTTAAAAATTAATATGTAAGAGATTTAAAAAATAATTTTGTTTACCTAACCTATTCAAATAATTATGATTATTTGAACAATTATCTATTTTAAATCATTATGACCTTTTGTTTTGTCATAAAACAAAAGTTTTTGTTTATATAAGCTTGTTCGGAATAAAAAAAATACTAATCTATTAATATTTCAAAAATTAATAAAAAATTTAAAAAATAAATTTGTTTACCAAACCAATTCAAATAGTTATGATTGTTTGAGCAAGTATTTTTTCAAACTATTATGACTTTTTGTTTTATTATAAAACAATAGTTTCTATTTATACAAGCTTATTCGAATTAAAATAATACTAATTTATTAATATTTTGACAATTAATAAGTAAAAATTTAAAAAAATAAATATGTTTATCAAACTAGATCAAATAGTCATGACTATTTGAATAAATATCTATTTCAAATTCTTATTATCTTTTGTTTTGTCATAAAAAATTTATTTCAGTTCATATAAGCTTATTCAAAATAAAATAATACTACGTTATTAATATTCCAAAAATTAATAATTAAGAGATTTAAAAAATCAATTTGTTTATCAAACAATTTTAAATAATTATGACTATTTTAATAATTATCTATTTGAAATTGCTAGAACCTTTTGTTTTGTCATAAAATGATTTTTTCTATTCATACAAGCTTATTTCTAATAAAATAATACAAATTTATTAATATTAAGACAATTAATAAGTAAAGATCTAAAAAATAAATTTGTTCACCAAACATGTTCAAACCTTTATGAATATTTGAATAATTATTTATTTCAAATTGTTACGAATTTTTATTTTGTTATAAAAAGATTGTTTCTATTTATACGAGCTTATTTGGATAAAAATAATATTAATTTATTAATATTTTGAAAATTAATAAGTAAATGATTTAAGAAATAAATATGTTTTTTGAACAAGTTCAAATAGTCATGACTATTTGAATAATTATCTATTTCAAATCATTATGACCTTTTCTTTTGTAATAAACAATTGTTTCAATTCATATAAGCTTATTTGAAACAAAATAATTGTAATTTATTAATATTTTGAAAATTAATGAGTAAGTGAATTAAAAAATGAATTTGTTTACTAAACATGTTCAAATAGTTATGACTATCTAAACAATTATCTATTTCAAAAGATTATGGCCTTTTGTTTTGTTACAAAACAATTATTCTGTTCATGCAAGCTTATTTTGAATAAAATAATATAAATTTATTAATATTCTAAAAATGAATAATAAGTAAAAATTTAAAAAATAAATACATTTTCTGAACACGTTCAAATAATTATGACTATTTGTGCAATTTTCTATTCCAAAGCATTATGACCTTTTGTTTTGTCATAAACCAATTGTTTGTATTCATAAAAGCTTATTCTAAATAAAATAATACTAATTTATTAAAATTCCAAAAATTAATAAGTAAAACATTTAAAAAATAAATTTATTTACTAAGCAAGTTCAAATAGTTATGACTAGTTGAATAATTATTTATTTGAAATCGTTATGATCATTTGTTTTGTCATAAAACAATTGTTTCTATTCGTACAAGTTTATTTGAAATAAAATATTAATAATTTATTAATATTCTAAAAATTAATAAATTGGAGATTTAAAAAATAAATCTGTTCACCGAACAATTTCAAATAGTCATGTCCATTTGAACAATTATCTATTTCAAATAGTTGTGACATTTTGTTTTATCGTAAAACTATTGTTTCTATTCATACGAATTATTCAGAATAAACTAATATAAATTTATTAATATTTTAAAAATTAATAAGAGATTTAAAAATAAAATCTATTTATCGAGCCAATTCAAATAGTTATGAGTATTTGAACAATTATCTATCTCAAATTGTTATGATCTTTGTTTTGTCACAAATAATTATTTCTATTTATAAAAGCTTATTCAATGTAAAATATTGCTAAATTAATAATATTATAAAAATTAATAAGTAAGAGATTTAAAAAATAAGTGTTTTCCAAACTAATTCAAATAGTTGAGACTATTATAACAATTATCTATTTCAAATTGTTATGATATTTTGTTTAGTCATAAAATAATTTTTTTAGTTCATACATGCTTATTTAAAACAAAATAATACTAATTTATTAACATTTAGAAAAGTAATACACAAGAAATTAAAAAAAAATCAATTTGTTTACCAAATAAGTTCAAATAGTTATGACAATTTAAACTATTATATATTTAAAATAAATATGACCTTTAGTTTTCTCATAAAACAATTCTTTCAGTTCATAAAAAGCATATTTGAAATAAAATAATATTACTTTATTAATATTTCAAAAATTGATAAGTTAGAGATTAAAAAACAAGGTAGAGATTTAAAAATCGAATTAGCTCAAATAATTATGGCCATTTGAACAATTATCTATTTCAAATTGTTATGAACTTTTGTTGTCATAAAACAATTGTTTTTCATCATACAAGCCTATTTGGAATAAAATAATACTAATTTATTAATATTTCAAAAATTAATAAGTAGGAGATTTAAAAAATAAATCTGTTTATTGAACCAGTTTCTATTTGAACAACTATCTATTTTAAATTGTTATAACCTATTATTATGTTATAAAAGAATTGTTTCAGTTCATACAAGCTTATTCAAAATAAAATAATACTAATTTAATAATATTTCAAAAATTAATAACTAAGAGATTTAAAAAATAAATTTCTTTGCCAAAGCAGCTCAAATAGTTAAGACTACATGAACAATTATCTATTTCAAATCATTATTACCTATTGTTTTTCATAAAACAATTATTTCAATTCATATAAGAGTATTCAAAATAAAATAAAGCTAATTTATTAATTTCCAAAATTTAATAAGTGATTTAAAAAGTAAATTTATTTATCGAATCCAAATAATAATGGCCATGTCAACAATTATCAATTTCAAATCGTTATTACCTTTTGCTTCATTATATAACATTTGTATTTGAACATTTAAGCTTATTTGAAATAAAATAATATTAATTTATTAATCTTTCAAAAATTAATAAAAGATTTAAAAAATAAATCTGTTTATCGAACTAGTTCAAATAGTTATAACTATTTTAGAAATTGCAAACTTAAAATCATTATAACCTTTTGTTCTATCATAAGACAATTACTTTTGTTCATACAAGTTTATTTGGAATAAAATAACACTAATCTAGTAATATTCCAAAACTAATAACTAAGAGAATTAAAAAATAAATTTCTTTGTCGAACCAGTTCAAATATTTAAGACTATATGAACAATTATTTTTTTCAAATCAATATGACCTTTTGTTTTGTCATAAAATGAAATGAATTTATTAATATTTCAAAAATTAATAAGTAAGAGGTTTAAAAAATAATTCTATTTACCTAACTAGTTCAAATAATTATGACTATTTGAACAATTATCTAGTTCAAATCGTTATGACCTTTTGTTTTGTCATAAAAGAAATGCTTTTGTTCATATATGTTTGAGCAGAATAAAGTAATATTAATCCATTAATAGTTCAAAAATTAATAAGTTATTTAAAAAATAAATCTATTTATCAAACTAGTTCAAATTATTATGACTATTTGAGCAATTATTTATTACAAATTGTTATGACTTTTTGTTCTATTATAAAGCAACTGTTTTTCAACATACAAGCTTTTTCAAAATAAAATAATACTAATTTATTAATATTTCAAGAATTAATAAGGCATTTAAAAAATAAACATGTTTGCTAAACCAATTCAAATAGTTATGACTATTTGAACAATTATCTATTTCAAATTATTATTACCCTTTTGTTTTATCATAAAACAATTGTTTCTATTCATACAAGCTTATTTGGAATAAAATAATACTAATTTAGAAATATTCTGAAAATTAATAACTAAGATTTAAAAAATAATTTCGTTTGTCGAACCAGTTCAAATAGTTAAGACTATATGAATAATTATTTATTTCAAATTGTTATAACCTTTTTTTTTGTCATAAAATAATTATTTCAGTGCATACAAGCTTATTCAAAATGGAATAACATTTATTTATTACTATTTCAAACATTTATAAGAGATTTAGAAACTAATTCCATTTACTGAACCAGTTCACATAACTATAACTATTTGAACAATTATCTATTTCAAACCATTATTACTATTTGTTTTATCATAAAACAATTGTTTTTGTTAATATAAGTTTGTTCAAAATAAAATAATACTAATTTATTAATATTTAGAAAATTAATCAGTATGAGATTTAAAAAGTAAATCCGTCTATCAAACTATTTCAAATAGTTTTGACTATTTGAATAATTATCTATTTCAAATCATTAGAACCTTTTATTTTGTCATCAAACAATTGGTTTTGTTTTTGAAATAAAATAATACTAATTTAACAATATTCTGACACTTAATAACCAATAAATTTTAAAAATAAATCTAATTGCCCAACCAGTTCAAATAGTTAAAACTATATGAACACTTATTTATTTCAAATTGTTATGATCTTTTCTTTTGTTGTAAAACAATTGTTTTGTTCATACAAGATTATTCAAACTAAAATAGTACTAATTTAATAATATTTCAAAAATTAATAAGTAAGAGATTTAAAAAATAAATTTGTGTACCGAATCAGTTTAAATGATTGAGACTATTAGAATAATTATCTAATTCAAATCATTCTAACCTTTTATTGAGTCATTAAACAATTTAGTTTATGCAGGCTTATTTAGAATAAATTAATACTAAATTATTAACATTCTAAAAATTAATAAGAAATAGGTCTAAAAAACAAATATGTTTATTGAACACATTTAAATACTTATAATTAATTTAACAATTGCCTGATCAAAATCAATTTAACCTTTTGATTTGTCATAAAACAAGTGTTTCAGTTAATATAAGCTTAAACAAAATAAAATAATAATAATTTATTATTCTTTCCTAAATTAGTAAGTAAGAAATTTAAAAAATAAACTTGTTTACCAAATTATTTAAAATAATTATGGTCATTTGAATGATTATCTATTTCAAATCATTATGACATTTTGTTTTGTCATAAAACAATTATTTTTTATCATACAAGCTTATTCGAAAAAAAAATAATACTAATTGATTAATATTTCAAAAATTAATAAGTAACAAGTTTAAAAAATAAATCTATTTATCGAACCAGTTCAAATAGTCATAACTATTTGAACAATTATCAATCTCAAATCATTAAAACCTTTATTTTGTCATAAAACAATTGTTTCTAATCATAGAAGCTTATTCGGTTAAAAATAATACTAATTTAATAATATTCCAAAAACTAATAAGTAAGATATTTAAAAAATAAATGTGTTTGTCGAACCAATTTAAGTAGTTAAAATTGTTGGAATAATTATCTATTTCAAATCGTTTTGACCTTTTGTTTAATCATAAAATATTTGTTTCATATCTTACAAGCTTATTTAGAATAAAATAATCCAAATTTATTAACATTCAAAAAAATTAATAAGCAAATTATTTGAAAAATAAATTTGTTTACCAAATAAGTTTAAATATTTATGACTATTTGAACAATTATTTATTTAAAATCGTTATGACCTTTTGTTTTGACATAAAACAATTGTTTAAGTTCATCAAAGCTTATCCAAATTAAAAAATAATAATTTATTAATATTTCAAAAACTAATAAGCAAAAGTTTTAAAAAATAAATTTGTTTACTGAAAAAATTTAGATAATTACAACTATTTGAACAATTGTCTATTTAAAATTGTTATGACATTTTGTTTTTCATAAAATGATTGTTTCAGTTCAGACAAGCTTATTTGAAATAAAGTAATGCTAATTTATTAATATTCCAAAAATTAATAAGTGATTTAAAAAATGAATTTGTTTACAGAATTAGTTCAAATAATTATGCCCATTTCAACAATTATCTATTTCAAATCATTATTACCTTTTGTTTGGTTATAAAACAATTATTTTTGATCATACAAGCTTATTCAGAATAAAATAATATTAATTTACTAATCTTTCAAAAATTAATAAATAAGAGATTTAAAAAATAAATTTGTTTACAGAACCAATTCAAATAGTTTTGACTATTTGAATAATTGTATACTTCAAATTGTTATAACCTTTTGTTCTATCATTAAATAATTATTTCTGTTCATATAAGCTTATTCAAAATAAAATAATATTAATCTAATAATATTCCAAAAATTAATAACTAAGAGATTCAAAAAATTAATTTGTTTGCCGAACTAATTCAAATAGTTAAAACTATATGAACAATTATCTATTTCAAATTGTTATGATCTTTTGTCTTGTCATAAAATAATTTTTTCAATTCATATTAGATTATTTAGAATAAAATAAAATAAAGTTTTTAATATTTCAAAAATTAATAAGTAAGAGATTAAAAAAATAATTTTGTTTACCTAACTAGTTCAAATAATTATGACTATTTGAACAATTATCTATTTCAAATGGTTATAACCTTTTGTTGTCATAAAACAAACGTTTAGTTCATACAAGTTTGTTCAAAATAAAATAGTACTAATCTATTAATATTTCAAAAAGTAATAAGAGATTTAAAAAATAAATATGTTTGTCAAACCAGTTCAAATAGTTATGACTATTTAAATAATTATTTATTTCAAATCGTTATGACTTTTTGTTTTGTTATAAAACAATAATTTTTGTTCATATAAGCTTATTCAGATTAAAATAATACTAAATTATTAATATTTTAAAAATTAATAAGTAAAAAATTTTAAAAATAAATATGTTTACCGAACTAGATCAAATAGTCATTGACTATTTGAATAATTATCCATTTCAAATCATTATGACCTTTTGTTTTGTCTTAAAAAAATTATTTCAGTTCATATAAATTGATTCAAAATAAAATAATACTAAGTTATTAATATTCTAAAAATTAATAATTAAGAGATTTCAAAAATGAATCTATTTACCAAACAAATTTAAATAATTATGACTATTTGAACAATTATCTATTTGGAATCATTATAACCTTTTGTTTTGTTATAAAATGATTTTTTCTGTTCATACAAGCTTATTTCAAATAAAATAATACAAATTTATTAATATTGAAACAATTAAGAAGTAAAAGATTTTTAAAAAATCTATTTACCAAACAAGTTTAAATTGCTATGACCCTTTGAACAATTATTTATTTCAAATTGTTATCACTTTTTTATTTTATCATAAAACAATTGTTTCTATTCATACAAGCTTATTCGAATTAAAATAATATTAATTTATTAACATTTCAACAATTAGTAAGTAAATGATTTAAAAAATAAATATGTTTATCAGAGAAGTTCAAATATTCATTACTATTTGAATAATTATCTATTTTAAATCATTGTGACCTTTTTTTTTTGTAATAAAAACAATTGTTTCAGTTCATATAAGCTTATTTGAAATAAAGTAATACTAACTGAGTTCATATAAGCTTATTTGAAATAAAATAATACTAACTGATTAGTATTCCAAAAATTAAAGAGTAAAAGAATTAAAAAATGAACCTCTTTACCGATTAAGTTCAAATAGTTATGACTATCTGAACAATTATCTATTTCAAAACATTATGACACTAACTGATTAGTATTCCAAAAATTAAAGAGTAAAAGAATTAAAAAATGAACCTATTTACCGATTAAGTTCAAATAGTTATGACTATCTGAACAATTATCTATTTCAAAACATTATGACCATTTGTTTTGTCTTAAACCAATTGTTTCTATTCAAACAATATTATTCAAAATAAAATAATATTAATTTATTAATATTGTAAAATTAATCGGTAAAAGATTTAAAAATAAATCCGTTTACCTAGCGAGTTCAAATTATAATGACTACTTGAACAATTATTTTATTTCAAATCGTTATGATCTTTTGTTATATCATAAAACAATTATTTCTATTTATACAAGCTTATTTGGAACAAAACATTACTAATTTATTAATTTTCTAAGAATTAATAAATTGAAGATTTAGAAAATTAATTTGTTTATAAAACAAGTTCAAATAGTGATGTCCATTTGAACTATTATCTATTTAAAATCGTTATGATATTTTGTTTTGTTGTAAAACAATTATTTCTATTCATATAAAATTTTTCATAAAAAATAATACTAATTTATTACTATTTCAAAAATTAATATGAGATTTAAAAACTAAATCTCTTTACTGAATTAGTTCAAATAATTATGACTATTTGAACAATTATCTATCTCAAATAAGTATGATCTTTGTTTTATCCCAAAACATTTATTTCTATTCAAACAAGCTTATTCGAAGTAAAATATTGCTAAATTAATAGTTCTCTAAAAATTAATAAGGATTTAAAAAATAAATGTGTTTGTCGAACAGTTCAAATAGTTAAGACTATTAGAATAATTATCTATTTCAAATCATTTTAACCTTTGGCTTAGTCATAAAATAATTGTTTCAGTTCATACATGCTTATTTAAAATAAAATAATGCTATTTTATTAACATAAAAATTTTAAAAGCAAGAAATTAAAAAAATAAATATGTTTATTGAATAAGTTCAAATAGTTATGACTATTTGAATAATTATCTATTTAAAATCGTTATGACTATTTGAACAATTATCTATTTAAAATTGTTATGACCTTTTATTTTATCATAAAAAAATTGTTTTAGTTCATAAAAGCTTATGAAAAATAAAATAATATTACTTTATTAATATTTTAAAAATTGATAAGATAGAGATTTAAAAAATAAATTATTCTATCGAATTAGTTCAAATAATTATGCTCATTTGAATAATTATCTATTTCAAATTGTAATGAACTTTTGTTTTGTAATAAAACAATTGTTTTTCATCATACAATTTTATTTGGAATAGAATAATACTAATTTATTAATGTTTCAAAAATTAATAAGTAGGAGATTTAAAAATAAATCTGTTTACAAAACCAATTCAAATGTTATGACTATTTGAAAAATTATATATTTAAACTTTTTATAACTTTTTTGTTCTATTATAAAATTATTATTTCTGTTCATACAAGCTTATTTAGAATAAAATAATACTAATGTAATATTATTCTAAAAATTAATAACTAAGAGATTTAAACAATAAATTTATTTGCCAAACCAGTTCAAATAGTTAAGGCTAGATGAACAATTCTTTATTTCAAATCATTATGACCTTTTGTTTTATTGTAAAACAATTTCTTTAGTTCTTAGTAACTTATTCAAAATAAAATAAAACAAATTTGTTAATATTTCAAAAATTAATTAGTAAGAGATTTAAAAAATAATTTTGTTTACCGAACTAGTTCAAATAATTATGACTATTTGAGCAATTATTGATGTCAAATTGTTATGACCTTTTGTTCTGTCATCAAACAGATTTTTTTTCAAAAAAGTCTGCTTGGAATAAAATAATATTATTTTATTAATATTTTAAAAATTAATAAGTAAAAGAGTTAAAAAATAAATCTGATTACTAAACCAGTTCAATTAGTATAACTAATTGAACAATTATTTATTTCAAATTATTATGACCATTTGTTTTGTCATAAAATAATTGTTTCTACTTACACAGTCCAAAAAAAAGTAATGTTAATTTATTAATATTCTAAAAATTGATCAGTAATGAATTTAAGAAATGAAACTGTTGCTCGACTAGTACAAATAGTTATGACTGTTTGAACAATTATCAATTTAAAATCATTATAACCTTTTGTATTATCACAAATCAATTGTTTTTATTCATACAACTTTATTCGAAATGACATAATTCTTGCTTATTAATATTCCAAAAATTAATAAGATATTTAAAAAAAATTTTGTTTATTAAACAAGTTCAAATAGTTATGACTACTTGAACAATTATCTATTTCAAATCATTATAACATTTATTTTGTTATAAAACAATTTTTTCTATTCATACAAGCTTATTTCGAATAAAATAACACAAATTTATTAATATTCAAACAATTAAAAAATAACTTTGTTTACTAAATAAGTTCAAATAGTTATGACTTTTTGTTTTTTATAAAACAATTATTTTTGTTCATACAAGCTTATTCTGATTAAAATAATATTAATTTATTAATACTTTGACAAATAATAAGTAAAAGATTTTAAAAATAAATATTTTACCAAACAAGTCTAAATAGTCATAACTATTTGAATAATTATCTATTTCAAATTGTTATGCCCTTTTGTTTAGTTTTAAAACAATTGAATAAGTTCATATAGGCTTATTCAAAACAAAATAATACTAATTTATTAATATTCCAAACATTAAAGAGTAAGAGATTTACAAAATGAATTAGTTTACCAAACAAGTTCAAATAGTTATTACTATTTGAACAATTATCTATTTCAAATTGTTTTGACTTTTTTTTTTGTCATAAAATAATTGTTTCCATTCATACAAGCTTATTTTGAATAAAATAATATAAATTATTAATATTCCAAAAATTAATAAGTAGAAATTTAAAAAAGAAATCTATTTTCTAAACATGTTCAAATAGTTATGACTATTTGAACAATTATTTATTTCAAATAGTGATGATCTTTTGTTTTGTCACAAAATAATTATTTCTATTTACAAATTTATTCAAAATAAAATAATACTCATTTATTAATATTCTAAAAATTAATAGTTTGGAGATTTAAAAAATAAATCTATGTACAAAACAAGTTCAAATAGTCATGTCCATTTGAATAATTATTTATTTTAAATCGTTATGACCTTTTGTTTTGCCATAAAACAATTGTTTCTGTTCATACAAAATGATTCAAAATAAAATAACATTGATTTATTAATATTTTGAAAATTAATAAGAGATTTGAAAACTAAATTTATTTGCTAAATCAGTTTAAACAATTATGACTACTTGAACAATTATCTATCTCAAATCATTATTATCTTTATTTTGTCATAGAATAATTGTTTCTTTTCATATAAGCTTATTCGGATTAAGATGAACTAATTTAATAATAAAAAATAAATATGCTTTACCAATCCAGTTCAAATAGTTAAAACTATCAGAACAATTAACTATTTTAAATCATTATGACCTTTTGTTAGTCATTAAACAATTATTTCAATTTATATAAGCTTATTTAAAATTAAATAATGCTAATTTATTAACATTCAAAACATTAATAAGTAAGCAATTTATAAAAATAAATATGTTTGCCAAAAAAGTTCAAATAGATATGACTATTTGAACAATTATCTATTTCAAATTATTATAACCTTTTGTTCTATCATAAAATAATTATTTCTATTCATACAAGTTTATTTAGAATAAAATAATACTAATTTAATAATATTCTAAAAATTCATAACTAAGAAATTTAAAAAATAAATCTGTTTGCCGAACCAATTCAAACAATTAAGATTGTATGAACAATTATCTCTTTCAAATTGTTATGACCTTTCGTTTTGTCATAAAATAATTATTTCAGCTCATACAGGTTTATTTAGTATAAAATAAAATTAATTTGTTAATAATTCAAAATTTTATAAGTAAGAGATTTAAAAAATAATTCTCCTTACCAAACCAGTTCTAATAATTATAACTATTTGAACAATTATCTATTTTAAATCATTATTATTTTTTGTTTTGTCATAAAGCAATTGTTTTTGTTCATATAAGTTTATTCGAAATAAAATAATACTAATTTGTTAATATTTAGAAAATTAATCAGTAAGAGATTTAAAAAGTAAATCTATTTACCAAACCATTTCAAATAGATTTGACTACATGAATAATTATCTATTTTAAATAGTTATAACTTTTTGTTTTGTCATCAAACAATTGGTTCTGTTCATACTATTTAATTCAAAATAAAATAATACTAATTTAATTATATTTTGAAAATTTATAAGCAAGAAAATAAAAAGATAAATCTAATTGTCGAACCAGTTCAAATAGTTAAGACTATATGAACGATTATCTATTCCAAATCATTATGACTATTTGTTTTGTCATAAAACAATTTTTTTGTTTGTACAAGCTTGTTCGGATAAAAATAATACAAATTTAATAATATTTCAAAAATTAATAAGTAAGAAATTTAAAAAATAAATTTGTTTATCGAAACAGTTCATATGATTAATACTGTTAGACAATTATCTATTTCAAATTGTTATGACATTTTGTTTAGTCCTAAAGCAATTGTTCAGTTCATACAAGCTTATTTGAAATAAATTAATACTAATTTATTAACATTAAAAAAATAATAAGAAAGAGATTTAAAAAATAAATCTATTTACCGAACAAGTTCAAATAGTTATTGCTGTTTGAACACTTGATTATTTAAAATCGCTATGACCTTTTGTTTTTTCATAAAACAATTGTTTCAGTTAATAGAAGTTTATATGGAATAAAATAATACTAATTTATTAATATTTCTAAAATTAATAAGTAAGAGATTTAAAAAATAAATTTGTTTATCGAATCAGTTAAATAATTATGGCCATTTGAACAATTATCTATTTCAAATCATTATGACATTTTGTTTTTTTTTTATAAAACAATTGTTCTTGATCATGCAAGCTTATTTGAAATAAATTAATACTAATTTATTAATATTTCAAAAATTAATAGGCAAGAGATTTAAAAAAATGTTTGTCGATCTAGTTCAAATAGTTAAAACTATAAGAATAATTATCTATTTCAAATCGTTCTAACCTTTTTTTAGTCATAAATTATTTGTTTCATATCATACAAGCTTATTCCAAATAAAATAATCTTAATATATTAACATTTAAAAAATTAACAAGTAAGAGATTTGAAAAAATAAATTTGTTTACCGAATAAGCTCAAATAGTTATGACTATTTTAACAATTAATTATTTAAAATCATTATGACCTTTTATTTTGTTATAAAATAATTGTTTCAGTTCATAAAAGCTTATCCAAAAATAAAATAATGCTAATTTATTAATATTTCAAAAATTAATAAGCAAGAGATTTTAAAAAAATAAATGTGTTTTTTGAACAAATTTAAATAGTTGTGACTATTTAAACAATTGTATATTTAAAATCATTATGACATTTTGTTTTGTCATAAAACAATTATTTCAGTTCATAAAAAATTATTTGAAATAAAAGAATAATAATTTATTAATTTTTCAAAAATTAATAAGTAAGTGATTTAAAAAATAAATTTGTTTACTGAATCAATTCAAATAATTATGGTTATTTAAACAATTATCTATTTCAAATCGTTATAAACTTTTGTTTTGTCATAAAACAATCATTTTAGTTCATACAAGCTTATTTCGAATAAAATAATACAAATTTATTAATATCCCAAAAATTAATAAGTAACTGATTTAAAAGTGAATCTATTTACCGAATCATTTATGGCCATTTTAACAATTATCTATTTCAAATCATTATTACCTTTTGTTTGCTCATATAACAAATGTTTTTTTATCATTTAAGCTTATTTAGAATAAACTAATACTAATTTATTAATCTTTCAAAAATTAATAAGTAAGTGATTTAAAAAATAAATTTTTTTATCAAACCAGTTCAAATAATTATGGTTATTTGAACAATTGTATACTTCAAATTTTTATAAACTTTTGTTCTACCACAATACAAGTATTTCTGTTCATACAAGATTATTCAAAATTAAATAATACTAATCTAATAATATTTTGAAAATTAATAACTAAGATAATTAAAAATATATTTGTTTACCAAACTAATTCGAATATTTAAAACTATATGAACAATTATCTATTTCAAAACGTTATGACCTTTTGATTTGGCATAAAACAAAATTTCAATTCATACTAGCTTATTTGGAATAAAATAAAACAAATTTATTAATATTTCAAAAATTGATAAGTAAGAGATTTAAAAAAAATATTTATGTTTACCTAACCAATTCAAATAATTATGATCATTTGAACATTTATCTATTTCAAATTGTTATGACCTTTTGTTTTGTCATAAAACAAATGTTTTTGTTCATATAAGTTTGTTCAAAATAAAGTAATACTAATCTATTAATATTTCAAAAATTAATAAGAGATTTAAAAAATAAATCTATTTATCAAACTAGTTCAAATAGTTATGACTATTTAAAAATTATTTATTTCAAATTGTTATGACTTTTTGTCCTATTATAAAACAATTTTTTTCTATTCAGACAACCTTATTTGGATTAAAATAATACTAATTTATTAATATTTCTACAATTAATAAGTAAAAATTTTTAAAAATAAATATGTTTATTGAACTAGATCAAATAGTCATGACTATTTGAATAATTATCTATTTCAAATCGTTATAACCTCTTTCTTTTGTCATAAAAGATTTGTTTCAGTTCATATAATTTTATTCGAAATAAAATAATACCAATTTATTTATATTCCAAAAATTAATAATTAAAATATTTTTAAAAAATATGTTTACCGAACAAGTTTAAATAATTATAATTATTTAAATAATTATCTATTAGAAATTGCTATAACCTTTTGTTTTGACATAAAATAATTTTTCTATTCATACAAGCTTATTTTGAATACAATAATACAAATTTATTAATATTAAGACAATCAATAAGTAAAAGATTTAAAAAATAAATCTGTTTATCGAACAAGTTCAAATATTATGACTATTTGAACAATTATTTATTTCAAATTGTTATGACTTTTTATTTTTGTCATAAAACAATTGTTTCTATTCATACAAGGTTATTCAAATTAAAATAACATTAATTATGAATATTTTGACAATTAATAAGTAAAAGATTTAAAAAATAAATGTTTACCGAACAAGTTGAAATAGTCATGATTATTTCAGTAATTAACTATTTCAAATCATTATGACCTTTTGTTTTTGTAATAAAACAATTGTTTCAATTCAAATAAGCTTATTTGAAATAAAATAATACTAATTTATTAATATTCCAAAAATTAATGAGTAAGAGAATTAAAAAATGAATATGTTTACTGAACAAGCTCAAATAGTTATGACTATTTGAATAATTATTTATTTCAAAACACTATGACCTTTTGTTTTGTCATAAAAAAATTGGTTCTATTTATGCAAGCTTATTTCAAATAAAATAATATAAATTGATTAATATTACAAAAATTAATAAGTAAAAATTTAAAAAATAAATATGTTTTCTAAACACGTTCAAAGAGTTAGAACTATTTGAACAATTATTCATTTCAAATTGTTATGATCTTTTGTTTTGACATAAACCAATTGTTTTTGTACAAAAAAACTTATTTGAAATAAAATAATACTAATTGATTACAATTCTAAAAAATAATAAGTAAAAGATTTAAAACAATAAATATATTTATTGAGTGAGTTCAAATAGTTATGACGATTTGAACAATTATTTATTTCAAATTGTTGTGATCTTTTGTCTTGTCATAAAACAACTATTTCTATTCATACAAGTTTATTTGAAATAAAATAATACTAATTTATTACTATTCTAAAAATTAATAAGATGAAGATTTAAAAAATAAATCTATTCACTAAACAAGTTTAAATAGTCAAGTCTATTCAAAGTATTAGTTACTTCAAATTGTTATGACATTTTGTTTTTAATGTAAGACAATTATTTTCATTCTAACAAAATTATTTAGAATAAAATAATACTAATTTATTAATATTGGAAAAATTAATAAGAGATTTAAAAACTAAATCTATTTATCAAACCAATTCAAATAGTATGACTATTTGAACAATTATCTATCTAAACTCATTATGATCTTTGTTTTGTCATAAAATAATTGTTTCTATTCATACAAGTTTATTCGAAGTAAAATATTGCTAAATTAATAATATTCTAAAAATTAATAAGTAGGAGATTTAAAAAATAAATATATTTACTGAACCAGTATAAATAGTTAAGACTATTAGAACAATTAGCTATTTCAAATCTTCTGATCTTTTGGTTAACTCATAAAATAGTTGTTTTAATTTATACATGCTTATTTGAAACAAAATAACATTATTTTATTAACATTCAAAAAATTAATAAGAAATTTTAAAAAACAAGTTTGCTTACTGAACAAGTTCAAATAGTTACAACTATTTGAATAATTATCTATTTAAAATCGCTATTACATTTTGTTTTATCATAAAATAATTATTTCAGTTCTTAAAATCTGAGCCAAAATAAAATAATATTACTTTATTAATATTTCAAAATTTGAGAAGTTGGAGATTTAAAAAAATAAATTAGTTTATCAAATCAGTTCAAATAATTATAGCCATTTGAACAATTATCTATTTCAAATCGTTATGAACTTTTCTTTTGTCATAAAGCAATTGTTTTTCATCATACAAGCCTATTTGGAATAAAATCATACTAATTTATTAATATTTCAAAAATTAATAAATAAGAGACCTAAAAAATAAAACTATTTATAGAACTAATTTTTACTTGAGCAATTATCTATTTCAAATCATTTTAACCTTATGTTCTATTATAAAATAATTGTTTCAGTTCATATAGCCTATTTAGAATAAAATAATACTAATTTATTAATATTTGAACAATTAATAACTAAGAGATTTAAAAAATAAATCTATTTGCCAATGCTATTCAAAAAATTAAAACTATATGAACAATTAACTTTTTCAAATTATTATGACCTTTTGTCATAAAATAATTATTTTAGTTGGTTACTGAATAAGTTCAAATTGTTATGACTATTTAAGTAATTAATTATTTTAAATTGTTTTGACTCTTTACTTTATCATAAAACAATTTTTTCTATTCATATAAGTTTATTTGGATTAAAATAATATTTAATTTATTAATATTTTGACAATTAATAACTAAAAGACTTAAAAAATAAACGTGTTTACTGAACAAGTTCAAATAGTCATGACTATTTGAATAATTTTCTATTTCAATGACTATTTGAATAATTTTCTATTTCAATCATTATGACCTTTTCTATTGTAATAAAACAATTGTTTTAGTTCAATAAGTGTCATAACGTCTAAATCCGAGGATCTATCGCTAGACATTGACTTTTAGGGAGTCACCACCAATCTTTTTTATCTAGGTGCGATTGGCCACCTAAAGAATCTGTCCTTTTAGAGAACACCTAAGTTTAAGGGTCCCTAAAAGAATAGGTTCAAGTCTTCTAACCAGAACAGGGTTCGGGAGTTCGGTTACGTGTGAGAAAGGTTATAGCACCCTTACAACGCCCATCAAAAGATGGTACCAGCTTAAATTTGTGTTATTCAATGAGCCTTAAAATTTTACCGAGTAATTAATTATTGGGAATTATTCTCAATTGACTCTAATACTTTTAGCAGAAAATTAAGAAAATTCCCTCACCTTAAGAGTATACACGAAAAACTACTATTTTACTTGCAGAGGCTCCGTCGTCAGATTATTTAAAGAAAATCAAAATCAAAATCAAAATAAAAAGGAAGGAAATGATGATTGTTCTTGTGTAGGAAAAACTGATACTTTCAACTTTTCCCCAAAATATTTTTTTTAGAAATTTTATTTTTAATAAAAATTGATACCTTCAACTTTTCCCCAAAAATATTTTTTTGGAAGATTGATTTTTAAGGAAAATTGATACTTTCAACTTTTCCCCAAAAATATTTTTTTGAAGAGTTATTTTTAAGGAAAATTGATACATTCAACTTTTCCTCAAAAATATTTTTTTTGGAAATTTATTTTTAAGGAAAATTGATACTTTCAACTTTTCCCCAAAAATATTTTTTTTGGAAACTTTGATTTTCAAGGAAAATTGATACTTTCAACTTTTCCTCAAAACCCTTTTTTTGAAATTTTATTTTCAAGAAAAATTGATACTTTCAACTTTTCCTCAAAAATATATTTTTTTATTTTTAATAAAAGTGAAAATAAATAAAAATAAAAAAAATATTAAATAAACCTAATCTAATAAATAAAAAAAATTCAAAAAAAAAAAACCTGGAGTGGCTCGAAGGGCGGCTCGGCTCAAGGAAGAGAAACGGCTCAGAAAAGCGGCTTGGGACCTCGGCTCGGCTCGACTATCGGCTCGGAGGGGGGAGACACGCGTGGGTCAGGAAGCGGGTCGACGTTCAGGTCGGGTCGGATCTCGACAAAACGCGCGGATCCTCTGGGTCACTTAACGCAAAAACGACGTCATTTTAGGAGGGTATATAAGGCTATTCCCTCTGTTTTTTGGCAGAAAGCTCCTCCACTCTCTCTCTCTCTTCTTACTTTTTCCTCTCGCTTCTCTCTAAACAGTCGAAGAACTCCGATTGAATGTTCACCGGATTTTAGAAAATTTCATCGGAATCTGGGTTTTTTGTCGGAAGTTCACCGAAAGTTGGTCGGTTTCTGGGATCCTTCATTGGAAACTGGGCAGCTCACCGAAAACTTCAAAGTTGGCCGAAATTTTCTCCGAAAAATGCAAATTTCGTCGGAAAATTCAATTGAAATCTGAAATTTTCCAGAAAATCCCAGAAAAAAATTGCCAAAAATCTTCAAAAATTTTTTGCTAATTCCCAGAACACCTCTAAACCTTTTCTTAGCCTTCTATACGCCCCTTTTCTCTCAATCAGTAGCTTTTGCTTACTGTTTTTCTGTGTTTCCTATTCTATTCCAGAGGGTTTTTTTTATAGGGATTGATCAGGAGTTTCTGATCAATCCCAATTCCTCTTTGGACGGGGATTCAATCTTTGAATCCAATCTGGACTCTTCTGATTGAATCCCAATCCAATCTCCAGCCAGGTAAATCAAAAAAATAAAAGAAAAAACCAAATGAAAATAAATAAGATAAATTAGAGAAATTAATAGATAAATTAAAATCAGATAATATATAAATATTAACAGAAAAAAAATAATAAAGATATATACATATTAATAAATACATAAATACCTAAGATAAAAAAAAAATAATAATAAAAGAAAAGAGAAAAAAATATACATATATAAAATAATATTAAAAATAAAATAAAAATAAAATAAAAATGTAAAATATAAAATAAAAATAAAAATAAAATGAAGAGAAAGAAAAAAAAAGGAAAAGGAAAAAAAATAGACTTACCCATTTGGACCAGGCCCAATTGATCCGAGCCTAGACCAAATTGGGTGTCTACAGTTGCCCCTCTTTGCACATTTTCTGTGAAACAGAAGTTGCGCAAAGATGTAAACACCCAATCAAATCTCAACTCGACCTTTTTACTTTTTTTGTTTTTTTTGTTTTTTTTGTTTTTTTATTCTTTTTTTTTTGTTTTTGATCAAAGCTCCTCTAAACAGAGGCACCACGACTTTGAAAAGTAAATTGCTCCTCCAAATAGAGGCACCACGACTTTGGAAAGTAAATTGCTCCTCTAAACAGAGGCAATGAAACTTTGGAAAATAAATTGCTCCTTGACAATCATGTCCAAAGGAGTTGAAAGTTGTGTTTGAAGGAATTTCAGGAGATTATGCCCAAAGGTCTTATAAATCAACCCTGATACCAAAAAATATCCTATTTCAAGGATTAGGAACTTACCTGACAATTTTTTTCTTTTTCAATTTGCAAAATATCTTCATATCTGCCTTCTCTATGTGGGATGTTGGAACATCCCTGCTTCTTGAATTTATGCACTATACTTTCCTGAAAGTAGTGTATGCTATGCAAATGCATATGAATTTCAATGCATGCTATGCAAATGTTGGCCAATTAATTCCTGTTCAATATATGGTACTCAAGTTTCTCAAGCTTTTTCTTGGGCAACAAGCCTTTTGATTCTTCAGAGATCTAATTACACTACTCTTCTAAGATCGAACCAGTGTAGCTCTTAATTGTATCTTCCACTCACATTCTTCCTGTAACAAAAAATCTTTTCCCAGATTCAATGTCCTAATCAAGAACTGAACATCTTGATTATGCTTTTATCATTCTTGATTTATTCAATGTAATGTAAAACTTTTTTTATGTTGTTATTCATTCATCAATCATTATTTCAAACTCAAAAAGTAAGAATGCATTTGCGCATTTCTTCCATGGTGGGGTACTAAGAAGAAAAGAATCTGAATGTTTAGAAACAATTATAAGAAAAAGACACAAAGAATGAAATAGAATGTCTCTTATTAGCACAATGTTGGCAAACTTTGGCCAAGAAAGAATTACAAGGATAGGTGTGGGGACAAAGCCCAAAATAAACAATCAGATAATCATGATAACACATCTCAAAGTTTTTTTCTGAAAACTCAACCCTTTGATGTATTTAACAACTTGGAACTCTTTCGAATTTACTAGCCTCCATATCAGCAGACTTTTAAATTCAATGCTGTATTCTCCTTATCTAAGCTGCCTTTTCAGGTTTTCAACTTAGACAAACCCCCTATGACTCAAACCGCCCTTTTAAGGTTTTCGTCTTGAGTCCTCTTTTTTCACTTTTTTCTTTTTTTTCTTATTTTTTTCTTATTTTTTTCATTTTTTTCATCATTTTTTTCATTTTTTCATTTTTTTCAAGCATAATATTTCTTCACAGCATCAGAATTTATAGGATGGGGTAAATCATTTCCATCCATCTCAATCAGTATCAGTGTTCCACCCGAAAAAGCTCGTCTCACTACATACGATCCTTCTCAATTCAGAGTCCATTTTCTTCTACTATCGTGTTGGATTGGAAGAATTCTTTTCAAGACCAACTTTTCTTTTCGAAAGCAATAAGGCCAAATTTTCTTATCATGAGCCTTCTTCATTCTTCTTTGATACAGCTGACCATGGCACAGTGCAGTCAATCTCTTTTTTTCTATGAAATTTAATTGCTCATAACGTTCTCGAATCCATTCCACTTCTTCTAACTCTACTTCTTTTAAAACTCTCAAAGAGGGGATCTTTACTTTCACTGGCAGTACAGCTTTCATCCCATAAACCAAAGAAAATGGGGTTACCCTAGTAGAGGTGTGAACTGACGTTCGATATGCATGCAATGCAAATGGCAACTTCTCATGCCAATCTTTGTAAGTCTCAGTCATTTTCTCCAAAATCCTCTTTATGTTCTTATTGGCTGCCTCAATGCCCCATTCATCTTCGGATGGTATGGTACCGAGTTATGATGCCTGATCTTGTATTGAGCACATACTTCTTGCATCATTTTACTATTTAGATTCTTGGCATTGTCTGAAATAATTCTCTTTGAAAGTTCATATCTATAGATGATCTCCTTTTTTATGAACTTGCAAACCACAGAGCGTGTCACATTTGCATATGATGCTGCCTCTATCCATTTTATGAAGTAATCTATCATCACAAAAATGAATCTATGCCCGTTAGAAGCTTTTGGGGTGATTGGACCAATGACATCCATGCCTCATATTGAAAATGGCCATGGTGGTGCTATAACATGTAAAGCAGACGGAAGAGCATGAATCTTATCAGCATATATCTGGCATTTATGGTATTTATGAGCATAATCAATACAATCATTCTCCATTGTCAACCAGTAATATCCTACTCTCATGATCTGCCTTGCCATCATATGTCCACTAATATGTGCCTCACATATTCCACCGTGCACCTTTTCAATGATTTTCTTCGTTTCAGTCTCATTTACACACCTCAGTAATACTTGATCCTTGCTTCTTTTGTACAGGACATCTCCATCCAGGAAAAAGCTCATAGCCAATCTTCGGATGACCCTTTTATCATTTTCTATTGCTTGAACTGGATACTGCTAATCTTTAACATACTGTAGGATGTCATAATACCAAGGTTTTCCATCTTCTTCTCCTTCTATATTAGAGCAATAAGCTGGTATATCCTTAACATCTAACTTGATGGGCTGAATGTCGGTATTATCATTGATTCGAATCATTACAACCAGAGTAGCCAATGCATCAGCAATCGAATTCTCTTCTCGGTGTAAGTGGTCAAACTGGATATCTTCAAATTGTTTCACCAACTTTAAAATATACTTATGATATGGAACGAGTTTTGACTCTCTCGTCTCCCATTCTCCTTTCAATTGATATATAACTAGAGTCGAGTCTCCAAACACTTTTAGTACCTTCACTCTTTTATCTATAGCAGCTTGTAAGCCCATGACACATGCCTCATATTTAGCGATATTATTTGTGCAATTGAAATTTAACCTCACTGTTATAGGACAGTATTGTTCTTTTGGAGAAATCAAAATCGCCCCAATTCTATGCCCCAAGGCATTAACAGCTCCATCAAAGTACATTCTCCAATATTTTTCCACATGCTCCCCTTCTTCCAGTTGGGAAATAGTCTTTAAGTCTTCATCAGAGAATTCTAGCTTCATCAACTCATACTCTTCAGTAGCACGATCTATAAGAAATTTTACTATAGCGCCCCCTTTTATTGCTTTTTGGCTCACATATATAATATCATATTTTGAGAGCATTACTTGCCATCTAGTGATTCTCCCAGACAAAGAAGGCTTCTCAAAGATATACTTAATGAGATCCAGTTTCACTATGAGCCACGTAGTGTGATAGAGCATATGCTGTCTGAGTCTTTTGGCAGTCCACGCTAATGCACAACACATTTTCTCTAATGAAGAATACTTGAATTCATATTCCGTGAACTTTTTACTCATATAGTAAATAGCTCTTTCCTTTCGACTAGCCTCATCTTGCTGCCCCAGCACACATCCCATTGAATTTTCACATACGGTTAAGTATAAGATTAAAGGTTTCCCTGGAACAGGTGGTACCAATACCAGAGGGTTCGATAAATATTGCTTAATTTTATCAAACGACTCTTGACATTCTTCATTCCATTTTCCAGGATTATCTTTACGGAGAAGCTTAAATATGGGATCACATTTGTAAGTAAACTGAGAGATGAACCAAAAAATATAGTTCAATCTCCCTAGAAAACCTCAAACTTCTTTTGGTGTGCTGGGAGGTGATAGATTTTGAATAGCCTGTATCTTATCAGGATCAACTTCAATTCTTCTTTTACTGACCACAAAGCCTAACAACTTTCCTGACTTTACCCTAAAGGTACACTTGGTTGGGTTTAATTTGAGCTGAAATTTTTTCAACCTCTCAAATAACTTTCTGAGGCCAGTGACATGATCTTCATCCTCACAAGACTTTGCAATCATATCATCTACATACACCTCAATCTCTTTGTGCATCATATCATGGAAGAGTGTTACCATGGCCCTTCGATATATTGCCCCAGCATTCTTTAACCCAAAAGGCATGACTTTATAGCAGAAGGTTCCCCACATGGTCACAAAAGTAGTCTTTTCCATATCTTTCGTAACCATTTTTATCTGGTTATACCCCGAGAAACCATCCATAAAGGAGAAAATCGAATGCTTAGCCGTGTTATCTACCAGTGTGTCAATATGAGGTAAAAGAAAGTTATCTTTTGGGCTAGCTTTATTCAAGTCCCGATAGTCTACACATATTCGTACTTTTCCATCTTTCTTAGAAACTGGGACTATATTGGCTACCCATTCTGGATACTTAGCCACTTGCAGAAAACCTGCATCAAATTGTTTTTTCACCTCTTCTTTAATTTTTAGTAGCATTTTGGGCTTCATCCGTCTCAGTTTCTGTTGAACTGGCTTACATTCTGGCTTTAAAAGTAACCTATTTCTGTGCTCAACCCTGGCATATCCTAGTAAGACCAAGTAAATATATCTACAAATTCTCGAAGTAGGTCTGCCAATCGTTACCTATCTCCAAATGAAAGTGAAGTGCCCATTCTAACCTCTTTCTTATTTTCTTCATCTCCCAGATTCACTAAGTCCACTACCTCCTGATGAGGCTCAATTGGCTTATTCTCTTGTTCAATCATCCTCATTAGGTCCGAAGGCATAACATATTCTTCAGAATTTTCTTCATTGTTAAGTTCATCAGTGTTAATTGAATTCTCAAAGCTAACCACTTGATTGTTATCATGATTATCTTTATGTTCATTTAAAGACCTGAAATTGAATGAAATGGGATATGTTGGCAAGATGTATTTGAAAAGATGGAAATAATAAAGACACAAGAAGAAATGAATGAAAATGCACTCTTCCTATTTTTTATTAAAAATAATAAATGATGAATGGCCTAAACAAGAAAGATCACCCCAATGCCCTGGGCAATAGCTATCGGGATGTTACAATTACATTGTATTAGTATCAAAAGTCAAAGGCATTTCGATGGCACTCAAATTATTCAGCTCATAATCTGGTGGACAAAGGCGAACCCACTCCTCTTGATTAAGCCCCATTTCATCTTCATTTATAGCATTCACATTATGATTCAGCAAAGGATTGCCACTAACATTCGGTGCAGTCCCCTCCCATATCAAAGCAAATCATCTCATCCTTGATTAACCGTTGCACTTTATGTTTCAGGGTAGTGCAATTTTCGGTAGAGTGACCAGCAATCCCATAATGGTAGTCACAATGGGCGGTGGGATCATACCACTTGGGGTAAGGTGGCTTGAGGGGTTCTAATTTACTTGGAGCAATTAAATGACTATTGTAGAGCTCTTTATATAATTTCGTATAAGTCATTGGAATTGGGTCAAAAATAGGTTTCTCACGAGTGGTTCGTTGCTCCCGCGAGCCACCAATGGGGTTAGTTGGGCGATTTTAGGGTCTTGAGGTAGGTTGATTGTTAGGACTGTACATGGTGTTTTGAGGCCTGTGAGGGGTTTGATATGTTTGAGGGTATGGTGATTGTGTAAATGGTTGGTATGGGTGAAATGAAGTGTTATTTACAGTGGGGTAGTATGGTAGATATTCTGAGTAGGGTGGATAGCCTTCAAATTACTATCTATCAAAGCTCATAGCCTGAGCTTCAGTTTCTTTCTTCTTCGAGACTTTCTTGCTAGATGCTTCATTTCCTTCTAGCTTACCATTCTTGATGGCACTCTCAATGATTTCTCCCCAGATTACCATATCAATGAAATTTTTCGTTGCATTCCCTATCATTTTTTCATAATAGGGAGGCTTTAAAGTGCTAACAAACAGCACTGTAGTTTCTTTCTCGATCATAGGAGGTTGTACCTGAAAAGCAACATCCCTCCACCTCTGGGCATACTCTTTAAAAGACTCGTTTGCCTTTTTCTCTAGATTCTGTAAAGACAAACGATTAGAGGCCAAATCGATGATATGTCGATATTGACTGATGAAGTCATGTGCCATATCGCTCCAAGAGCGAATGTGGGTTCTGTCCAGCTAAACATACCATCTGGCCGTAGAGCCAGTAAGACTGTCCTGGAAAACATGCATCAAGAGTTTTTCATCATGAGCATGAGCTGTCATCTTCCTACAATACATGGTGATGTGGGTTTTAGGACACTTTGTACCGTCATATTTTTCAAATTTTGATACTTTAAACTTATGGAGAATAACCACATCAGGAACTAGGCAGAGCCTAGCAGCATCAACTGACCCATAAAAGCTAAATCCTTCCATAGCCCGTAGCCTTTGCTCTAACATGCTAATCTTGGAGCTTTCTTGAACTTCCACTCTTATCTTTTCTTTCTCCTTCTCTTTTTAAATCATCTAGATTAGGAATTGGTTCTGCTACCTTTTCAGTGAAGATAAGATTTATATAGCTATTATACTACCCTGGGTTGGAAGCTGATGGCATTCCAAGATATGTTAGATATGCGAAGTGTTGTGGTGGGATCTCTTGAGCAGACTGGGCTTGAGGTGGGCCAAAGCCTGGAGGATATAAAGCCACTTTTTGCAATGGGGGAGCTTGTTGGCTTGCATTTTCTTCAACTCCTTTTCCTTTATTCATGTTATTAAGAGCCTCCAGAATCTTGCTCAGCTCACTTTCAATCTTCTCTTATGCTTTTTCTATCTTTTCGAATCTATGAGAATTTTTCTGTTCCATTTGTCTTGCTTTGGATCTTATGTTGTACCGATGGACAGGGTTCTCGCTAGATGGAGCTATCCTTGAACCTTGAGTACCATACTTATGATTAGAAATGTTATGCTATGTTTTATGAATGATGCTTTGATGCACAAATGAAATGCACTTTTTCCTGAATGAAATCTAGTATGAAATGGATGCAAATGATTGTGTTAAAACATGATTATGAAATAATGCAGATGCGTACAATCAGACAAACAACATAGTTAGTTTCATGGGTGAAAGTGATGTTGATGCATAATATTACATATGATAATGAAAATGATGCACAAAATTAAACAATCAAAATGATTAGATAAACACCCTTTTTGTGTCCTAATTTAAGGGTATATCTATCATTGGGTAGAAAGGGCTCTATCTTAGGGTTAGGCCCTTCTAAGGTTCACTATATGCGGTTTTAAGTTCAAAGTCTAAAGGTCCTCAAATTGTTCCTTACATCATTGTCTATCACAGACTAGTAAGGCACCCTAATCCTCACCCATTATAGGCTACAAGCGAAAAAGGTTCAATTTGAGTGGGAGTATTTCGCTAGCCACTACGGAGGCATTAGACCTCACGAAAGCAATAGGTACTTTACTCCCTCCTAGGGGGATAGAGCTCGGGTATAGAGCTCATGTTATGCACATGCACATGAATGATATAATTAACAAAGTAAATAAACATGAATGAATAATAACACATATATACAAAAAGGTTTAATTTTATTAGGCTTTTAGATAACACAAATTATTTGCTGGCCTGACTCTCAAGGTCCCCAGTGGAGTCGCCAAGCTGTCATAACGTCTAGATCCGAGGATCTATCGCTAGACATTGACTTTTAGGGAGTCACCACCAATCTTTTTTATATAGGTACGATTGGCCAACTAAAGAATCTGTCCTTTCAGAGAACACCTAAGTTCAAGGGTCCTTAAAAGAATAGGTTTAGGTCTTCTAACCAGAACAGGGTTCGGGAGTTCGGTTACGTGTGAGGAAGGTTATAGCACCCTCACAACGCCCATCAAAAGATGGTACCAGCTTAAATTTGTGTTATCCAATGAGCCTTAAAATTTTACCGAGTAATTAATTATTAGGAATTATTCTCAATTGACTCTAATACTTTTAGCAAAAAATTGAGAAAATTCCCTCACCTCAAGAGAATACACGAAAAACTACTGTTTTACTTGTAGAGGCTCCGTCGTCGGATTATTTAAAGAAAAATCAAAATCAAAATAAAAAAGAAGAAAAAAATGATTGTTCTTGTGCAGGAAAAATTGATATTTTCAACTTTTCCCCAAAAATATTTTTTTTGGAAATTTATTTTTAAGGAAAATTGATACCTTCAACTTTTCCCCAAAAATATTTTTTTGAAGATTGATTTTTAAGGAAAATTGATACTTTCAACTTTTCCCCAAAAATATTTTTTTTGGAAACTTTGATTTTCAAGGAAAATTGATACTTTCAACTTTTCCTTAAAAATATATTTTTTTATTTTTAATAAAAGTGAAAATAAATAAAAATAAAAAAAAGAGTAAAACAAAAATAAAAATAAAATAAAGATAAAAATAATATTAAATAAACCTAATATAATAAATAAAAAAAAACAAATAAACAAATAAAATTAAAAAAAAAAACCTGGAGTGGCTCGGAGGGCGGCTCGGCTCGGCTCAAGGAAGAGAAACGGCTTGGGACCTCGGCTCAGCTCGGAGGGGGGAGACACACGCGGGTCAGGAAGCGGGTCGACGCTCGGGTCGAGTGGGATCTCGATAAAACGCGCGGATCCTCTGGGTCACTTAACGCAAAAACGACGTCATTTTGGAAGGGTATATAAGGCTCTTCCCTCTATTTTTTGGCAGAAAGCTCCTCTTCTCTCTCTCTCTTCTTACTTTTTCCTCTCGTTTCTCTCTAAACAGCCGAAGAACTCCGGTTGAATGTTCACCAGATTCTGGAAAATTTCACCAGAATCTGGGTTTTTCATCGAAAGCTCACCGGAAGTTCACCAAAAGTTGGTCGGTTTCTGGGATCCTTCACCGGAAACTGGGCAGCTCGTCGAAAACTTCAAAGTTGGTCGGAATTTTCGTCGAAAAATGTAAATTTCGCTGGAAAATTCAACCGAAATCTGGAATTTTCCAGAAAATCCTAGGAAAAAATCACCAAAAATCTTCAAAAAAGTTTTGCTAATTCCCAGAACACCTCTAAACCTTTTCTTAGCCTTCTATACACCCATTTTCTCTCAATCAGTAGCTTTTGCTTATTGTTTTTCTGTGTCTCCTATTCTGTTCCAGAGGGTCTTTTTTATAGAGATTGATCAAGAGTTTTTGATCAATCCCAATTCCTCTCTGGACGGGGATTCAATCTTTGAATCCAATCTGGACTCTTCTGATTGAATCCCAATCCAATCTCCAGCCAGGTAAATCAAAAAAATAAAAGAAAAAACCAAACAAAAATAAATCAGATAAATTAAAAAAATTAACAGATAAATTAAAATCAGATAATACATAAATATTAATAGAAAAATAATAATAATAATAAAAGAAAAGAGAAAAAAATATACATATATAAAATAATAATAATAATAAAATAAAAATAAAATAAAAATGTAAAATACAAAATAAAAATAAAAATAAAATGAAGAGAAAGAAAAGAAAAGAAAAAGGAAAAAAAATATAGACTTACCTATTTGGACCAGGCCTAAACCAAATTGGTTGTCTACAATAAGCTTATTTGAAGTAAAATAATACTAATTTATTAATATTCCAAAAATTAATGAGTAAGATAATTAAAAAAAGATTTTTTTTACCTAATTAGTTTAAATAGTTATGACTGTCTAAACAATTTTCTCTTTCAAAACATTATGACTATTTGTTTTGTCATAAAACAATTGGCTTTGCTCATGCAAGCTTATTTTGAATAAAATAATTTAAATTTATTAATATTCCAAAAATTAAGAAGTAAAAATTTAAAAAATAAATTTTTTTCTAAACATGTTTTGACTATTTGAACAATTATATATTTCAAATTGTTATGACCTTTTGTTTTGTCATAAATCAATCGTTTCTATTTATAGCAACTTATTCAAAATAAAATAATACTAATTTATGAAAATTAAAAATTCCAAAAATTAATAAGTAAAAGATTTTAAAAAAAATTTGTTTACCGAGTGAGTTTAAATAGTTATTATTATTTAAACAATTATTTATTTCAAATCATTTTGATCTTTTGTTTTGTTGTAAAACAATTGTTTCTATTCGTACAAGTTTATTTGAAATAAAATAATACTAATTTATTAATATTCTAAAAATTAATAAGTTGAAGATTTAAAAAATAAATTTGTTTATCGAATAAGTTCAAATAGTCATGTTAATTTGAACTATTATCTATTTCAAATTGTTATGACATTTTGTTTTGTTATAAAACAATTGTTTTTATTCATACTAAATTATTTAGAATAAAATAATACTAATTTATCAGTATTTCAAAAACTAATAAGACATTTAAAAATTAAATCTGTTTACTAAATCAGTTTAAATATTTATGACTATTTGAACAACTATCTATCTCATATCATTATGATTTTTATTTTGTCATAAAACAATTGTTTCTGTTCATACAAGCTTATTTGAAGTAAAATATTGTTAAACTAATAATATTCTAAAAATTAATAAGTAAGAGATTTAAAAAATAAATGCATTTGCCGAACCAGTTTAAATAGTAAAGACTATTAGAATAATTATCTATTTCAAATCGTTATGACCTTTTTGTTTAGTAATAAAATAATTGTTTCAATTTATACATGCTCATTCAAAATAAAATAATACTATTTTGTTAATATTCAAAAAATTAATAGGCAAGAAATTTTAAAAAATAAGTCTGTTTACTGAATAAGTTCAAGTAGTTATGACTATTTAAACAATTATCTATTTAAAATCATTATGACCTTTTGTTTTATCATAAAATAATTGTTTCAATTCATAAAAACTTATCCAAATAAAATAATATTACTTTGTTAATATTTCAAAAATTGAAAAGTTGGAGATTTAAAAAGTAAATCAGTTTATCAAATCAGATTAAATAATTATAGCCATTTGAATAATTATCTACTTTAAATCATTGTGAACTTTTATTTTATCATAAAACAATTGTTTTTCATCATGCAAGCCTATTTGAAATAAAATCATACTAATTTATTAATATTTTAAAAATTAATAAGTAGAAGATTTAAAAAATAAATATGTTTATTGAACCAGTTCAAATAATCATAACTATTTGAGCAATTATATATTTCAAATCATTATAACCTTTTTGTTTTATCATAAAACAATTATTTATCTTCATACAAACTTATTAGAAATAAAATAAAACTAATCTAATAATATTATGAAAATTAATAACTAAGAGATTTAAAAAATAAATTTGTTTGCTGAACCAATTTAAATAGTTAAGACAATATGGATAATTATCTATTTCAAATCATTATGACTTTTTGTTTTGTTGTATAACAAATGTCTTTGTTCATATAAGTTTGTTTGAAATAAAATAATATTAATTTATTAATATTTTAAAAATAAAAAAAGAGATTTAATAAATAAATCAGTTTACTAAACCAGTTCAATAAGTTATAACTATTTGAACAATTATTTTTTTCAAATTGTTATGATCATTTGTTTTGCCATAAAATAATTTATTTAGAATAGCATAATTCTAATTTATTAATATTTCAAAAATTAATAAGTAAGAGATTTAAAAACTAAATCTATTTATTGAACAAGTTTAAATAGTTATAACTATTTGAACAATTACCTATTTCAAATCGTTATAATCTTTTATTTTGTCAAAAAATAATTTTTTTTATTCATACAAGCTTATTTCAATTAAAATAATGCAAATTTATTAATATTTAGATAATCAATATGTAAAAGATTTTAAAAAATAACTTTGTTTATCAAATAAATTCGAAATAATTAGGACAATTTGAACAATTATTTATTTCAAATCATTATGACTTTTTTCTTTTGTCATAAAACAATTGTTTTTGTTCATACAAGCTTATTCAAATTAAAATAATATTAATTTATTAATATTTTGACATTAATAAGTAAAAAATTTTAAAAATAAATATGTTTACCAAACAAGTTTAAATAGTCAAAACTATTTGAATAATTATCTATTTCAAATTGTTATGACCTTTTGTTTCATCCTAAAACAATTATATCAGTTCATATAGGCTTATTCAAAATAAAATAATAATAATTTATTAATATTTCAAAAATTAATAAGTAAGAGATTTAAAAAATGAATCAATTTATTGAACAAGTTCAAATAGTTATAACTATTTGAACAATTTTCTATTTCAAATTGTTATGACATTTTGTTTTGTCATAAAATAATTGTTTCTATTCATATAAGCTTATTCCAAATAAAATAATATAAATTTATTAATATTCCAAAAATTAATAAGTAAAAGTTTAAAAATACATCTATTTTCTTAACACGTTCAAATAGTTATGAGTATTTGAACAATTATCTATTTCAAAAACTTATGACATTTTGTTTTGTCATAAACCAATTATTTCTATTCATACAAGTGTTTTTTGAAATAAATAGTACTAGTTTATTAATATTCCAAAAATTATTAAGTAAAAAATTTAAAAAACAAATCTGTTTACTAAGCAAGTTCAAATAGTTGTGCTTGTTTGAACAAATATTTATTTCAAATAGTTATGATCTTTTGTTTTTGTCGTAAAACAATTATTTCTATTTATACCAATTTATTTGAAATAAAATAATACTAATTTATTAATTAATAGGCAGAAGATTTAAAAAATAAATATGTTTATCGAACAAGTTCAAATAATCATGTTCATTTGAACAATTATCTATTTCAAATCATTAGGAGCTTTTGCTTTTTCATAAAACAATTATTTTTTGTTCATGCAAAGTTATTCAGAATAAAATAATACTACTTTATTAATATTTTGAAAATTAATAAGAGATTTAAAAACTAAATCCGTTTACCAAAACAATTTAAATAGGTATGACTATTTGAACAATTATTTATCTTAAATCTTTATGATCTTTCTTTTGTCATAAAACAATTTTTTTCTTTTCATAATACTAATTTAAATATATTCCAAAAATTTATAAGAGATTTAAAAAATAAATGTGTTTGTTGAACCAGTTCAAATATATAAGAATGTTAGAACAATTATATATTTCAAATTGTTCTAACCTTTTGTTTAGTTATATAATAATTGTTTCATTCATACAAGCTTATTTGGAATAAAATAATTCTAATTTATTAACATTTAAAAAATTAATAAGCAAGAGATCTGAAAAAATAAATTTGTTTACTAAACAAGTTTAAATAGTTATGACTATTTGAACAATTATTGATTTCAAATCGTTATGACTTTTTTTTTTGTCATAAAACAATTGTTTTAGTTCATAAAAGCTTATCCAAAATAAAATAATACTACTTTATTATTTTTTCAAAAGTTAATAAGAGATTTAAAAAATAAATTAGTTTATCAAATTAGTTTAAATAATTATGGCCATTTGAACAATTATCTATTTCAAATCATTATGAACTTTTGTTTTGTCATAAAACAATTATTTTTCATCAAACAAGCCTATTCGGAAGAAAATAATACTAATTGATTAGTATTTCAAACATTAATAAGTAGGAGATTTAAAAAATAAATATACTTACCAAACCAGTTCAAATAGTTGTGACTATTTGAACAATTATATATTTCAAATAATTATAACCTTTGGTTTTATCATAAAATAATTATTTATCTTCATGTAAGCTTATTCAAAATAAATAAATAAATAAATACTAATCTACTAATATTCTGAAAATTAAAAACTAAGAGATTTAAAAAATAAATTTGTTTGCCTAACTAATTCAAATAGTTAAGGTTATATGAATAATTATCTATTTCAAATCGTTATGACCTTTTGTTTTGTCATAAAATAAATATTTTTGTTCATATAAGTTTGCTTAAAATAAGATAATATTAATTTATTAATATTTCAAAAATTAATAAAAGATTTAATAAATAAAATCTATTTACCAAACTGGTTCAATTAGTTATAATAATTTGAACAATTATTTTTTCAAGTCATTATGACCATTTGTTTCGTCATAAAATAATTGTTTCTATTAACACAATCTTATTCGGAATAAAGTAATATTAATTTATTAATTTTCTAAAACTTAGTAAGTAATGGATTTGAAAAAGGAATCTATGGGCCTGACTAGTACAAATAGTTATAACTGTTTGAACAATTATCTATTTCAAATCATTATGACCTTTTGTTTTGTCACAAAACAATTGATTCTATTCGCACAAGCTGATTCATAATAGTATAATTTTAATTTATTAATATTTCAAAAATTAATAAGAGATTTAAAAATTGAATCTGTTTATTGAAAAAGTTCAAATATCTATGACTATTTGAACAATTATTTGTTTTAAATTGCTATAACCTTTTGACTTTTCATAAAATAATTTTTTGTATTCATACAAGCTTATTTCAATTAAAATAATATAAATTTATTAATATTTAGACAACTTAAAAGTAAAAGATTTAAAAAATAAATCTGTTTACCCAATAAGTTCAAATAATTAAAACTATTTGAAGAATTATTTATTTCATATCGTTATGACTTTTTGTTTTGTCATAAAACAATTATTTTTGTTCATATAAGCTTATTTGATTAAAATAATATTAATTTATTAATATTTCAACAATTAATAAGTAAAAGATTTTAAAAATAAATATGTTTATAGAACAAGTTCAAATAGTCATACTATTTGAATAATTATCTATTTCAAATCTCATAACTATTGGATAATTATCTATTTCAAATTGTTATGACATTTGGTTTTGCCATAAAACAATTGTATTAGTTAATTTAAGCTTTTTCAAAATAAAATAATACTAATGTACTAATATTCCAAAAATTAATGAGTAAGAGATTTAAAATATGAATCTGTTTACCAAAAAAGTTCAAATGGTTATGACTATTTGAACAACTATATATTTCAAATCGTTATGACCATTTGTTTTGTCATAAAATAATTGTTTTTGTTAATACAAGCTTATTTTGAATAAAATAATATAAATTTATTAATATTTCAAAAATTAATAAGTAAAAATTTACAAAATAAATCTATTTTTTGAACAATTTCAAATAGTTATGATTATTTGAACAATTATCTCTTTCAAATAGATATGACCTTTTGTTTGTCATAAGCCAATTGTTTCTGTTCATATAAGCATATTCAAGATAAAATAATACTAATTTATTAATATTTTAAAAATTAATAAGTAAAAGTTTTAAAAAGTAAATATGTTTACTAAGGAAGTTCATATTATTATGATTGTTTGAACAATTATTTATTTCAAATAGTTATGATATTTTGTTTTGTCATAAAACAATTATTTCTATTCATACAAGTTTATTCAAAATAAAATAATACTAATTTATTAATAGTCTAAAATTAATAGGTAGGAGATTTAGAAAATAAATATGTTTACTGAATAAGCTCAAATAATCATATCCATTTGAACAATTATGATTTTTTGTTTTGTCATAAAACAATTATTTCTGTTCATGCAAAATTATTCAAAATAAAATAATACTGATCTATTAATATTTTGAAAAGTAATAAGTGATTTAAAAACTAGATTTATTTATCGAAATAGTTCAAATAGTTATGACTATTTGAATAATTATCTATCTCAAATTGCTATGATCTGTATTTTTTCATAAAACAATTGTTTCTTCTCACACAAGCTTATTTGGATTAAAATAATACTAACTTAATAATATTCCAAGAATTAGAAAGTAAGAGATTTAAAAAATAAATGTGTTTGTCAAACTATTTCAAATAGTTAAGATTATTAGAAGAATTACCTATTTCAAATCACTTTGACCTTTTGTTTTGTCGTAAAACAAATATTTTTGTTTATATAAGTTTATTCAAAATAAAATAATATCAATTTATTAATGTTTCAAAAATTAATAAGAGATTTAGTAAATAAATCTATTTACCAAGCTAGTTCGATTAGTTATAACAATTTGAACAATTATTTGTTTCAAGTTGTTATGACCATTTGTTTGTCATAAAACAATTGTTTCTATTAATACAATCATATTTGGAATAAAGTAATGCTAATTTGTTAATATTCTAAAATTTAATATGTAATGGATTTAAAAAAAGAATCTATTGGCCTAACCAGTGCAAATAGTTATAACTATTTTAACAATTATTTATTTCAAATCACTATGACCTTTTATTTTGTCACAAAACAACTCTTTCTATTCGTACAAGCTGATTCCAAATAACATAATTCTAATTTATTAATATTCCAAAAATTAATAAGTAAGAGATTTAAGAAATGCATCTGTTTATTGAACAAGTTCAAATAGTCATAACTATTTGAACAATTACCTATTTCAAATTGTTATAACCTTTTGTTTTGTCATAAAATAATTTTTTCTATTCATACAAGCTCATTTTAATTAAAATAATACAAATTTATTAATATTTAGACAACTAATAAGTAAAATATTTTAAAAATAAAACTATTTACCAAAAAAGTTCAAATAGTTAAGACTATTTGAACAATTGTTTATTTCAAATCATAATGACTTTTGTTTTATCATAAAGCAATTGTTTTGTTCATATAAGCTTGTTCATATTAAATAATATTAATTTATTAATATTTCGACAATTAATAAGTAACAGATTTTCAAAAAAAATATGTTTATCGAACAAATTTAAATAGTCATAACTAGTTAAATAATTATCTATTTCAAATCTCATAATTATTAATACTAATTTATTAGTTCATATAGGATTATTCAAAATGAAACAATACTAATTTATTAATATTCCAAAAATTAATGAATAAGAGATTTAAAATATGAATTTGTTTACTAGACAAGTTCAATTGGTTATGACTACTTCAACAATTATCTATTTCAAATTGTTATGACTTTTTATTTTGTCATAAAATCATTGTTTATGTTCATACAAGCTTATTTCAAATAAAATAATATAAATTTATTAATATCCCAAAAATTAATAAGTAAAAATTTAAAAAATAAATCTATTTTTTGAAAAAATTCAAATAGTTATGATTATTTGAACAATTATGTATTTCAAATAGTTGAACTTTTGTTTTATCATAAACCAATTGTTTTTGTTCATACAAGCGTATCGAAATAAAATAATACTATTTTATTAATATTCCAAAAATTAATAGGAAAAAATATAAAAAAATAAATCAATTTATCGAGCAAGTTCATATTATTATGATTGTTTGAACAATTATTTATTTCAAATAGTTATGATCTTCCATTCTATCACAAAAACTTATTTCTCTTCATACAAGTTTAGTCATGATAAAATAATATATTTTATTAATATTCTAAAAAGTAATAGACAAGATATTTAAAAACTAAATTTGTTCATCGAAACAATTCAAATAGTTAGGACTATTTGAACAATTATCTATCTCAAATTGTTATGATCTTTATTTTGTCATAAAACAATTGTTTCTTTTCATACAAGCTTATTCGGATTAAAATAAAACTAATTTAATAATATTCCAAAAATTAGTAAGAGATTTAAAAAATACATGTGTTTGCTGAACCAATTCAAATAGTTAAGACTATTATAATAATTATCTATTTCAAATAGTTCTAACCTTTTGCTTGGTCATAAAACAATTATTTTAGTTCAGACAAGTTTATTCAAAATAAAATAATACCAATTTATTAACATTCAAAAAATTAATGAGTAAGAGATTTAAAAAAATAAATCTGTTTACCGAACAAGTTCAAATAGATTTGACTATTTGAACAATTATCTATTTAAAGTTGTTATGTCCTTTTGTTTTTTCATAAAAAAATTGTTTCAGTTTATAAAAACTTATTTGAAATAAAATAATAATACTTTTTTAATATTTCAAAAATTAATAAGCAAGAGATTTAAAAACTAAAATTGTTTTCTAAACCAGTTCAAATAATTATGACTATTTGAACAAATATCAAACTCAAATCATTATGACCTTTGTTTTCTCATAAATTAATTGTTTCTGACCATATAAGCTTATTCGGATAAAAATAATATTAATTTAATAAGATTCTAAAATTTAATAGGAGATTTAAAAAATAAATGTGTTTGCCGAACCAGTTCAAATAGTTAAGACTATTAGAATAATTATCTATTTCAAATTGCTTAACCTTTTATTTAGTCATCAATAATTGTTTCAGTTCATACAAGCTTATTTGGAATAAAATAATACTAATTTATGAACATTCAAAAAAGTAATAAGTGTGAGATTTGAAAAAATAAATCTATTTACCGAATAAGTTCATAAGTTCAAATAGTTCTGACTATTTGAACAATTATCTATTTAAAATATTTATTACAATTTATTTTGTCATAAAACAATTGTTTTAGTTCATAACTCTTATCCAAATAAAATAATACTACTTTATTAATATTTCAAAAGTTAATAAGTAAAAGATTTAAAAAATAAATCAGTTTACCGAATCAGTTCAAATAATTATGGCCATTTGAACAACTATCTAATTCAAATTGTTATTACCTTTTGTTTTGTCATAAAAAATTGTTTTTCAACAACAAGCTTATTTCAAATAAAATAATACTAATTTATTAATATTTTAAGAATTAATAAGAGATTGAAAAAATAAATTTGTTTACCAAACTAATTCAAATAGTTATGATTATTTGAGCAATTATCTTTTTCAAATTGTTATAACTTTTTTTCGATAATAAAACAATTGTTTCTATTCATACAAGCTTATCAAAATAAAATAATAATAATTTAGTAATATTTTGAAAATTAATAACTAAGAGATTTAAAAAATAAATCCATTTGCCAAACTAGTTCAAACAGTTAAGACTATATGAATAATTATTTATTTGAAATTATTATGATCTTTTGTTTTGTCATAAAATAATTATTTCAGCTCATACAAGCTTATTCGGAATAGAATAAAACTAATTTTTAATATTTCAAAAATTTATAAGTAAGTGATTTAAAAAATAAGTCTATTTACTGAACCATTCAAATAATTATAACTATTTGAACAATTATCTATTTGAAATCATTATTACTTTATGTTTTGTCATAAAATATTGTTTTTGTTAATATAAATTTGTTTGAAAGAAAATAATACTAATTTATTAATATTTAGAAAATTAATTAGTATGATATTTAAAAAGTAAATCTACTTACCAAACTATTTCAAATATTTTTGACCATTTGAATAATTTTCTATTTCAAATCATTATAACATTTTATTTTGTCATCAAATAATTGGTTCTGTTCATACTATGTTATTTAGAACAAAATAATACTATTTAATAATATTTCAAAACTTAATAACCAAGAAAATTAACAAATAAATCTAATTGTTGAACTAATTCAAATAGTTAAGACTATATGAACCATTATCTATTTCCAATTGTTATGACATTTTTTTTTTTGTAAAACAATTGTTTTATTTGTGCAAACTTACTTGAATTAAAATAATACTAATTTAGTAATATTTCAAAAATTAATAAGTAAGAGATTTAAAAAATAAATTTGTTTGTTGAATCAATTCAAATGGTTAAGACTATTAGAATAATTATCTATTTCAAATCCCTTTGACCTTTTGTTTAGTTATAAAACAATTGCTTTAGTTCATACAACCTTATTCAAAATAAATTAATACTAATTTATTAACATTCAAAAAATTAATAACAAAAAGAGATTTAAAAAAATCCATTTACCAAATAAGTTCAAATAGTTATTACTATTTGAACAATTGTCTATTTAAAATCGTTATAACCTTTTGATTTGTCACAACATAATTGTTTCAGTTAGTATAAGCTTAGATAGAATAAAATAATGCTAATTTATTAATATTTTTAAAATTAATATGTAAGAAATTTTAAAAATAAATATATTTACCAAATCAGTTAAAATAATTATGACCATTTGAATGACTATCTATTTGAAATCATTATGATCTTTTATTTGTCATAAAACAATTGTTTTTTTATCATACAAGCTTATTCGAAATAAAATAATACTAATTTATTAATATTTCAAAATTTAATAAGTAAAAGATTTGAAAAATAAATCTGTACCAATTCAAATAGTTATGACTATTTGAACAATTTTCAATCTCAAATCATTAAGATCTTTGTTTTGTCATCAAACAATTGTTTCTGATCATATATGCTTATTCGGTTAAAAATAATACTAATTTAATAATATTTCAAAAATTAATAAGTAAGAGATTTAAAAAATAAATGTGCTTATGGAATCAGTTCAAATAGTTAAAACCATTAGAATAATTATCTATTTCAAATCATTATAATATTTTGTTAAGTCATAAAATATTTATTTCATATCTTACAAGCTTATTCGGAATAAAATAATCCAAATTTATTAACATTTAGAAAATTAATAAGCAAAAGATTTGGAAAAATAAATCTGTTTACCAAATAAGTTCAAATAGTTATGACTATTTGAACAATTATTTATTTAAAATCGTTATGACCTTTTGTTTTGACATAAAACAATTATTTTAGTTTATAAAAGCTTATCCAAAATAAAATAATACTAATTTCTTAATATTTTGAAAATTAATAAGCAAGAGTTTAGAAAAATAAATTTGTTTATAGAACAAATTCAAATAGTTATGACTATTTGAACAATTGTCTATTTGAAATCATTAAGACATTTTTTTTTTATCATAAAACAATTGTTTCAATTCATACAAACTTATTTGAAATAAAATAATACCAATTTATTAATATTCCAAAAATTAATAGGTGATTTAAAAAGTGAATATATTTACCAAATCAGTTCAAATAATTATTGCCATTTCAATAATTATCTATTTCAAATCATTGTTACCTTTTGTTTGGTCATATAACAAATGTTTTTTTTTATCATAGAAGCTTATTCAAAATAAAATAATGCTAATTTATTAATCTTTCAAAAATTAATAGGTAAGAGATTTAAAAAATAAATTAGTTTATCGAATCAGTTCAAATAATTATGACTATTTGAAGAATTGTATACTTCAAATCAATTATTTACAAAATAAACCTTTTGTTTTGTTATAAAACAATTATTTATGTTCATATAAGCTTATTTGAAATAAAATCATACAAATCTAATAATATTTCAAAAATTAATAAATAAGAGATTTAAAAATTAAATTGTTTATCAAACTAATTCAAATTGTTAAGACTATAAGAACAAATATCTATTTAAAATTTTTACTACATTTTGTTTTATTATAAAACAATTATTTCAATTCATGTTAGATTATTCAAAATAAAATTAAATGAATATATTAATATTTTAAAAATTAATAAGTAAGAGATTTAAAAAAGAATTTTGGTTACCTAACCAATTCTAATAATTATGACTATTTGAATAATTATCTATTTCAAACTATTATAACCTTTTGTTTTGTCATAAAACAAATGTTTTTGTTCATATAAGTTTGTTTAGAATAAAATAATACAAATCTATTAATACTTTAAAAATTAATGAAAGATTTTAAAAATTAAACTCTTTTTAATTTTGTTTTGTCATAAAAAAATTATTTCAGTTCATATAAGCTTATTTGAAATAAAATAATATTAAGTTATTAATATTCCAAAAAATTGTAATTAAGAGATTTAAAAAATGAAACTATTTACCGAACATGTTTAAATAATTATGACTATTTAAACAATTATCTATTTGAAATCAATATAACCTTTTGTTTTGTTATAAAAAGATTTTATCTGTTCATACAAGTTTATTCAAATAAAATAATACAAATTTATTAATATTAAGACAATTAATAAGTAAAAGATTTAAAAAATAAATTTGTTCACCAAACAAGTTTAAATCGTTATGACTATTTGAACAACAAATTGTTATGACTTTTTGTTTGGTCATAAAATAATTGTTTCTATTCATACAAGCTCATACAAATTAAAATAATATTAATTTATTAATATTTTAATAATTAATAAGTAAAAGATTTAAAAAAAATATGTATATCAAACAATTTCAAATAGTCATGACTATTTGAATAATTATCCATTTCAAATCATTGTGACCTTTTGTTTTGTAATAAAAAAAATTTTCAGTTAATATGAACTTAATTGAAATAAAATAATACTAATTTATTAATATTCCAAAAATTAGTGAGTAAGAGAACTAAAACAATGAATCTATTTACTGAACAAGTTGAAATAGTTATCACTATTTCAATAATTATCTATTTCAAAATATTATGACCTTTTATTTTGTCAGAAAACAATTGGTTCTATTCATCCATGCTTATTTTGAATAAAATAATATAACTTTATTAATATTCCAAAAACTAATAAGCAAATATTTGAAAAATAAATTTGTTTTCTGAACACATTCAAATAATTATAACTATTTGAACAATTATCTATTTCCAATCACTATGACCAATTGTTTTGTCATAAACTAATTACTTCTATTCATACAAGCTTATTCGGAATGAAATAACACTAATTTATTAAAATTCTAAAAATTAATAATTAAAAGATTTTAAAAATAAATATGTTTACCGAGCAAGTTTAAATAGTTATGACTATTTAAATAATTATTTATTTCAAATTGTTATGATTTTTTGTTTTGTCATAAAGCAGTTGTTTCAATTTGTAAAAGTTTATTTGGAATAAAATAATATTAATTTATTAATATTCTAAAAATTAAGAAGTTAGAGATTTAAAAAATAAATCTGTTTACTAAACAAGTTCAAATAGTCATGCCATTTGAACTATCATCTATTTCAAATCGTCATGACATTTTGTTTTGTCGTAAAATAATATAGTTATTTAAAATAATTGGTATTCATAAAAATTATTTAGAATTAAATAATACCAACTTATTACTATTTCAAAAATTAATAAGGATTCAAAAAAGTAAATATGTCTATCGAACCATTCAAATAGTTAAGCCTATGAGAACAATTATCTATTTTAAATTGTTCTGACCTTTTGTTTAGTCATAAAATAATTATTTCAATTCATACATGCTTATTCAAAATAAAATAATACTAATTTATTAACATGCAAAAAATTAATAAGCAAGAAATTAAAAAACAATTGTTTATTGAATAAGTTCAAATAGTTATCACTATTTGAACAATTATCTATTTAAAATTATTATGACCTTTTATTTTTATTGTAAAACAATTGTTTTAGAGCATAAAAGCTTATTTGAAATAAAACAATATTACTTATTAATATTTCAAAAATTCATAAGTTAGAGATTTAAAAATTAAATCAGTTTATTGAATAAGTTCAAATAATTATGGCCATTTGAACAATTATTTATTTCAAATCATTATGAACTTTTGTTGTCATAAAATATTTTTTTTTTCATTATACAAGCCTATTCGATATAAAATAATAGTAATTTACTAATGTTTCAAAAATTAATAAGTAAGAGATATAAAAAATAAATCTATTTACTAAACTAGTTCAAATAGTTATGACCATTTGAACAATTATATATTTCAAATTGTCATAACATTTTGTTATGTCATAAAACAATTATTTCTATTAACACAAGTTTATTTGAAAAAAAATAACACTAATATAATAATATTTTAAAAATTAATAACTAAGAAATTTAAAAAATAAATTTATTTGTCAAACCAGTTCAAATAGTTAAGGCTATATGAACAATTTTTTTTATTTCAAATCATTATGACCTTTTGTTTTGTCATAAAACAATTTTTTTAGTTCTTAGTAACTTAGTTAGAATAAAATAAAACAATTTTTTCAGTTCTTAGTAACTTAGTTCGAATAAAATAAAACAAATTTATTAATATTTCAAAAACTAATAAGTAAGAGATATAAAAAATAATTCTGTTTACCAAATCAGTTTAAATAATTATGACTATTTGAACAACTTTCTATTTCAAATCATTAATACCTTTTGTCTTGTCATAAAACAAATGCTTTTGTTTATATAAGTTTATTTGAAATAAAATAATATTAATTTATTAATATTTTGAAAATTAAAAAGAGATTTAAAAATAAATCTATTTACTAAAGTAGTTTAATTAGTTATAACTATTTGAATAATTATTTATTTCAAATCATAATGACCATTTTGTTTTGTCATAAAAGAATTGTTTCTATTCATATAGTCTTATTCGGAATAAAGTAATACTAATTTATTAATATTCTGAAAATTAGTTAGTAATGGATTTAAAAAAGTGAATTTGTTGGCCTGATCAGTGCAAATAGTTATGACTATTTGAACAATTATCTATTTAAAATCGTTATGACCTTTTGTTTTATTACAAAACAATTGTTTCTATTTGTACAAGCTTATCCAAAATAAAATAATTCTAATTTATTAATATTTCAAAAATTAATAAGTAAGAGATTTAAAAAATGAATTTGTTTACTAAACAAGTTCAAACAGTTATGACTATTTAAATAATTATCTATTTCAAATTGCTATAACCTTTTGTTTTGTCATAAAATAATTTTTTCTAGTCATACAAATTTATTTAAAATAAAATTATACAAATTTATTAATATTCAATTAATTAATAAGCAAAAGATTAAAAAAATAAATCATTTACTATATAATTTCAAATAGTTATGACTATTTGAACATTTATTTATTTCAAATCGTTATAACCTTTTGTTTTGTTATAAAATAATTATTTTTCTCCATACAAGCTTATTTAGATTAAAATAATATTAATTTTTTAATATTTTGATAATTAATAAGAAAAAGATTTTAAAAATAAATATGTTTATTGAACAAGTTTAAATAGTCATAAGTATTTGAGTAAGTATTTATTTAAAATCATTATGACCTTTTGTTTCATCATAAAATAATTGTATCAGTTCATATAGGCTTATTCAAAATAAAAAAATACTAATTTATTAATATTATGAAAATTAATGAGTAAGAGTTTTAAAAAATGAAACTATTTACCGAACAAGTTTAAATAGTTAAGATTATTTGAACAATTATCTATTTAAAATCGTTATGACCTTTTTCTTTGTCATAAAACAATTGTGTTTGTTCATACAAGCTTTTTTCGAATAAAATAATATAAACTTGTTAATATTCAAAACATTAATAAGTAAAAATTTAAAAAATAAATAAGTTTTCTGAACATATTCAAATAGATATGACTTTTAAACAATTATCTATTTCAAATGGTTATGACATTTTGTTTTATCATAAACCAATTATTTCTATTCATACAAGCGTATTCAAAATAAAATAATACTAGTTTATTAATATTCCTAAAATTGATAAGTAAAAGATTTAAAAAATAAATTTGTTTACTGAACAAGTTCAAATAGTTATGATTGTTTGAACAATTATTTATTTGAAATCGTTATGATCTTTTTATTTTGTCATTAAACAATTGTTTCTATTCATAAAAGTTTATTTGGAATAAAATAATACTAATTTATTAATATTCTAAAAATTAATAGGTAGTAGATATAAAAAATAAATCTATTTATTGAACAAGATCAAATAGTTATGACTATTTAAACAATTATCTATTTCAAATTGTTATAACCTTTTGTTTTATAATGAAACAATTGTTTCTATTCAAACAAACTTATTTGGAATAAAATAATACTAATTTAGTAATATTTTAAAAATTAATAACTAAGAGATTTAAAAAATAAATATGTTTGCCAAACCTATTTAAACAATTAAGACTATATAAACAATTATTTATTATAAATTGTTATGACCTTTTGTTTTCTTATAAAATAATTATTTCAGCTCATACAAGCTTATCCAAAAAAAATAATACTACTTTAGTAATATTTCAAAAGTTAATAAGTAAGCGATTTAAAAAATAAATCAGTTTACCAAAACAGTTCAAATAATTATAGCCATTTTAATAACTACCTATTTCAAATCGTTATTACTTTTGTTTTGTCTTAAATAATTACTTTTGAACATACAAGCTTATTTGAAATAAAATAATATTTAATTCATTAATATTTAAAGTATTAATAAGATATTTAAAAAGTAAATATATTTACCGAACCAGTTCAAATAGTTATTACTATTTGAATAATTATCTATTTTAAATTATTATAACCTTTTATTCTATTCATACAGGCTTGTTTAGAATAAAATAATACTAATTTAATAATATTCTAAAAATTAATAACTAAGAAATTAAAAAAAAATCTATTTGTCAAACCAGTTCATATAGTTAAAACTATATGAACAATTATTTATTTTAAATTGTTATGACCTTTTGTTTTATCATAAAATAATTATTTTAGTTAATATAAGTTTGTTTGAAATAAAATAATACTAATTTATTAATTTTTAGAAAATTAATTAGTAAGAGATTTAAAAAGTAAACCAATTTACCAAACCATTTCAAATAGTTTTGACAATTTGAATAATTATCTACTTCAAATTGTTATAACCATTTATTTTGTGATCAAACAATTGGTTCTGTTCACACTATTTTATTCAGAATAAAATAATACTAATTTAATAATATTTTGAAACTTAATAATCAAGAAAATTAAAAAATAAATCTAATTGCCAAACAAGTTCAAATAGTTAAGACTATATGAACGATTATCTATTTCAAATTGTTATGACCTATTGTTTTATCGTAAAACAATTATTTTGTTCATACAAGCTTATTTAGATTAAAATAATACTAAGTTAATAATAGTTCAAAAATTAATAAATAAGAGATTTAAAAAATAAATTTGTTTACCAAATCAATTCAAATGGTTAAGACTATTAGAACAATTATTTATTTCAAATAATTTTGACCTTTTGTTTAGTCATAAAACATTTGTTTCTATTCATACAAGCTTATTCAGAATAAATTAATACTAATTTATTAACATTCAAAAAATTAATAAAAAAGAGATTTAAAAAAATAAATCTATTTACCAAACAAGTTCAAATAGTTATTACTATCTGAACAATTGTCTATTTATAATTGTTATAACCTTTTGATTTGTCATAAAACAATTGTTTCACTTAATACAAGCTTATTTTGAATAAAATAATACAAATTGATTAATATGAAGACAATTAATAAGTTCAAATCATTATGACTATTTGAGCAATTATTTATTTAAACTTGTTATGACTTTTTGTTTTGTCATAAAACCTTTTTTTCTATTCATACAAACTTATTCGGATTAAAGTAATTTTAATTTATTAATATTTTGACAATTAATAAGTAAAAAATTTAAAAAATAAATATGTTTGCTGAACAAGTTCAAATAGTCATGACTATTTGAATAATTATCTATTTCAAATCATTATGACATTTTCTTTTGTAATAAAATAGTTGTTTCAATTCATATGAGCTTATTTGAAGAAAAATAAAACTAATTATTAATATTTCAAAAATTAATAAGTAAGAGAATTAAAAAAGAATCTATTTACTGAACAAGTTCAAATAGTTATAACTATCTAAACAATTATCTATTTAAAAACATTATGACCCTCTGTGTTGTCTTAAAACAATTGGTTCTGTTTATGCAAGCTTATTTTGAATAAAATAATAAAAATTTATTAATATTTCAAAAATTAATAAGTAAAAATTTTAAAAATAAATATGTTTTCTTAACTCTTTCAAATAGTTATGACTATTTGAACAATTATCTATTTCAAATCATTATGACCTTTTGTTTTCTCACAAACCAATTATTTCTGTTCATACAAGTTTATTTGTGATAAAATAATATTAATTTATGAAAATTTCAAAAGTTAATAAGTAAAAGATTTAAAAAATAAATCTATTTACTGAGCGAGTTCAACTAATTATGATTATTTGAATAATTATTTATTTCAAATCATTATAAACTTTTGTTTTGTCATAAAACAATTGTTTCTACTTATACAAGTTTATTCAAAATAAAATAATACTAATTTATTAACATAATAAAATTAATGAGTTGGAAACTTAAAAAATTAGTCTGTTTATCAAACAAGTTCAAAAAGTCATGTTCACTTGAACTATTATCTATTTCAAATCATTATGACATTTTGTTTTATCATAAAACAATTGTTTTTATTCATACAAAATTATTTAGAACAAAATAATATTAATTTATTAATATTTCAAAAATTAATAAGAGATTTAAAAACTAAATCTGCTTACTAGACTAGTTCAAATTGTTATGACTATTAGAATAATTATCTATCTCAAATTGTTGTGATCCTTGTTTTGTCATAAAACAATAGTTTCTATTTATACAAACTTTTTCGGAGTAAAATATTACTAAACTGATAGTATTTTAAAATTAATAAGTAATAGATTTGAAAAATAAATGTGTTTACTGAACCAGTTCAAATAGTTAAGACTATTAGAACAATTATCTATTTCAAATTGTTCTAACCTTTTGTTTAGTCATAAAATAATTTTTTTAGTTCATAAAAGCTTATCCTAAGGAAAATAGTATTGCTTTATTATTATTTCGAAAGTTACTAAGTAAGAGATTTAAAAAATAAATCAATTTACTAAATAAGTTTAAATAATTATGGCCATGTGAACAACTATCTATTTCAAATTATTATTACCTTTTGTTTTGTCATAAAACAATTGTTTTTCAACATACAAGCTTATTTGAAATAAAATAATACTAATTTACTAATAGTTCAAGAATTAATAAGAGATTTAAAAAATAAATATGTTTAACAAACCAATTTAAATAGTTATGACTATTTGAACAATTATCTATTTCAAATTGTTATAACCTTTTATTGTATAATAAAACAATTGTTTCTATTTATATAAGCTTATTTGGAATAAAATTATACTAATTTAGTAATATTTTGAAAATTAATAACTAAGAGATTTAAAAAATAAATCCATTTGTCAAACCAATTCAAACAATTAAGACTATATAAACAAGTATTTATATCAAATTATTATGACCTTTTGTTTTATTATAAAACAATTATTTCAGTTCATACAAGCTTATTCAGAATAGAGTAAAACTAATTTATTAATATTTGAAAAATTGATAAGAGATTTAGAAAATAATTCTATTAATCAAACAAATTCAAATAAGTATAACTATTTGAACAATTATCTATTTGAAATTATTATTACTTTTATTTTGCTATAAAATAATTATTTTTGTTAATATAAGTTTGTTCAAAATAAAATAATACTAATTTATTAATATTTAGAAAATTAATCAGTAAGAGATTTAAAAAGTAAAAATGTTTACCAAACCATTTCAAATAGTTTTGACTATTTGGATAATTATCTATTTCAAATCATTATAACCTTTTATTTTGTCATCAAAGAATTAGTTATATTCATACTATTTTATTCAGAATAAAATAATAGTAATTTAATAATATTTAGATACTTAATAACCAAGAAAATTAAAAAATAAATCTAATTGCTGAACCAATTCAAATAGTTAAGACTATATGAATGATTATCTATTTCAAATCATTGTAACCTTTTCTTTTGCCATAAAACAATTGTTTTGTTTGTACAAGCTTATTTTGATTAAAATACTACTAATTTAATAATATTTTAAAAATTAATAAGTAAGAGATTTAAAAAGTAAATTTGTTTACTGAATCAGTTCAAATAGTTAAGACTATTGAACAATTATCTATTTGAAATCATTCTGATTTTTGTTTAGTCATAAAACAATTATTTCTTTTTATACAAGCTTATTCAAAATAAATTAATACTAATTTTGTTAACATCCAAAAAATTAATAAGAAAGGGATTTGAAACAATAAATTTGTTTATCAAACAAGTTCAAATAGTTATTATTATTTATACAATTATCTATTTTAAAATTGTTATAACCTTTTGATTTGTCATAAAACAATTGTTTCAGTTAATACAAGCTTAGATGGAATAAAATAATACTAATTTATTAATACTTCCTAAAAGAATTTGTAAGAAATTTAAAAGATAAATTTGTTTACCAAATCAATTAAAATAATTATGAACTTTTGAATGATTATCTATTTCAAATCAATATGACCTTTTGTTTTGTCATAAAACAAGTGTTTTTAATCATAAAAGCTTATTCAAAATAAAATTATACTAATTTTTTAATACTTCAACAATTAATAGGTAAGAGATTTAAAAAATAAATCTGTTTATCGAACCAATTCAAATAGTTATGTCTATTTGAGCAATTATGAATCTCACATCATTAAGATCTTTGTTTTGTCATAAAACAATTATTTTTGATCATAGAAGCTTATTTGGTTCAAAGTAATACAAATTTAATAATATTTCAAAAATTAATAAGTGATTTAAAAAATAAATGTGTTTGCCAAACTAGTTCAAATATTTAAAACTATTAGAATAATTATATAGTTTAAATCGTTCTGACCTTTTTTTTAGTTGGAAAATATTTGTTGCATATCTTACAATAATTCAATAATCAAAATTTATTAACATTCAAAAAATTAATTAGGAAAAGATTTGAAAAAATAAATCTATTTATTGAACAAGTTCAAATAGTGATGACTATTTAAACAGTTATTTATTTGAAATCAATATCACCTTTCGTTTTGATATAAAACAATTGTTTCAATTCATAAAAGCTTATCCAAAATAAAATAATACTAATTTTTTAATATTTTGAAAATTAATAAGCAAGAGTTTAAAAAAATAAATTTGTTTACTGAACAAATTCAAATAGTTACAACCATTTGAACAATTGTCTATTTAAAATCACTATGACTTTTTTTTTTCATAAAACAATTGTTTCAGTCCATTCAAGCTTATTCAAAATAAAATAATACTAATTTATTAATATTCTAAAAATTAATAAGTGATTTAAAAAGTGAATTTGCTTGCCGAAGCAGTTCAAATAATTATGGCCATTTCCATAATTATCTATTTCAAATCATTATTACCTTTTATTTGGTTATAACAATTGTTTTAATATACAAGTTTATTCAGAATAAAATAATAGAAATTTATTAATCTTTCAACAATTAATAAGAGATTTAAAAAATAAATTTATTTACCAAACTAGTTTAAATAGTTATGACTATATGAACAACTGTATACTTCAAATCATTATAACCTTTTGTTCTATCATAAAACAATTATTTTTGTTCATACAAGCTTATTTGAAATAAAATAATACTAATATAAAAATATTCCAAAAATAAATAACTAAGAGATTTAAAAAATAAATTTGTTTATCAAACTAGTTCAAATAGTTAAGACTATATGAACTATTATCTATTTCAAATCGTTTTTGTTTTGTCATAAAACAATTTTTTCAATTCATATTAGCTTATTGGGAATAAAATAAAATGAATTTATTCATATTAAAAAATTAATAAGTAAGAGATTTAAAAAATAATTCTATTTACCTAACCAATTCAAATAATTATGACTATTTGAACAATTATCTATTTCAAATCACTATGACCCTTCGTGTTGTCATAAAACAAATGTTTTTGTTCATATAAGTTTGTTTGAAATAAAATAATACTAATCTATTAATATTTCAAAAATTAATAAAAGATTTAAAAAATAAATCTGTTTATCAAACCAGTTCAAATAGTTATGACTATTTGAGTAATTATTTATTTCAAATTGTTATGACTTTTTGTTCTATTATAAAATAATAGCTTCTATTCATACAAGCTTATTCAGATTAAAATGATACTAATTTATTAATATTTCAACAATTAATATGTAAAAAATTAAAAAAATAAATACGCATACCAAACTAGATCAAATAGTCATGACTATTTGAATAATTATCTATTTCTAATCGTTATGACCTTTTGTTTTGTCATAAAAAAATCATTTTGGTTCATATAAGCTTATTCGAAATAAAATAGTATTAAGTTATTAATATCCTAAAAATTAATAAGTAAGAAAGTTAAAAATGAATCTGTTTAATGAACAAGTTTAAATAATTATGACTATTTAAATAGTTATCTATTTGAAATCATTATAACCTTTTGTTTTGTCATAAAATGATTTTTTCTATTCATGCAAGCTTGTTTTGAATAAAATAATATAAATTTATTAATATTAAGACAATTAATAAGTATAAGATTTAAAAAATAAATCTATTTACTGAACAAGTTCAAATTGTTATGACTATTTGAACAGTTATTTATTTCAAATTGTTATGACCTTTTGTTTTGTCATAAAACAATTGTTTCTATTCATAAAAGATCAAATAATTATGACTTTTGAATAATTATCTATTTCAAATCATTATGACCTTTTTTTATCAGAAAAAAATTGTTTTAGTTCATATAAACTAATTCAAAATAAAATAATACTAATTTTTTAGTAATCCAAAAATTAATAATAAAGAAATTAAAAAATGAATCTGTTTATTGAACAAGTTTAAAAAATTATGACTGTTTGAACAATTATCTATTTGAAATCGCTATAACCTTTCGATTTGTCATGAAAGAATTTTTTCTATTCATACAATCTTATTTCAAATAATATCATACAAATTTATTAATATTAAGACAATTAATAAATAAAAGATTTAAAAAATAAATTTGTTTGCCGAACAAGTTCAAATCATTATGACTATTTGTACAATTATCTATTTTAACTTGTTATGACCTCTTGTTTTGTTATAAAATAATTGTTTATGCGCATACATGTTTATTAAAATTAAAATAATATTAATTTATTAATATTTCAACAATTAATAAATAAAATATTTGGAAACATAAATATGTTTACTGAACAAGTTCAAATAGTCATGTCTATTTGAATAATTATCTATTTCATATCATTATGACCTTTTCTTTTATAATAAAACAATTGTTTCAGTTCGTATAAGTTTATTTGAAGTAAAATAATACTAATTTATTAATATTCCAAAAATTAATGAGTAAGAGAATTTAAAAAAGAATCTATTTACCAAAAATTTTAAATAGTTATGATTATCTGAACATTTATCTATTTCAAAACATTATGACCTTTTGTTTTGTTATAAAACAATTGGCTTTGTTCATGCAAGCTTATATTGAATAAAATAATTCAAATTTATTAATATTCCAAAAATTAATAAGAAAAATAATATGTTTTCTGAACATGTTCAAATAGTTATGACTATTTAAACAATTATCTATTTCAAATTGTTATAATCTTTGATTTTGCCATAAACTTATTGTTTCTATCTATAAAAGCTTATTCGAAATAAAAATAATACTAATTTATTAAAATACTAAAAATTAATAAGAAAAAGATTTGAAAAATAAATCTGTTTAACAAGAAAGTTTAAATAATTATGACTATTTGAATAATTATTTATTTTAAATCATTATGATCTTTTGTTTTGTCATAAAACAATTGTTTCTATTCATACAAGTTTATTCGAAATAAAATAATACTAATTTATTAATATTCTAAAAATTAATAAGTTAGAGATTTAAAAAATAAATCTGTTTATCGAACATGTTCAAATAGTTATGACATTTTGTTTTGTCGTTAAACAATTATTTTTCTTTAGACAAAAATATTCAAAATAAAATAATATTAATTTATTAATATTTTAAAAATTAATAAGAGATTTGATAACTAAATATATTTACTAAACTAGTTTAAATAGTTATGACTATTTTAACAATTATCTATCTCAAATCAGTATGATTTTTGTTTTGTCATAAAATAATTCTTTCTGTTCATACAAGCTTTATTCATAGTAAAATATTGCTAAACTAATAAAATTCTAAAAATTAATAAGAGATTTAAAAAATAAATGTGTTTGCTGAACTAGTTATAATAGTTAAAACTATTAGAACAATTATTTATTTCAAATCATTCTAACTTGCTGTTTTATTACAAAAAAAAAATTTTAGTTCACACAAGCTAATTCCAAATAAAATAATACAATATTATTAACATTCAAAAAGTTAATAAGCAAGAAATTTTTAAAAAAATCTATTTACCAAATAAGTTCAAATAGCTATGACTATTCGAACAATTATCTATTTAAAATCATTATGACCTTTTGTTTTATCATAAAACAATTGTTTCAATTCAAAAAAAGCTTATCCAAAATAAAATAATATTACTATATTAATATTTCAAAAATTGAGAAGTTGGAGATTTAAAAAATAAATCAGTTTATTGAATCAATTCAAATAATTATGGCCATTTGAACAATTATGTATTTCAAATCATTATGAATTTTTGTTTTATTATAAAACAATTGTTTTTCATCATACAAGGCTATTTGAAATAAAATGATACTAATTTATTAATATTTCAAAAATTAATAAGTAGGAGAATTAAAAAATAAATATGCTTATTGAACTAGTTTAAATAATTAGTACTATTTGGATAATTATATATTTTAAATCGTTATAACATTTTGGTTTGTCATGAAACAATTATTTATATTTGTACCAATTTATTCAGAATCAAATAATACCAATGTAATAATATTACTAAGGTTATATGAATAATTATCTATTTCAAATCGTTATGACCTAAAACAAATGTTTTTGTTTTGTCGTAAAACAAATGTTTTTGTTCATATAAGTATATTCTAAATAATATAATATTAATTTACTAATATTTTAAAAGTTAATAAGAGATTTAAAAATAAATATGTATACCAAACCAATTCAAATAGTTATAACAATTTGAACAATTATTTATTTCAAATCATTATAACCATTTGTTCTGCCATAAAACAATTGTTTCTATTGATACAATCTTATTCGGAATAAAGTAATGTGAATTTATTGATATTCTAAAAATTAATGAGTAACGATTTAAAAAATGAATTTGTTGGGTTGACCAATACAAAGAGTTATAATTGTTTGAACAATTATTTATTTCAAAGCGTTATGACATTTTGTTTTGTTACAAAACAATTGTTTCTGTTCATACAAATAGTTATGACTATTTGAACAATTATCTATTTCAAATTACTATAACCTTTTGTTTTTGTCGTAAAATAATTGTTTTTATTCATAAAAGCTTGTCTTGAATAAAATAATATAGATTTATTAATATTCCAAAAATTAATAAGTAAAAATTTTAAAAATAAATTTATTTTCTAAACACATTCAAATAGTTATGATTATTTGAATAACTATTTATTTCAAATAGTTATGACATTTTGTTTTGTCATTATCCAATTGTTTCTGTTTATGCAATCATATTCAAAATAAAATAATACTAATTTATTAATATTCCAAAAATTAATAAGTAAAATATTTAAAAAATAAATTTGTTTACCCAGCAAATTCAAATAATTATAACTATTTAAATAATTATTTATTTCAAATAGTTATTATCTTTTGTTTTGTCATAAAGCAATTGTTTCTATTCATATAAGTTTATTTAGAATAAAAATAATACTAATTTATTAATATTCAAAAAATTAATAGGTAGGAGATCTAAAAAATAAATCTATTTACCAAACAAGTTCAAATAGTCATGTCCATTTAAACAATTATCTATTTCAAATCATTACAACCTTCTGTTTTGTCATAAAACAATTGTTTCTTTTAATGCAAAATTATTCAGAATAAAATAATACTAATATATTAATATTTTAAAAATTAATAAATGATTTAAAAACTAAATCTGTTTACTAAAACAATTCAAATAGTTATAACTATTTAAACAATTAACTTTCTCAAATTGTTATGATCTTTATTTTATCATAAAATAATTGTTTCTTTTCAAACACCTTATTTGGATTCAAAAATTAATGAGTAGAAGATTTAAAAAATAAATCTGTTTATTGAACCAATGCAAATAGTTATAACTATTTAAACAATTATATATTTCAAATTGTTATAACCTTTTGTTTTGTCATAAAATAATTATTTATGTTAATACAAGCTTATTTGGAATAAAATAATACTAATCTAATAATACTATGAAAATTTATAACTTAGAGATTTTAAAAATAAATTTGTTTGCCAAACTAGTTCAAATAGTTAAAGCTATATGAAGAATTATCTATTTTTAAATCATTATGATCTTTTGTTTTGTCATAGAACAAATGTTTTTGTTCATTTAAGTTTGTTTGGAATAAAATAATATTAATATATTAATATTTTGAAAATTAATAAGAGATTAAAAAATAAATCTCTTTACTAAACCAGTTCAATTAGTTATAACAATTTAAACAATTATTTATGTCAAATCATTATTCCCATTTGTTTTGTCATAAAACAATTGTTTCTATTGATACAGTCTTATTTAGAATAAAGTAATGCCAATTTATTAATATTCTAAAAATTAATAAGTAACGGATTTAAAAAATGAATCTGTTAGCCTAACCAATGCAAATAATTATAACAGTTTAAATAATTACCTATTTCAAATCGTTTTGACCTTTTTTATTGTCCTAAAATAATTGTTTCTATTCGTACAAGCTTATTCAAAACAACATAATTCTAATTTATTAATATTCCAAAAATTAATAAGGTAAATATTTAAAAACTAAATCTGTTTATTGAACAAGTTCAAATAGCTATGACTATTTGAACAATTATCTATTTGAAATAGGTATAAACTTTTGTTTTGTCACAAAATGATTTTTTCTATTCATACAAGCCTATTTGAATTAAAATAATACAAATTTATTAATATTAAGACAATTAATAAGTAAAAGATTTGAAAAATAAATATGTTTACCTAACAAGTTCAAATCATTAGGACTATTTAAGTAATTATTTATTTCAAATTGTTATGACTATTTGTTTAGCCATAAAACAATTGTTTTTGTTCATACAAGCTTATTCGGATTAAAATAATATTAATTTATTAATATTTTGACAATAATAAGTAAAATATTTAAAAAATAAATATGTTTACAGAACAAGTTCAAATAGTCATGACTATTTGACTCATTATTTATTCAAATCATTTTGACCTTTTGTTTTGTAATAAAATATTTTTTTTAATTTATATAAGCTTATTTGAAATAAAATAATACTAATTTATTAATATTCCAAAAATTAATGAGTAAGAGAATTAAAAAATGAATCTATTTACCAAACATATTCAAATAGTTATGACTATCTGAATAATTATCTATTTCAAAATATTATATAACCTTTTGTTTTGTCATAAAATAATTGGTTCTATACATGCTAGCTTATTTCAAATAAAATAATATAAATTTACTAATATTCCTAAAATTCCTAAGTAAAAATTTAAAAAATAAATATGTTTTCTAAACACGTTCAAATAGTTATGACTATTTGAACAATTATCCATTTCACATCATTATGACCCCTTTGTTTTGTTATAAACCAATTGTTTCTGTTCATAAAAGCTTATTTTGAATAAAATAATTCTAATTTATTAAAATTCCAAAAATTAATATGCAAAATATTTATAAAAATAAATCTATCTATCGAGCGAATTTAGATAGTTATGATTATTTGAGCAATTATTTATTTCAAATCATTATGATATTTTGTTTTGTCATAAAAACAATTGTTTTCATTCATACAAGTTTATTCGAAATAAAATAATACTAATTTCTTAATATTTTAAAAATTAATAAGTTGGAGATTTAAAAAATAAATCTATTTACCAAACAAGTTCAAATAGTCATGTCATTTGAACTATAAACTATGAACTATTTCAAATCGTTATGACATTTTGTTTTGTTGTAAAACAATTGTTTCTATTCATATAAAATTATTCAAAATGAAATAATACTAATTTATTAATATTTCAAAAATTAATAAGAGATTTAAAAACTAAATCTGTTTCTCGAACTAGTTCAAATAATTATGACTATTTGAACAATTATCTGTCTCAAATCGTTATGATCTTTGTTTTGTCTTAAAACAATTGTTTCTGTTCATATAAGCTTATACAAAGTAAAATATTACTAAATTAATAATATTCTAAAAATTACTAAGTAAGAGGTTTAAAAAATAAATGTGTTTGCTGAACCAGTCCAAATAGTTAAGACTATTAGAACAATTATCTATTTCAAATTGTTTTAACCATTTGTTAGTAATAAAATAATATTTTGATAATTAATAAGTAAAAAATTTTAAAAATAAATATGTTTACCGAACTAGATCAAGTAATCATGACTATTTGAATAATTATCTATTTCAAATCGTTATGATCTTTTGTTTTGTCATAAAAGAATCGTTTCAACTCATATAAGCTTATTCAAAATAAAATAATACTAATTTATTAATAAGCCAAAAATTAAGAATAAAGAGATTTTAAAAAAAATCTATTTATTTAACAAGTTTAAATACTTATGACTATTTTAACAATTATTTATTTAAAATCGCTATAACCTTTGTTTTGTCATAAAATAATTTTTTCTATTCGCAAAAGCTTATTTCAAATAAAATAATACAAATTTATCAATATTAAGGCAATTAATAAGTAAAAGATTTTAAAAAATAAATCTGTTTATCAAACAAGTTTAAATCATTATGACTATTTGTGAAATTATTTATTTCAATTTGTTATGACTTTTTGTTTTGACATAAAACAATTGTTTTTGTTCATACAAGTTTATTAAAATTAAAATAATATTAATTTATTAATATTTCGACAATTACTAAGTAAAAGATTTTAAAAAATAAATATGTTTACCAAACAAGTTTAAATAGTCATGACTATTTGAATAATTATCAATTTCAAATCATTATGATCTTCTCTTTTATAGTAAAACAATTGTTTCAGTTCATGTAAGCTTATTTCAAGTAAAATAATATTAATTTATTAATATGCCAAAAATTAATGAGCAACAAAATTAAAAAAAGAATCTATTTATTGAATAAATTTAAATAGTCATGACTATTTGAATAATTATTTATTTCAAAACACTATGACCTTTTGTTTTATCATAAAACAATTGGTTTTGTTCATGCAAGTTTATTTTGAATAAAATAATTTAAATTTATTAATAGTCCAAAAATTAATAAGTAAAAATTTGAAAAATAAATCTATTTTCTGAATATGTTCAAATAGTTATCACTATTTAAATAATTATATATTTCAAATCATTATGATCTTTTGTTTTCTCATAAACCAATTGTTTTTATGCATAAAAGCATATTCAAAATAAAATAATACTAATTTATTAAAATTTCAAAAATTAATAAGTAAAAGATTTGAAAGATAAATACATTTATTGAGCGAGTTCAAATAATTATGACTATTTAAACAATTATTTATTTCAAATAATTATGATCTTTTGTTTTCTCATAAAACAATTGTTTCTATTCATACAAGTTTATTTGAAATAAAATAATACTAATTTATTAATATTCTAAAAAATTAATAAGTTGAAGATTTAAAAAATAAATATATTTACTAAACAAGTTCAAATAATCTGGTCCATTCAAACAATTATTTATTTCAATTTGTTATGACATTTCATTTTTTTGTAAAATAATTATTTTTATTCATACAAAATTATTCAGAATAAAATGATACTAGTTTATTAATATTTCAAAAATTAATAAGAGATTTAAAAACTAAATCTATTTACCAAACTAGTTCAAATGACTATTTGGACAATTATCTATCTCAAATCATTATGATCTTTGTTTTATCATAAAACAATTGTTTCTATTCATACAAGCTTATTTGAAGTAAAATATTCCTAAACTAATAGTATTCTAAAAATTAATAAGTAAGAGATTTAAAAAATAAATGTCTTTAGTAAGCAAGTTCAAATAGTTAAAACTATTAGAATAATTATCTATTTCAAATTATTCTGACCTTTTTTTTAGTCATAAAATAATTGTTTTAGTTCATACATGCTTATTCAAAATAAAATAACATTATTTTATTAAGATTCAAAAAATCAATAAGCAAGAAATTTAAAAAAATATGTTTACTGAACAAGTTTACATACTTATGACTATTTGAATAATTATCTATTTAAAATCGTTATGACATTTTGTTTTATCCCAAAACAATTATTTCAAATCATAAAAAGCTTATCCAATATAAAATAATATTACTTTATTAATATTTTAAAAATTGAGAAGTTGGTGACTTAAAAAATAAATTAGTTTATCAAATTAGTTCAAATAATTATGATCATTTGAACAATTATCTATTTAAAATATTATAAACTTTTATTTTGTCTTAAAACAATTTTTTTTATCATATAAGCCTATTCAGAATAAAATAATACTAATTTATTAATATTTAAAAAATTAATAAGTAGGTGATTTAAAAAATAAATATGCTTATTGAACCAGTTCAAATAGTTATAACTATTTGAACAATTATATATTTCAAGTCATTATAACCTTTTGTTTTGTCATAAAACAAATATTTATGTTTATACAAGTTTGTTTGAAATAAAATAATACAAATCTAATAATATTATGAAAATTAATAACTAAGATTTAAAAAATAAATTTGTTTGCCGAACCAGTTTAGATAGTTAAGGCTATATGAATAGTTATCTATTTCAAATCGTTATGACTTTTTATTTTGTCATAAAAAAAATGTTTTTGTTCATATAAGTTTGGTCGAAATAAAATAATATTAATTTATTAATATTTTGAAAATTAATAAGAGATTTAAAAAATAAATTTGTTTACCAAACCAGTTTAATTAGTTATCATAATTTGAAATTTTATTTTATTTCAAATCATTGTCACCATTTGTTTTGTCATAAAACAGTTGTTTTTATTGATACAGTATTATTCAAAATAAAGTAATGCTAATTTGTTATTATTCTAAAAATTACTAAGTAATGGAAATAAAAAATTAATCTGTTGGCCTGACCAGTACAAATAGTTATAACTGTATGAACAATTATCTATTTCAAATCATTATGATCTTTGTTTTGTCACAAAACAATTGTTTCTGTTCGTGTAAGCTAATTTGGAATAACATAATTCTAATTTATTAATATTCCAAAAATTAATAAGTAACAAATTTAAGAACTGAATCTGTTTGTCGAACAAATTAAAATAGTTATGACTAATTGAATAATTACCTATTTCAAATCACTATAACCTTTTGTTTTGTCATAAAATAATTTTTTTCTACTCATACAAGCTTATTTCAATTAAAATAATTCAAATTTATTAATATTCAGACAATTAATGAGTAAAAGATTTAAAAACTAAATATGTATATTGAATAAGTTTAAATAGTTATGACTATTTGAATAATTATTTATTTCAAATCGTTATGACTTTTTGTTTTGTCATAAAATAATTACTTTTGTTCATAAAAGCTTATTCATATTAAAATAATATTAATTTATTAATATTTCAACAATTAATAAGCAAAAGATTTTAAAAATAAATATGTTTAATGAACTAGTTCAAATAGTTACTAATTTATTAATATTTCAAAAATTAATGAGTAAGAGATTTAAAATATGAATTTGTTTCCAAAACAGGTTCAAATAGTTTTGACTATTTAAACAAATATCTATTGCAAATCATTATGACATTTTGTTTTGTCATAAAATAATTGGTTCTATTCATTCAAGCTTATTTAGAATAAAATAATATAAATTTATTAATATTCCAAAACTTAATAAGTAAAAATTAAAAAAATAAATCTATTTTTTGAACAGTTCAAATAGTTATGGCTATTTGAATAATTATCTATTTCAAATGGTTATGACCTTTTGTTTTGTCATAAAATAATTGTTTCTGTTCATACAAGAGTATTTGACATAAAATAATACTAATTTATTAATATTCTAAAAATTAATAAGTAAAAAAATTTTAAAAACAATTTTGTTTAAAAATTTTAAAAAATAAATTTGTTTTCCAAACAAGTTCAAATAGTTATGACTATTTAAACAAATATCTCTCTCAAATCATTATGATATTTATTTTGTTATAAAATAGTTGTTTCCTTTCAACAAGCTTATTTGAATTAAAATAATACTAATTTAATAATATTCTAAAATTTTGGGAGTAAGATATTTAAAAAATAAATGTGTTTATCGAACTAGTTAAGACTATTAGAACAATTACATATTTCAAATCAGTCTGACCTTTTGCTTAGTTATAAAACAATTGTTTTACTTCATACAGGCTTATTCAGAATAAATTAATATTAATTTATTAACATTTAAAAAATTAAAAAGAAAGAGATTTTAAAAAATAAATCTGTTTACCAAACAAGTTCAAATAGTTATTATTATTTGAACAATTGTCTATATAAAATTGTTATAATCTTTTGATTTGTCATAAAACAATTGTTTCAGTTAATACAAGCTTACACAAAATAAAATACTATTAATTTATTAATATTTCTAAAATTATTAAGTAAGAAATTAAAAAAATGAATCTATTTACTGAATCAGTTAAAATAATTATAGCCATTCAAACGATTATTTATTACAAATCGTTATGACCTTTTGTTTTGTCATAAACCAATTGTTATTGATCATACAAGCTTATTTGAAATAAAATAATACTTATTTATTAATATTTCAAAAATTAATAAGTAACAGATTGAAAAAATAAATCTATTTACCCAACCAGTTTAAACAGCTATGACTATTTGAACAATTATCAATCTCAAATTGTTAAAATTATTGTTTTGTCATAAAACAATTATTTCTGATCATTGAAGCTTATTCAGTTAAAATAATACTAATCTAATAATATTCTAAAAATTAACAAGAGATTTAAAAAATAAATATGTATGCCAAACTAATTCAAATAGTTAAAACTATTAGAATAATTATCTATTTCAAATCATTTTGATCTCTTGTTTAGTCATAAAATATTTGTTTCATATCTTACAAGCTTATTCAAAATAAAATAATCCAAATTTATTAACATTGAAAAAATTAATAAGCAAAAGATTTGAAAAAGTAAATTTGTCTATCAAACAACCTAAAATAGTTATTACTACTTGAATAATTATTTATTTAAAATTGTTATGACCTTTTGCTTTGACATAAAACAATTATTTCAGTTCATAAAAGCTTATCCAAAATAAAATAATACTAATTCTTAATATTTCCAAAATTAATAAGCAAGAGTTTTAAAAAATAAATTTGTTTATTGAAAAAATTCTAATACTTATGGCTATTTGAACAATTGTCTATTTAAAATTGTTATGACCTTTTGTTCTATCATAAAAAAATTGTTTCAATTCATAAAAGTTTATTTGAAATAAAATAATACTAATTTATTAATATTCCAAAAATTAATAAGTGATTTTAAAAGTGAATATGTTTACTGAATCAGTTCAAATAATTATGGCCATTTCAACAATTATCCATTTCAAATTGTTAATACCTATTGTTTGGAATAAAATAATTTTTTCAATTCATACTAGGTTACTCGAAATAAAATAAAATGAATTTATCAATATTTCAAAAATCAATAAGTAACAGGTTTAGAAAATAATTATATTTACCTAATTAGTTCAAAAAATTATGACTATTTGAACAATTATCTATTTTAAATTGTTATGACCTTTTATTTTGTCATAAAACAAATAATGTTGTTCATATATGTTTGTTTGGAACAAAATAATAATAATCTACTAATATTTTAAAAATTAATAAGAGATTTAAAAAATAAATCGTTTCTCAAATCAATTCAAATAATTATGATTATTTAAGCAATTATTTATTTCAAATTATTATGACTTTTTGTTTTGTTATAAAATAATAGTTTCTATTCATATAAGCTTATTCAAATTAAAATAATACTAATTCATTAATATTTTGACAATTAATAAGTAAAAATTTTCAAAAATAAATATTTTTAGCCAACTAGATCAAATAATCATGACTACTTGAATAGTTATCTATTTAAGTTCATACAAGCTTATTCGAAATAAAATGATACTAAACTATTAATATTCCAAAAATTAATGTCTAAGAGATTTAAAAAATGAATTTGTTCACTGAACAAGTTTAAATAATTAGGACTTTTTAAACAATTATCTATTTGAAATCACTATAACCTTTTGTGTTTTCATAAAATGATTTTTTTTTTGTTCATACAAGCTTACTTTGAATAAAATAATATAAATTTATTAATATCAAGACAATTAATAAGTAAAAGATTTAAAAAATAAATTTGTTTACCAAATAAGTTCAAATCGTTATGACTATTTGAATAATTATTTATTTCAAATTGTTATGACTTTTTTATTTTGTCATAAAACAACTAATTTTGCTCATATAAGCTTATTCGAATTAAAATAATATTAATTTATTAATTTTTTGATAATTAATAAGTAAAAGATTTTAAAAAATAAATATATTTACCAAACAAGTTTAAATAGTCATGACTATTTGAATAATTATCTATTTCAAATCATTGTAACCTTTTGTTTTTAATAAAACAATTGTTTCAGTTCATATAAGCTTATTTAAAATAAAATAATACTAATTTATTAATATTTTAAAAATTAAAGAGTAAGAGAATTAAAAAAAATGAATTTGTTACCCAACAAGTTCAAATAGTTATGAATATTTGAAAAATTATCTATTTCAAAACATTATGACCTTTTGTTTTATCATAAAACAATTGATTTTGTTCATGCAAGCTTATTTCAAATAAAATAATATAAATTTATTAATATTAAAAAATTAATAAGTACAAATTTAAAAATAAATATGTTATATGAACACGTTCAAATAGTTATGACTATTTAAACAATTATCTATTTCAAATTATTATGACCATTTCTTTTTTCATAAACCAATTTGTTCTGTTCAAACAAGCTTATTCAAAATAAAATAATACTATTTTGTTAATACTCCAAAATTAATAATTAAAAGATTTAAAAAATAAATTTGTTTGCCGAATAAGTTCAAATAGTTATGACTATTTGAACAATTACTTATTTCAAGTCGTTATGGTCTTTAGTTTTGTCCTTAAACAATTGTTTCTATTCATACAAGTTTATTTAGAATAAAATAACATTAATTTTGTTATTCTAAAAATTAACAAGTTGAAGATTTAAAAAATTAATCTTTTTACCGAACAAATTCAAATAGTTATGTCCATTTGAACTATTATTTATTTTAAATTGTTATGATATTATGTTTTGTCATAAAAAAATTGTTTCTATTCAGACAAAATTATTCAAAATAAAATAAAGCTAATTTATTACTATTTCAAAAATTAATGACACATTTAAAAACTAAATCTCTTTATCGAAGTAGTTCAAATAGTTATGACTATTTGAACAATTATCTATCTAAAATCATTACGATCTATTTTTTGTCCTAAAACATTTGTTTATGTTCATACAAGCTTATTCGAAGTAAAATATTATTAAATTAATAATATTTTAAAAATTAATAAGAATTTAAAAAATAAATAAGTTTACTGAAGCAGTGCAAATAGTTGACACTATAAGAACAATTATCTATTTTGAATCTTCTGGTCTTTTGTTTAGTAGTAAAATAATTGTTTTTTCATACAAGCTTATTTAGATTAAAATAATACTAATTTATTAATATTTAAACAATTAATAAGTGAAAAATTTTTTAAATAAATATGTTTACTGAACTAGATCAAACAACCATGACTATTTGAAAAGTTATCTATTTCAAATCATTATGACCTTTTGTTTTGTCATAAAAGAATTGCTTCAGTTCATATAAGTTTTTTCGAAATAAAATAATACCAACTTATTAATATTCCAAAAATTAATAATTCAGATATTTAAAAAATGAATATGTTTATTGAATAAATTTAAATAATTATGACTATTTGAACAATTATCTATTTGAAATTGATATAACCTTTTGTTTTGTCATAAAATAATATTTTCTATCTATAGAAGCTTATAAAGTAATACAAATTTATTAATATTAAGACAATTACTAAGTAAAAGATTTAAAAATAAATCTATTTATCAAACAAGTTCAAATCATTATGACTATTTGAACAATTATTTATTTCAAATCATTATGACTTTTTGTTTTGTTGTAAAACAATTGTTTCTGTTCATACAAGATTATTTGAATTAAAAAATATTAATTTATTAATATTTTGACAATTAATAAGCAAAATATTTTAAAAAAGAAATATGTTTACGAAACAAGTTGAAATAATCATGACTATTTGAATAATTAATTATTTCAAATCATTATGACCTTTTGTTTTGTAATAAAACAATTGTTTCAATTCACATAAGCTTATTTGAAATAAAATAATGCCACTTTATTAATATTTTAAAAATTAATGAGTAAGAAAATTAAAAAATGAATCTATCCACCAAACATCTTCAAATAATTATGACTATCCAAATAATTACCTATTTCAAAATGTTATGACCTTTTGTTTTGTCATAAAACAATTGGTTCTATTCGTGCAAGCTTATTTCAAATAAAATAATATAAATTTATTAATATTCTAAAAATTAATAAGTAAAATTTTAAAAAATAAATCTATTTTCTGAACACATTTAAATAGTTATGACCATTTGAACAATTATCTATTTCAAATCATTATAACCTTTTGTTTTGTCAAAAACTAGTTGTTTTTGTTCATAAAGGCTTATTTAGAATAAAATAATATTAATTTATTAAAATTCAAAAATTAATAAGTAAAAGATTTAAAAAATTAATCTATTTATTGAGCAAGTTCAAATAGTTATAACTATTTGAACAATTGTTTATTTCAAATCGATAAGATTTTTATTTTGTTATAAAATAATTGTTTCTATTCATACATGTTTATTCTAAATAAAATAATAGTAATTTATTAATATTCTAAAAAAATTAATAAGTTGGAGATTTAAAAAATAAATCTATTCAATGAACAAGTTCAAATAGTCATATCCATTTGAACTATTATCTATTTCAAATCGTTAAGACATTTTATTTTGTTGTAAAACAATTGTTTCTATTCATACAAAATTATTCATAATGAAGTAATAATAATTTATTAATATTAAAAAATTAATAAGAGATTTAAAAACTAAATTTGTTTATTGAACCAATTCAAATATTTATGACTATTTGAATAATTATCTATCTCAAATCGTTATGATCTTTGTTTTATCATAAAATAATTATTTTTGTTCAAACGAGCATATTTGGAGTAAAATATTGCTAAATTAAGAATATTCTAAAAATTAATAAGTAAGAGATTTAAAAAATAAATGTGTTTGTTGAACCAGTTCAAATGGTTTAGACTATTAGAACAATTATCTATTTCAAATTGTTTTATTCATACAAGTTTATTTGAAATAAAATAATACTAATTTATTAACATTTGGAAAATTAATAAACAACTATTTGAACAACTATCTATTTAAAATAAATATGACCTCTTATTTTATCATAAACAATTGTTTTAGTTCATAAAAGCTTACCCGAAATAAATAATATGGCTTTATTAATATTTCCAAAATTAATAAGTTGAGATTTAAAAAATAAGTCAGTTTATCGAATTAGTTCAAATAATTATGGTCGTTAGAACAATTTTCCATTTCAAATTGTTATAAATTTTTGTTTTGTCATAAAATAATTGTTTTTCATCCTACAAACCTATTCAAAATAAAATTATACTAATTTATTAATATTTCAAAAATTAATAAATAAGAGATTTAAAAAAATAAATCTATTTACCGAACCAATTTCAATTTAAACAATTATCTATTTCGAATCGTTTTAACCTTTTGTTCTATTATAAAATAATTGTTTCAATTCACATAAGCTTATTTTGAATAAAATATACTAATTTAATAATTTTTCAAAAATTAATAAGAGATTTAAAAAATAAATCTATTTGACAAAATAATTCAAATAGCTAAGACTATATAAACAATTATTTATTTCAAATCATTACGACTGTTTTGTCATAAAATAATTATTTCAATTCATACATACTTATTCAAAATAAAATAATACTAAAGCTAGATCGGGTAGGTAAGCGGAGTTTGTATGAGCTGCATAAAATGATATGTTGGAGAATGAATGAGCTGACCACCTGACGGCTTATGGGTCGGGAGTGTAGTAGCAAGCGTCGTCCAAAGGTAGAGTGTTCATTCGAAAAGAAGCGTAACAGACTGGGAAACTAATTCCAAGTGCCTAATCTCATTGACCTCAGAGTTTAGCCGCTAGGCGAAGAAGAGGCCGACACTAGAAGGATCGACAAAAGAAATAGCTACATTCAAGGATTTAGCCCTGTGCGAGTGGACTAGTGTGAAACTTTAGCTTCGTTGCGGGCCAGAGCTCCTAGCCGACGATCGGCTACCCTTTTTAAGCTCAACTGACCCCAGAATCAAAACCTTCCTGACCGGAGTGCCATTCACTCGACTTCTCCTGACGGGAAATACTTGTTCGCCTACTGGGCATTAGAGCGATTCAAAGAGACGGTTGGTAAATACCTTCTGTCACATCAGACGGTTTGTCTTTGGTCTATCCTTTTAGGAAGTTCACCAAGTAGTCATTGCTAATAAGCATGTAGCTGACATCTATGAGTCTACATTGTCTGGGTTAGGGGTTTCATACCAGAGATTAAAAGATGGTTGTAGGATAACTAGGACACAGTCTCTGGTATACTCACCCGCACCATAAGCCTCTGTAGTAGAGTCCTCAATACAACATGGTTAGTAGCACCTTGGGAAGCATCGTCAGTTATGTGCCCTTTATAGGCTCGGCATACCAATGAGTAGCACGGAAGCCAAATGTACGAATGATTTTTTGTTTGACTTTATAACTGGTGGCCAAGAATGATAGGGAACATTTGGCTTTATTAATCCTAAGACCTGGCTAGTTGTGAAACTAATTTAGCACTTGGTTGATAGCAGTTTCAATCAATGGGGAAGCACGACTATGGGTGAGGGGGTTGGTGAGTCCCCGTTGCCCATCTCCATTGATTTGAAAGTTCGCTCTCGCCTAACAGGTGGAAGCTGGACATAAAGGCGTTCATTGAGAGATCTTATCTTTCTTCATTCAATGAGATTGTGTATCCCATTATCGCCTTGCGGGCTGCGCCTCAACCGGCACCTGGGTCTATAACCCTAGGCGAAGTCGGTACAAGATTTAGGTTATTTCAAAAAATAATAACTAAGTGATTTAAAAAGTAAATCTGTTTATCACATCTATTTAAATAATTATGACTACGTTAATAATTATCTATTTCAAATCGATATTACCTTTTCTTTGGTCATATAACAATTGCTTTTGAACATTCAAGCTTATTTGGAATAAGATAATACTAATTTATTAATCTTTCAAAAATTAATAAGAGATTTAAAAAATAAATCTGTTTATCGAACTAGTTCAAATAATTATAACTATTTGAATAATTGTAAACTTCAAATTGTTATAACCTTTTGTTCTTTTATAAAATTATTATTTTTGTTCATACAAGCTTAAATAATACTAATCTAATAATATTCCAAAAATTAATAACTAAGAAAATTAAAAAAAAAAATTGTTTGTTGAACTATTTTAAATATTTAAGACTATATGAATAAATATCTATTTCAAATCGTTATGACTTTTTGTTTTGTCATAAATTAAGTTTTTTTGAATTCATACTAGTTTATTTGGAATACCATAAAATGAATTTATTAATATTTCAAAAATTAATAATTAAGAGATTTAAAAAATAATTTTGTTTACCTAACTAGTTCAAATAATTATGACTATATGAATAATTATCTATTTCAAATCGTTATGACATTTTGTTTTATCATAAAATAGATGTTTTTGTTTCTATAAGTTTGTTCAAAATAAAGTAATACTAATCTATTAATATTTCAAAAATTAATAAGAAAATTTGAAAAAAATTTATTTATCAAACTAGTTCAAATAATTATGACTATTTTAGCAATTATTTATTTCAAATCATTATGACTTTTTATTCTATTAGGAAATGATTGTTTCTATTCATACAAGCTTATTCGAATTAAAATAATACTAATTTATTAATATATAATAATTAATAACTAAAAAATTTAGAAAATAAATATATTTATCAAACTAGATCAAATAATCATGATTATTTGAATAATTATTTATTTCAAATCATTACAATCTTTTGTTTTGTAATAAAAGAATTGTTTCAGTTCATAAAAACTTATTCGAAATAAAATAATACTAATATATTAATAATCCAAAAATTAATAATAAAGAGATTTAAAAATGAATCTCTTTACTAAACAATTTTAAATAATTATGACTATTTGAACAATTGTCTAATTGAAATCACTATAACCTTTTGTTTTGTCATAAAATAAAATTTTCTGTTCATACAAGCTTTTGTCAAATAAAATAATATAAATTTATTAGTATTAAGATGATTAATAAGTAAAAGATTAATATGTTTATCAAACAAGTTCAAATCATTATGACCATTTAAACAATTATTTATTTCAAATTGTTATGACTTTTTGTTGTCATAAAATAATTGTTTCTATTCATAAAAGTTTATTCGGATTAAAATAATATTAATTTATTAATATTTTAAAAATTAATACGTAAAAGATTTAAAAAATAAATATATTTAATAAGAAAGTTCAAATAGTCATGACTATTTGAATAATTATCTATTTCAAATTATTATGACCATTTCTTTTGTAATAAAATAATTTTTTCAATTCATAGGAGCTTATTTAAAGTAAAATAGTACTAATTTATTAATATTCAAAAAATTAATGAGTAAGAGAATTAAAAAATGAATTTGTTTATTGAATAAGTTCAAAAAGTTATGGTTATTTGAACAATTAACTATCACAAAAACATTATGACATTTTGTTTTGTCATAAAACAATTGGTTCTATTCATGCAAGCTTATTTCGAATAAAAAATTTAAATTTCTTAATATTCCAAAAATTAATTAGTAAAAATTTTAAAAATAAATCTATTTTCTAAACATATTCAAATAGTTCTAACTATTTGAGCAATAATCTATTTGAAATATTTAGTACCTTTTGTTTTATCATAAACCAATTGTTTTTATTCATAAAAGTTTTATTCGGAATAAAATAATAATAATTTATTAAAATTTCAAAAATTAATAAGTAAAATATTTAAAAAATAAATCGATTTACTGAGTGAGTTCAAATAGTTATGACTATTTAAACAATTATTTATTTCAAATACCTTTAGTACCTTTTGTTTTGTCATAAAACATATGTTTCTATTCATACAAGTTTATTCAAAATAAAATAATACTAATTTATTAATATTCTAAAAATTAATAAGCTAGAGATTTAAAAAATAAATCTGTTTATCAAATAAGTTTGAATAGTCATGTCTATTTGAACTATTATCTATTTCAAATTGTTATGACATTTTGTTTTATTGTAAAACAATTGTTTTTATTCATATAAAATTATTCAGAATAAAATAATACTAGTTTATTAATATTTCAAAAATTAATAAGAGATTTAAAAACTAAATTTATTTACCAAACTAGTTCAAATATTTATGACTATTTGAACAATTATCTATCTTAAATCATTATAATCTTTGGTTTGCCTTAAAACAATTGTTTCTGTTCATTCAAGCTTATTCAAAGTAAAATATAGCTAAACTAATAATATTCTAAAAACTAATAAGCAAGAGATTTAAAAAATAAATGTGTTTGCTAAACCAATTCAAATAGTTAAGACTATTAGAACAATTATTTATTTCAAATCATTCTAACCTTTTGTTTAGTCATAAAATAATTGCTTCAGTTTATGCATGCTTATTTGAAATAAAATAAAACTATTTTATTAACATTCAGAAAATTAATAAGCAAGAAATTTAAAAAATAAATATGTTTATTGAACAAGTTTAAATAGTTATGATAATTTGAACAATTATCTATTTAAAATCATTATGACCTTTTGTTTTTATCATAAAACAATTGTTTCGATTCATAAATGCTGATTCAAAATAAAATTATATTACTTTATTAATATTTCAAAAATTGAGAAATTGAAGATTTAAAAAATAAATCAGTTTATTGAATCATTCAAATAATTATGGCCATTTGAATAATTATCTATTTCAAATCATTTTGAACTTTTGTTTTATTATAAAACAATTGTTTTTCAACATACAAGCCTATTTGGAATAAAATAACACTAATTTATTAATGTTTCAAAAATTAATAAATAGGTGATTTAAAAAATAAATATATTTACTGAACCAGTTTAAATAGTTAAACTGTTTAAACCATTATATATTTCAAATCGTTATAACCTTTATTTTTGTCATAAAATAATTATTTATGTTCATATAAGCTTATTCAAAATAAAATAATATTAAGAAAATTAATAACTAAGAGATTTAAAAAATAAATTTATTTACCAAACCAATTTATATGAATAATTATCTATTTCAAGTCATAACAATTCTATTTGCAGAACTATTTCAAATAATTATGACTATTTGAACAATTATCTATTTCAAATCATTATTACCTTTTGTTTTGTCATAAAACAAATGTTTTTATTCATATAAGTTTGTTTGAAATAAAATCATATAAATTTATTAATATTTCAAAAACTAATAGGTAAGAGATTTAAAAAATAAACATGTTTACCAAACCAGTTGAATTAGTTATAACTATTGAAATAATTATTTATTTCAAATCGTTATCACCATTTGTATTATCATAAAACAATTTTTTCTGTTCATATAATCTTATTCGAAATAAAGTAATGCTAATTTGTTAATATTCTAAAAATTAATAACGGATTTAGAAAATATATTTATTGGCCAGACCAATGCAAACAATTATGATTGTTTGAACAATTATCTATTTCAAATTGTTATGACCTTTTATTTTATCACAAAACAATTGTTTCTATTCGTATAAGTTTATTTGGAATAACATAATTCTAATTTATTAATATTTCAAAAATTAATAAGGTATTTAAAAAAAAATCTATTTATTGAACAAGTTCAAATAGTTATAACTATTTGAACAATTATCTATTTCAAATTGTTATAACCTTTTATATTGTTATAAAACAACTTTTACTATTCATGCAAGCGTATTTCAAATCTGTTTACCGAATAATTTCAATTAGTTATGATTATTTGAATAGTTATTTATTTCAAATCGTTATAACCTTTTGTTTTGTCATAAGACAATTATTTTTGTTCATACCAACTTATTCGTATCAAAATAATATTAATTTATTAATATTTTATGAATTAATAAGTAAAAGATTTAAAAAATAAATATGTTTACTAAATAAGTTCAAATAGTAATAACTATTTGAATAATTATCTATTTCAAATCGTTATGTGTTTCATCATAAAACAATTGTATAAATTAATATAGGCTTATTTGAAATAAAATAATACTAACTTATTACTATTTTGAAATTAATGAGTAAGAGATTTAAAAAATGAATATATTTACTGAACAAGTTCAAATAGTTATGACTATTTGAACAATTGTCTATTTCAAATCATTATGACCTTTTGTTTTGCCAAAAAACAATTGTTTCTATTCATACAAGCTTATTTTGAATAAAATAATATAAATTTACTAATATTCCAAAGATTAACAAGTAAAAATTTAAACAAAAAATTTATTTTTTTAACACGTTCAAATATTTATGACCATTTGAATAATTGTTTATTTCAAATCGTTATGACATTTTTTTTGCCATAAACCAATTGTTTCTATTCATAAAAGCTTATTCATAATAAAATAATACTAATTTATTAAAATTTCAAAAATTAATAAGTGAGAGATTTAAAAAATAAATTGGTTTATTGAGTGAGTTCAAATAGTTATGACTATTTAAATAATTATTTATTTCAAATCATTATGATCTTTTGTTTTGTCATAAAGAAACTGTTTCTATTCATACAAAATTATTCACAATAAAATAAAACTAATTTATTAATATTTTGAAAATTAATAAGAGATTTAAAAACTAAATCTGTTTACCAAACTAGTTCAAATAGTTATGACTATTTGAATAATTATTTATCTCAAATCAGTATGATCTTTGTTTTGTCATAAAATAATTTTTTCTGTCCATAAAACTTATTCGGAGTAAAATATTGCTAAACCAATAATATTCTAAAAATTTATAAGAGATTTAAAAAATAAATGTATTTGCCAAACCAATTCAAATAGTTAAGACTATTAAAACAATTGTCTATTTTAAATCATTCTAACCTTTTATTTAGTCATAAAATAATTGTTTTAGTTCAAACATGCTTATTTGAAATCAAATAATACTATTTTATTAATGTTAAAAAAATTAATAAGCAAAGAATTTGAAAAAATAAATCTCTTTACCAAACAAGTTCAAATACTTATGACTATTTGAATAATTATCCATTTAAAATGTTTATGACCTTTTGTTCTATCATAAAACAATTGTTTTATTTCATAAAAGCTTATCCAAAATAAAATAATATTACTTTCTTAATATTTCAAAAATTGAAAAGTTGGAGATTTAAAACGTATATCAATTTATTGAATCAGTTCAAATAGTTATGGCTATTTGAGCAATTATCTATTTCAAACCATTTTGACCTTTTGTTTTGTCATAAAAAACTTTTTTTTCATCATACAAGCCTATTCAAAATAAAATAATACTAATTTATTAATATTTCAAAGATTAATATGTAGTAGATTATATGTTTACTGAACTAGTTTAAATAATTAAGACTATTTGAACAATTATATATTTCAAGTTATTATAACCTTTTGTTTTGTCATAAAAGAATTATTTATATTCATGCAAGCTTATTCAAAATAAAATAATACTAATATAATAATATTATGAAAATTAACATCTAAGATATTTGAAATATAAATTTATTTGTTGAACCAGTTAAAATGGTTAAGGTTATATGAATAATCATCTATTTCAAATTGTTACATCCTTTTCTATTGTCCTAAAATAAATGTTTTTGTTCATAGAAGTTTGTTTAGAATAAAATAATATTAATTTATTAATATTTTAAAAATTAACAAAAGATTTAAAAAATAAATTTGTTTACCAAATCAATTCAATTAGTTATAACAATTTAAACAACTATTTATTTCATATCTTTATGACCATTTGTTTTGTTATAAAACAATTATTTCTATTGATGCAGCCATATTCAAAATAAAGTAATGCTAATTTATTAATATTCAAAAAATTAATAAGTAACAAATTTAAAAAATGAATCTGTTGGCTTGACCAGTACAAATAGTTATGACTATTTGAACAATTATCTATTTCAAATCATTATGACTTTTTATTTTGTCACAAAAACAATTATTTTTGTTCATACAAGCTTATTCGGAATAAGATAATTCTAATTTATTAATATTCCAAAAGTTACTAAATAAGAGATTTAAAAACTGAATTTGTTTATCAAACAAGTTTAAATAGTTATGACTATTTGAACAATTACCTATTTCAAATCGCCATAACCTTTTGTTTTGTCATAAAATAATTTTTTTCTATTCCTACAAGCTTATTTCTATTAAAATAATACAAATTTATTATCATTCAGACAATTAATAAGTAAAAGATTTAAAAAAATAAATCTATTTATAGAATAAGTTCAAATAGTTATGACTATTTGAACAAATATTTCTTTCAAATCGTTATGACTTTTTGTTTTGTCATGAAACAACTGTTTTTGTTCATATAAGCTTATTCGGATTAAAATAATATTAGTTTATTAATATTCAGATAGTTAATAGTAGAAGATTTTAAAAATAAATATGTTTACCAAATAAGTTCAAATAGTCATAACTATTTGAATAATTATCTATTTCAAATTGTTATGACCTTTTATTTCGTCATAAAAACAATTGTATCAGTTTAAATAGACTTATTCAAAATAAAATAATGCTGATTTATTAATATTCTCATGAGTAAGAGATTTAAAAAATGAATTTATTTACTAAACAAGTTCAAATAGTTATGACTATTTGAAAAATTATCTATTTCAAATCATTATGACCTTCTTGTTTTGTCATTAAACAATTGTTTCTATTTACACAAGCTTATTCTAAATAAAACAATATAACTTTCTTAATATTGCAAAAATTAATAAGTAAGAATTTTAAAAAATAAATATATTTTCTAAACATGTTCAAATAGTTAGGACTATTTGAACAATTATCTATTTCAAATAGTTATGATCTTTTGTTTTGTCATAAATCAATTATACAAGCGTATTTAAAATAAAATAATACTATTTTTTAATACTCCAAAAATTAATAAGTAAAAGATTTAAAAAATAAATATGTTTACCAAGTAAGTTTAAATAGTTATAACTATTTAAACAATTATTTATTTCAAATAGTTATGATCTTTTGTTTTGTCATAAAGCAATTGTTTCTATTCACAAAGTTTATTTAGAATAAAATAATACTAATTTATTAATATTATGAAAATTAATAAGTAGGAGATTTAAAAAATAAATTTGCTTATTGAACAAGTTCAAATAGTCATGTCCACTTGAATAATTATCTATTTGAAATCATTATAACCTTCTGTTTTGTCATAAAATAATTATTTCTATTCATGCAAAATTATTCAGAATAATATTGTACTAACTTATTAATATTTTGAAAATTAATAATAGATTTAAAAACTATATCTATTTACTAAAACAGTTTAAATAGTTATGACTATTTGAATAATTATCTATCTCAAATCGTTATGATCTTTATTTTGTTATAAAATAATTGTTTCTTTTCATACAAGCTTATTCAAATTAAAATAATACGAATTTAATAATATTTCAAAAATTAATAAGTAAAAGAATTAAAAAATAAATGTGTTTGTCAAACCAATTCAAATAGTTAAGACTATTTTGTCAATAAACATGTTCAAATAGTTATTACTATTTAAACAATTATCTATTTGAAATAGTTATGACCTTTTGTTTGGTCATAAACCAATTGTTTCTGTTCATACATGCATATTTAAAATAAAATAATGCTAGTTTATTCATATTCCAAAAAATAATAATAAAATATTAAAAAATAAACCTGTTTACCCAGCAAGTTCAAATAGTTATGACTGGTTGAACAATTATTTATTTCAGATGATCTTTTGTTTCGTCATAAAACAATTATTCTATTTATATAAGTTTATTGGGAATAAAATAATACTAATTTATTAATATTTTAAAAATTAATAGGTAGGAGATTTAAAAAATAAATTTGTTTATCGAATAAGTTCAAATAGTCATGTCCATTTGAACAATTATCTATTTAATTTGTTATGAACTTTTGTTTTGTCACAAAACAATTGTTTCTGTTCAAGCAAAATTATTCAGAATAAAATTATATTTATCTATTAATATTTTGAAACTTAATAAGAGATTTAAAAACTAAATCTATTTTCCGAAATAGATCAAATAGTTATGACTATTTGAGCAATTATCTATCTCAAATCATTATGAATAATTATCTATTTGAAATTGTTATGACCTTTTGTTTTGTCATAAAATAATTATTTTTGATCATACAAGTTTATTTGAAATAAAATAATACTAATTTATTAATATTTTAAAAATTAGTAAGTAAAAGATTTAAGAAATAAATCTATTTTTCAAACTAGTTCAAATAGTTATGACTATTTGAATAATTATCAATCTCAAATTGTTAAGATCTTTTGTTTTGTCATAAAACAATTGTTATCATAGAAACTTATTCGATTAAAAATAATACTAATTTAATAATATTTTAAAAATTAATAAGTAATAGAATTAAAAAATAAATATGTTTGTCGAACTAGTTCAAATAATTAAAACTATTAGAATAATTATATATTTCAAATTGTTCAAACCTTTTGTTTAGTCAAAAATATTTGTTTCATATCTTACAAGCTTATTCAAAATAAAATAATTCAAATTTATTAACATTTGGAAAATTAATAAGCAAAAGATTTGAAAAAATAAATCTCTTTATTGAACAAGTTCAAATAGTTATGATTATTTAAATAATTATTTATTTAAAATCATTATGACCTTTTGCTTTGACATGAAAGAGTTGTTTCAATTTATAAAAGCTTATCTAGAATAAAATAATACTAATTTCTTAATATTTTCAGAATTAATAAGCAAAAGTTAAAAAAAATAAATTTAAATAAATTTATTTACCAAACAAATTTAAATAGTTATGACTATTTGAATAATTGTCTATTTAAAATCATTATGACCTTTTCTTTTGTCATAAAACAATCATTTCAGTTCATACAAGCTTATCCAAAAATAAAATAAAACTAATTTATTAATATTCCAAAAATTAATAAGTGATTTAAAAAGTTAATTTGCTTATCAAATCAATTCAAATAGTCATGTCCATTTGAATAATTATTTATTTCAAATTGTTATGACCTTTTGTTTTGTCATAAAAAAATTCTTTCTGTTCGTGCAAAATTATTCAAAATTAAAAAAACTGATTTATTAACATTCTAAAAATTAAGAAGTGAGAGATTTGAAAAAATAAATCTTTTTACTAAACAAGTTTAAATAGTTATGACTATTTGAACAATTAAAATAATATAAACTTATTAATATTTAGATAATTAATAAGTAGATGATTTAAAAAAGAAATCTATTTACCAAATAAGCTCAAATAGTTATGACTATTTGAGCAATTATTTATTTAAAATCAATATGACTTTTTGTTTTGTCATAAAACAATTGTTTTTGTTCATACAAGCTTCTTTGGATTAAAATAATATTAATTTATTAACATTTCAACAATTAGTAAGTAAAATATTTTAAAAGTAAATATGTTTACCAAACAAGTTCAAATAGTCATAACTATTTGAATAATTATTTATTTCAAATTGTTATGACTTTTGTTTTATCATAAAACAATTGTATCAGTGCATATAGCCTCATTTGAAATAAAATAATACTAATTAAATAAAATTCCAAAAATTATTGAGTAAGAGATTTAGAATATGAATTTGTTTACCAAAGAAGTTCAAATGGTTATGACTAGTTGAATAATTATCTATGTCAAATCATTATTACATTTTGTTTTGTCATAAAATAATTGTTTCTATCCACACAAGCTTATTTTGAAGAAAATAATATAAATTTATTAATATTTAAAAAATTCATAAGAAAAAAATTGAAAAAGCAAATTTGTTTTCTGAACATATTCAAATAGTTATGACTATTTGAACAATTATCTATATCAAATAGTCATGACCTTTTGTTTTGTTATAAACCAATTGTTTTTATTCATGCAAGCATATTCAAAATAAAATAATACTAATTTATTAATATTTAAAAAATTAATAAGTAAAAAATTTTAAAAATAAATCATTTACCGAGCAAGTTTAAATAGTTATGATCTTTTGTTTTGTGATAAAATAATTGTTTCTATTCATACAAGTTTATTCAGACTAAAAAATACTAATTTATTAATATTCTAAAAATTAATAGGTAGGAGATTTAAAAAATAAATATTTATACTAAACAAGTTAGTCATGTCCATTTGAATATTTATCTATTTCAAATCATTATGACCTTTTGTTTTGTCATAAAACAATTGTTTTTGTTCATGCAAAATTATTCAAATAAAATAACACTGATATCATAATATTTTAAAAATTAATAAGAGATTTAAAAACTAAATCTGTTTACCAAAAAATTTAAATAATTATGAACAATTATTTATCACAAATTGTTATGATCTTTATTTTATCATAAAATAATTGTTTCTTTTCATATAAGCTTATTTGGATTAAAATAATACTAATTTAATAAAATTCCAAAAGTTAGTAAGTAAGAGATTTAAAAAATAAATGTGTTTGTCAAACCATTTCAAATACTTAAGACTATTAGAACAATTATCTATTTTAAATTGTTCTAACTTTTTGTTTAGTCAAAAGCAATTATTTCAGTTCGTACAAGCTTATTCATAATAAAATAATACTAATTTATTAATATTTAAAAAACTAATGAGCAAAAGATTTAAAAAAATAAATCAGTTTATCGAACAAGTTGAAATAGATTTGACTATTTGAACAATTATCTATTTAAAGCCATTATGACCTTTTGTTTTGTCATAAAACAATTGTTTTAATTCATAAAAATTTATTTGAAATAAAATAATACTACCCTATTAATATTTCAAAAATTAATAAGTAAGAGATTAAAAAACTAAAGCTGTTTTTCGAACCAATTCAAATAGTTATAAATATTTGAAAAAATTTCAATTTCAAATTGTTATGATCTTTGTTTTGTTAGAAAACAGTTGTTTTTTTATCATACAAGCTTATGCAAATAAAAATAATACTAATTTAATAATATTTTAAAAATTAATAAGTGATTTAAAAAATAAATGTGTCTGCTAAACCAATTCAAATAATTAAGAATATTAGAATAATTATCTATTTCAAATTATTATGACCTTTTATTAGTCATACATCAATTGTTTCAGTTCATATAAGCTTACTCAGAATAAAATAATACTAATTTATTAACATTCAAAAAATTAATAAGCGTGAGATTTGAAAAAATAAATGTGTATACTAAACAAGTTGAAATAGTTATGATTGTTTCAACAATTATCAATTCAAAATCATTAGACCCTTTTTTTTTTCTCGTAAAACAATTATTTTAGTTCATAAAAGCTTATCCAAAATAAAAGAATACTACTTTATTAATATTTCAAAAATTAATAAGAGATTTAAAAAATAAATCAGTTTATTAAATCAATTCAAATAATTATTGCCATTTGAACAACTATCTATTTCAAATGATTATTACCTTTTTTTGTCATAAATAATTGTTTTTCAACATACAAGCTAATTTGAAATAAAATATTCCTAATTTATTAATATTTGAAGAATTAATAAGAGATTTAAAAAATAAATCTATTTATTGAACCATTACAAATAGTTATGACTACTTGAATAATTATCTATTTCAAATTGTTATAACCTTTTGTTCTATCACAAAACAATTGTTTCTGTTTATACAAGCTTATTTGAAATAAAATAATGCTAATTTAGTAAAATTATAAAAATTAATAACTAAAAGATTTAAAAAATAAATCCATTTGCCAAGCTAGTTCGAACAGTTATGATTATATGAATAATTAGTTATTTCAAATTGTTATGACCTTTTGTTTTGTCATAAAACAATTATTTTAGGTCATACAAGCTTCTACAGAATAGAATGAAACTAATTTATCAATATTTTAAAATTTTGTAAGTAAGAAGTTAATTCCAATAATTCTATTTACCGAACCAATCCAAATAATTATAACTATTTAAATAATTATCTATTTCAAATCATTATTACTTTTTGTTTTGTCATAAAACAATTGTTTTTGTTAATATAGGTTTGTTTGAAATAAAATAATACTAATTTATTAATATTTAGATATTTAATTAGTAAGAGATTTAAAAAGTAAATCTCTTTACCAAACCATTTCAAATAGGTTTTACTATTTGAATAATTAACTATTTCAAATCGTTATAAGCTTCTATTTTGTCATCAAACAATTGGTTCTATTCATATTATTTTATTCAAAATAAAATAATACTAATTTAATAATATTCTAAAACTTAATAACCAAAAAAATTAAAACATAAGTCCAATTACCGAACCAATTCGAATAGTTAAGACTATATGAACAATAATCTATTTCAAATCATTATAACCTTTTCATTTGTCATAAAACAATTGTTTTGTTCATACATGCTTATTCAAATTAAAATAACACTAATTTAATAATATTTCAAAAATTAATAAGAGTTTTAAAAAATAAATTTTTTTACCAAATCAATTCAAGTGGTTAAGACAATTAGGAAAAATTATCTATTTCAAATCATTTTGAGCTTTAGTTTAGTTATAAAACAATTTTTTCAATTCATACAAGTTTATTCAGAATAAATTAGTACTAATTTATTAACATTCAAAAAATTAATTATAAAGAGATTTAAAAAAATAAAATCTATTTATCCAATAAGGTCAAATAGTTATTGTTATTTGAACAATTGTCTATTTAAAATCATTATAACCTTTTGATTTGTCATAAAACAATTGTTTCAGTTAATACAAGCTTAGATAGAATAAAATAATACTAATTTATTATTATTTCCTAAATTATTAAGTAAAAATTTTTTAAAATAAAGTTGTTTACTAACTCAGTTAAAATAATTATGGCCATTTGAATGATTATCTATTTCAAATTGTTATGACCTCTTATTTTGTCATAAAACAATTGTTTATGATCATAGAACCTTATTTGGTTAAAAATAATACTAATTTAATAATATTCTAAAAATTAATAAGTAAGAGATTTAAAAAATAAATGTGTTTATCGAACTAGTTCAAATAGTAAAAACTATTAGAATAATTTTCTATTTCTAATCTTTATAACATTTTGTTTAGTCATAAAATATTAGCTTCATATCCTACAAGCTTAATTAACATTCAAAAAATTAATAAGCAAAAGATTTGAAAAATTAAATCTATTTACAGAATAAGTTTAAATAGTTATGACTATTTGAATAATTATTTATTTAAAATTGTCATGACTTTTTGTTTTGCCATAAAACACTTGTTTCAGTTCACAAAAGCTTATCCAAAATAAAGTAATACTAATTTCTTAATATTTCAAAAATTAATAAGCATGAGTTTAAAAAATAAATTTGTTTATTGAACAAATTCAAATAGTTACTACTATTTGAACAATTGTCTATTTTAAATTGTTATTACCTTTTATTTTGTTATAAAACAATTGTTACAGTTCATACAAGCTTATTCAAAATAAAATAACACTAATTTATTAATATTTGAAAAATTAATAATTAAGAAATTTAAAAAGTCAATCTATTTATCGAATTAGTTCAAATAATTATGACCATTTCGGTAATTATCTATTTCAAATCATTATTACCTTTTGTTTGCTCATATAACAATTGTTTTTTTATCATACAAGCTTATTAAGAATAAAATATTACTAACTTTTTAATCTTTCAAAAATTAATAGTAAGAGATTTAAAAACTAAATTCATTCACCGAACTAGTTTAAATAGTTACGACTATTTGAACCATTGTATATAAAATCATTATAACTTTTTGTTCTATCATAAAAAAATTGTTTCCATTCATACAAGCTTATTCAAAATAAAATAATACTAATCTAATAATATTTCAAGAATTAATGATTAAGAGATGTAAAATATAATTTTTTTGTTGAACCAATTTAAATAGTTAAGACTATATAAACAATTATCTATTTCAAATCATTATGACCTTTTGTTTTGTCATAAAACAACTTTTTTTCAATTCATACTAGCTTATTAGGAATAAAATAAAATGAATTTATTAAAATTTCAAAAATTAATAAGTAAGAGATTTAAAAAAATAATTTTGTTTACCTAACCAAATAAAAAAATTATGACTATTTGAACAATTATCTACTTCAAATCATTACGACCTTTTGTTTTGTCATAAAAAAAAGTTTTTATTCATATAAACATGTTTGGAATAAAATAATACTAATCTACTAATATTTCAAAAATGAATAAGAGATTTAAAAAATAAATTTATTTATCAAAACAGTTTAAAATAGTTATGACTATTTGAGTAATTATTTATTTCAAATTGTTATGACTTTTATTATGTTATAAAACAATAATTTCTATTCATACAAATATATTCGGATTAAAATAATATTAATTTATTAATATTTCAATAATTAATAAGTAAAAGATTTAAAAAATAAATATGTTTACTAAACAAGTTCAAATAGTCATGGCTATTTGAGTAATTATCTATTTCAATTCATTTTGACTTTTTCTTCTATAATAAAACAATTGTTTCAGTTCATATAAGCTTATTTGATATAAAATAATACAAATTTAAAAATATTTGAAAAATTAATTAGTAAGAGAATTAAAAAAGAATCTGTTTACCGAATACGTTCAAATAGTTATGACTATCTAAACAATTAAACCAGTTCAAAACATAATGACCTTTTGTTTTTTCATAAAACAATTGGTTTTGTCGATGCAAGCTTATTTGAAATAAAATAATATAAATTTATTAATATTCCAAAAATTAATAAGTAAAAAATTTAAAAAATAGATCTGTTTACCAAACAAGTTCAAATAGTTATGACTATTTGAACAATTATTTATTTCAAATTGTTATGACAATTTGTTTTGTTGTAAAACAACTATTTTTATTCAAACAAAATTATTCAAAATAAAATAATACTAATTTATTAATATTTCAAAAATTAAGAAGAGATTAAAAGCTAAATATGTTTTTGAACTAGTTCAAATGGTTATGATTATTTGAATAAGTATCTATCTCAAATCATTATCATCTTTGTTTTGTCATAAAACAATTGTTTCTATTTATGCAAGATTATTCAGAGTTAAATATAGCTAAACTAATAATATTCTAAAATTAATAAGTAAAAATTTTAAAAATAAATTTGCTGAACCAATTCAAATAGTTAAGACTATTAGAATAATTATCTATTTCAAATTATTTTGACCTTTTCATTTAGTCATAAAATAATTGTTTCAGTTCACACATGCTTATCCAAAATAAAATAATACTATTCTAACAACATTCAAAATTTTAATAAGCAAGAAATTCAAAAAAAATAAATTTGTTTTCTGAACAAATTTAAATAGTCAAGTCTATTGGAACAAATATCTATTTAAAATGATTATGGCATTTTGTTTTATAATAAAACAATTGTTTCAGTTCATAAAAGCTTATGAAAATAAAATAATATTACTTTATTAATATTTAAAAAATTAAAAAGTTAGAGATTTTAAAAATAAATCAGTTTATCAAATCAGTTCAAATAATTATGGCCATTTGAACAATTATCTATTTCAAATCATTATGAATTTTTGTTTTGTCATAAAATAGTTGTTTTTCATTGTATAAGTTTATTTGAAATAAAATAATACTAATTTTTAATATTTCAAAAATTAAACAGTAGGAGATTTAAAAAATGAATTTGTTTATCGAACCAATTCAAATATATATGACTATTTGAATAATTATATATTTCAAATCATTGTAACCTTTTATTTTGTCATAAAACAATTATTTATGTTCATACATGCTTATTCAGAATAAAATAATACTAATCTAAAAATATTATGAAAATTAATAACTAAGAGATTTAAAAAATAAATTTGTTTGCTAAACCAATTCAAATGATTAAGGCTATAAGAATAATTATCTATGTTAAATCGTTATGACCATTTGTTATGTCTTAAAACAAATGTTTTCCTTCATATAAGTTTGTTCGAATAAAATAATACTAATCTACTAATATGTCAAAAATTAATAAGAGATTTAAAAAATAAATCTATATATCAAACGAATTCAAATAGTTATCACTATTCGAGCAATTATTTATTTCAAATTGTTATGACTTTTTGTTTTGCTATAAAATAATAATTTATGTTCGTACATGCATATTCAGATTAAAATAATATTCATTCATTAATATTTGGACAATTAATAAGGATTTAAAAAATAAATATGTTTATCGAACAAGTTCAAATTGTCATGACTATTTGAGAAATTATCTATTTCAAATTATTTTGACCTTTCCTTTTTTAAAAAAATAATTATGTTAGATCATATAAGCTTATTTGATGTAAAATCATACTAATTTATTAATATTCAAAAAATTAATGACTAAAAGAATTAAAAAAAGAATATGTTTACCAAATAGGTTTAAATAGTTATGATTGTTTAAATAATTATCTATTTCAAAACATAACTTTTTATTAAAACAATTGGTTTTGTTGATGCAAGCTTATTACAAATAAAATAATATAAATTTATTAATATGCCAAAAATTATTAAGTAAAAGATTTAAAAAATAAATCTATTTACCGAACAAATTCAAATAGTTATGACTATTTGAACAATTATTTATTTCAAATAGTTATAACATTTTGTTTTGTTGTAAAACAATTATTTTTATTCATACAAAATTATTCAAAATAAAATAATACTAATTTATCAATATTTCAAAAATTAATTAGAGATTAAAAACTAAATATATTTACCAAACTAGCTCAAATAGTTATCACTATTTAAATAATTATCTATCTCAAATCATTATGATCTTTGTTTTGTCATAAAACAATTGTTTCTATTTATGCAAGATTATTCAAAGTTAAATATAGCTAAACTAATAATATTCTAAAATTAAAAAGTAAGAGATTTTAAAAATAAATGTATTTGCTGAACCAATTCAAATAGTTAAGACTATTAGAATAATTATCTATTTCAAATTATTCTAACCTTTTATTTAGTCATAAAATAATTGTTTCAGTTCACACATGCTTATCCAAAATAAAATAATACTATTCTAACAACATTCAAAAAATTAATAAGCAAGAAATTTTAAAAAATAAATCTATTTACCGAACAAATTCAAATAATCAAGTTTATTTGAAAAATTATCTATTTAAAATGATTATGGCATTTTGTTTTATAATAAAACAATTGCTTCAGTTCATAAAAGCTTATGAAAATAAAATAATATTACTTTATTAATATTTAAAAAATTAAGAAGTTTGAGATTTTAAAAATAAATCAATTTATCAGTTTATTGAATTAGTTCAAATAATTATGGCCATTTGAACAATTATCTATTTCAAATCATTATGAACTTTTGTTGTCATAAAACAACTATTTTTCATTTATAAGTTTATTCAAAATAAAATGATACTAATTTTTAATATTTCAAAAATTAAATAGTAGGAGATTTAAAAAATGAATTTGTTTATCAAACCCATTCAAATAGTTATGACTATTTGAATAATTATATATTTCAAATCATTGTAACCTTTTATTTTGTCATAAAACAATTATTTATGTTCATACGTGCTTATTCAAAATAAAATAATACTAATCTAAAAATATTATGAAACTTAATAACTAAGAGATTTAAAAAATAATTTTGTTTGCTAAACGAGTTCACATAATTAAGGCTATATGAATAATTATCTATTTTAAATCGCTATGACCATTTGTTATGTCGTAAAACAAATGTTTTCCTTCATATAAGTTTGCTCAAAATAAAATAATACTAATCTACTAATATGTCAAAAATTAATAAGAGATTTAAAAAATAAATCTATATATCAAACGAATTCAAATAGTTATCACTATTCGAACAATTATTTATTTCAAATTGTTATGACCTTTTGTTTTATCATAAAACAATTATTTATGTTAATACAAGCTTATTCAGAATAAAATAATACTAATCTAATAATATTATGAAAATTAATAACATAGAGATTTTAAAAATAAATTTGTTTGCCAAACTAGTTCAAATAGTTAAGGCTATATGAATAATTATCTATTTTAAATCATTATGATCTTTTGTTTTGTCATAGAACAAATGTTTTTGTTCATTTAAGTTTGTTCAAAATGAAATAATATTAATATATTAATATTTTGAAAATTAATAAAAGATTTAAAAAATAAATTTCTTTACTAAACCAGTTCAATTAGGTATAACAATTTGAACAATTATTTATTTCAAATCATTATTCCCATTTGTTTTGTCATAAAACAATTGTTTCTATTGATAGTCTTATTCAAAATAAAGTAATGCTAATTTATTAATATTCTAAAAATTAATAAGTAATGGATTTAGAAAATGAATTTGTTGGCCTGACCAATGCAAATAATTATAACAGTTTGAATAATTATCTATTTCAAATCGCTTTGACCTTTTGTTTTATCATAAAATAATTGTTTCTGTTCATACAAGCTTGTTCAGAACAACATAATTCTAATTTATTAATATTCCAAAAATTAATAAGGCAAATATTTAAAAAGTGAATCTGTTTATTGAACAAGTTCAAATAGTTATGACTATTTGAACAATTATCTATTTGAAATAGGTATAACCTTTTGTTTTGTCATAAAATGATTTTTTCTATTCATACAAGCTTATTTCAATTAAAATAATTCAAATTTATTAATATTAAGACAATTAATAAGTAAAAATTTGAAAAATAAATATGTTTACCTAGCAAGTTCAAATCATTATGACTATTTAAGCAATTTTTTATTTCAAATTATTATGACTACTTTTTTAGTCATAAAACAATTGTTTTTGTTCATACAAGCTTGTTCGGATTAAAATAATATTAATTTATTAATATTTTGACAATAATAAGTATAATAAAAAAATATGTTAACAGAACAAGTTCGAATAGTCATGACTATTTGACTCATTATTTATTCAAATCATTTTGACCTTTGTTTTGTAATAAAATAATTGTTTCAATTTATATAAGCTTATTTGAAATAAAATAATATTAATTTATTAATATTCCAAAAATTAATGAGTAAGAGAATTAAAAAAAGAATATGTTTACCGAACATATTCAAATAGTTATGACTATTAAAATAATTGGTTCTATACATGCCAACTTATTTCGAATAAAATCATTTAAATTTACTAATATTCCTAAAATTCATAAATAAATGTGTAAAATAATATATATTTACAAATATTCCTAAAATTTCTAAGTAAAAATTTAAAAAATAAATTTGTTTTCTAAACACATTCAAATAGTTATGACTATTTGAACAATTATCCATTTCACATCATTATGACCCTTTATTTTGTCATAAACCAATTGTTTCTGTTCATAAAAGCTTATTCTGAATAAAATAATTCTAATTTATTAAAATTCCCAAAATTAATAAGCAAAATATTTATAAAAATAAATCTATTTATCAAGGAATTTAGATAGTTATGAGTATTTAAACAATTATTTTTTTCAAGTCGTTATGATATTTTGTTTTGTCATAAAAACAATTGTTTCCATTCATACAAGTTTATTCGAAATAAAAAAATAGTAATTTATTAATATTTTAAAAATTAATAAGTTAGAGATTTAAAAAATAAATCTGTTTACCAAACAAGTTCAAATAGTAATGTTCATTTGAACTATGATCTATTTCAAATCATTATGACATTTTGTTTTGTTTTAAAACAATTGTTGCTATTCATATAAAATTATTCAAAACAAAATAATACTAATTTATTAATATTTAAAAAATTAATAAGAGAGTTAAAAACTAAATATGTTTCTCGAATTAGTTCAAATAATTATGACTATTTGAACAATTATCTATCTCAAATTGTTATGATCTTTGTTTTGTCTTAAAACAATTGTTTCTGTTCATATAAGCTTATTCAAAGTAAAATATTGCTAAATTAATAATATTCTAAAAATTACTAAGTAAGAGGTTTAAAAAATAAATGTGTTTGCTGAACCAGTTCAAATAGTTAAGATTATTAGAACAATTATTTATTTCAAATTGTTTTGACCTTTTGTTAGTAATAAAATAATATTTTGATAATTAATAAGTAGAAAATTTTTAAAATAAATATGTTTACTAAACTAGATCAGGCAATCATGACTATTTGAATAATTATCTATTTCAAATCATTATGATATTTTGTTTTGTCATAAAAGAATTGTTTCAGCTTATATAAGCTTATTCAAAATAAAATAATAGTAATTTATTAATAAGCTAAAAATTAAGAATAAAGAGATTTTTAAAAAATCTATTTATTTAACAAGTTTAAATACTTATGACTGCTTTAATAGTTATCTATTTAAAATTGCTATAACCTTTGTTTTGTCGTAAAATGATTTTTTCTATTCACACGTGTTTATTTCAAATAAAATAATACAAATTTATCAATATTAAGGCAATTAATAAGTAAAAGATTTTAAAAAATAAATTTGTTTATTAAACAAGTTTAAATCGTTATGACTATTTGTGCAATTATTTATTTTAACTTGTTATGATTTTTTGTTTTGACATAAAACAATTGTTTCTATTCGTACAAATTTATTCATATTAAAAATAATATTAATTTATTAAAATTTTGACAATTACTAAGTAAAAGATTTAAAAAAATAAATATGTTTATCAAATAAGTTTAAATAGTCATGACTATTAAATAATTATCAATTTCAAAACATTATGACCTTTTCTTTTGTAATAAAACATTTGTTTTAGTTTATATAAGCTTATTTCAAGTAAAAAATATTAATTTATTAATATTCCAAAAATTAATGAGTAACAAAATTAAAAAAAGAATCTATTTATTGAATAAGTTTAAATAGTTATGACTATTTGAATAATTATTTATTTCAAAACATTATGACCTTTTGTTTTATCATAAAACAATTGGTTTTGTTCATGCAAGTTTATTTTGAATAAAATAATTTAAATTTATTAATAGTCCAAAAATTAATAAGTAAAAATTTGAAAAATAAATATGTTTTCTGAACATGTTCAAATAGTTATGACTATTCAAATAATTATATATTTCAAATCATTATGACCTTTTGTTTTCTCATAAGCCAATTGTTTTTGTGCATAAAAGTATATTTAGAATAAACTAATACTAATTTATTAAAATTTTTAAAATTAATAAGTGAAAGATTTGAAAGATAAATACGTTTACTGAGCGAGTTCAAATAGTTATGACTATTTAAACAATTATTTATTTCAAATCATTATGATCTTTTGTTTTGTCAAAAAAAAAATGTTTCTATTCATATAAGTTTATTTGAAATAAAATAATACTAGTTTATTAATATTCTAAAAATTAATAAGTTGAAGATTTAAAAAATAAATCTGTTCACTGAACAAGTTCAAATAATCTAGTCCATTCAAACAATTATTTATTTCAATTTGTTATGACATTTCATTTTGTTGTAAAATAATTATTTTTATTCATACAAAATTATTCAGAATAAAATGATACTAGTTTATTAATATTTCAAAAATTAATAAGAGATTTAGAAACAAAATCTATTTACCAAACTATTTCAAATGACTATTTGAATAATTATCTATCTCAAATCGTTATGATCTTTGTTTTATCATAAAAAAATTGTTTCTATTCATACAAGCTTATTTGGAGTAAATTATTACTAACTAATAATATTGTAAAAATTAATAAGTAAGAGATTTAAAAAATGAATGTGTTTACCGAACAAGTTCGAATGGTTAAAACTATTAGAATAATTATATATTTCAAATTGTTCTAACCTTTTGTTTAGTCATAAAATAATTGTTTTAGTTCATATATGCTTATTCAAAATAAAATAATATTATTTTATTAACATTCAAAAATTATTAAGCAAGAAATTTAAAAATATATGTTTACCAAACAAGTTTAAATAGTTATGACTATTTGAATAATTATCTATTTAAAATCATTATGACTTTTTGTTTTATCCTAAAACAATTATTGCAGATCATAAAAGCTTATCCAATATAAAATAATATTACTTTATTAATATTTTAAAAATTGAGAAGTTGGTGATTTAAAAAATAAATTAGTTTATCGAATCAGTTTAAATAATTACGATCATTTGAACACTTATCTATTTAAAATGTTATAAACTTTTATTTTGTCTTAAAATAATTGTTTTTTTATCATATAAGCCTATTTAGAATAAAATAATACTAATTTATTAATATTTCAAAAATTAATAAGTAAGTGATTTAAAAAATAAATATGCTTACTAAACCAGTTCAAATAGTTATGACTATTTGAACAATTATATATTTCAAGTCGTTATAACCTTTTGTTTTGTCATAAAACAATTACTTATGTTTATACAAGTTTATTTGAAATAAAATAATACAAATCTAATAATATTATGAAAATTAATAACTAAGAGATTTAAAAATAAATTTTTTGCTGAACTAATTCAGATAGTTAAGGCTATATGAATAGTTATCTATTTCTAATCGTTTTGACTTTTTCTTTTATCATAAAATAAATGTTTTTGTTCATATAAGTTTGTTTGAAATAAAATAATATTAATTTATTAATAAAAATTAGTGAGAAATTTAAAAAATAAATTTGTTTACTAAACGGTTCAATTAGTTATAACAATTTGAACAATTATTTATTTCAAATCATTATGATCATTTGTTTTTTCATAAAACAGTTGTTTTTATTGATATAGTATTATTTGAAATAAAGCAATGATATTTTGTTAATATTCTAAAAATTACTAAGTAACGGATTTAAAAAATGAATATGTTGGCCTGACAAGTACAAATAGTTATAACTGTATGAACAATTATCTATTTCAAATCATTATGATCTTGGTTTTGTCACAAAACAATTGTTTCTATTCGTATAAGCTTATTTGGAATAACATAGTTTTAATTTATTAATATTCCAAAAATTAATAAGTAAAAGATTTAAGAACTGAATCTGTTTGTCAAACAAATTTAAATAGTTACATCTAATTGAATAATTACCTATTTCAAATCACTATAACCTTTTGTTTTGTCATAAAATAAAATTTTTTCTATTCATACAAGCTTATTTCAGTTAAAATAATTCAAATTTATTAATATTCAGACAATTAATGAGTAAAATATTTAAAAACTAAATATGTTTATTGAATAAGTTCAAATAGTTATGACTATTTGAACAATTATTTATTTCAAATTGTTACGACTTTTTGTTTTGTCATAAAATAATTGATATTGTTCATACAAGCTTATTCGAACTAAAATAATATTAATTTATTAATATTTTAACAATTAATAAGCAAAAGATTTTAAAAATAAATATGTTTAACAAACTAGTTCAAATAGTCATAACTATTTGAATAATTATATATCTAAAATCATTATGACCTTTTGTTTTGTCATAAAACAATTCTATTAGTTCATATAGGCTCATTCGAAATACAATAATACTAATTTATTAATATTTCAAAAATTAATGAGCAAGAGATTTAAAATATGAATCGGTTTCCAGAACAAGTTCAAATAGTTCTAACTATTTGAACAAATATCTATTGCAAATCATTATGACCTTTTGTTTTGTCATAAATAATTGATTCTATTCATACAAGCTTATTTCGAATAAAATAATATAAATTTATTAATATTCCAAAACTTAATAAGTAAAAATTAAAAAAATAAATTTGTATTCTAAATAGTTTAAAAAGTTATGGCTATTTGATAAATTATCTATTTCAAATAGTTATGACCTTTTGTTTTGTCATAAAATAATTGTTTTTGTTCATACAAGAGTATTTGAAATAAAATAATACTAATTTATTAATATTCTAAAAATTAATAAGTAAAAAATTTTAAAAACAAATTTGTTTAAAAATTTTAAAAAATAAATTTGTTTTCCAAACAAGTTCAAATATTTATGACTATTTGAACAAATATCTATCTCAAATTATTATGATATTTATTTTGTTATAAAACAATTATTTATTTTCATACAAGCTTATTCAAATCAAAATAATACTAATTTAATAATATTCTAAAATTTTAAGAGTAAGATATTTAAAAAATAAATTGTTTATTGAACTAATTCAAATAGTTAAAACTTAGAACAATTACATATTTCAAATCATTCTGACATTTTGCTTAGTTATAAAATAATTGTTTTACTTCATACAGGCTTATTCAGAATAAATTAATACTAATTTATTAACATTTAAAAAATAAATTTGTTTACCAAACAAGTTCAAATAGTTATTATTATTTGAACAATTGTCTATATAAAAATGTTATAACCTTTGGATTTGCCATCAAACAATTGTTTCAGTTAATACAAGCTTAGACAGAATAAAATACTATTAATTTATTAATATTTCCAAAATTAGTAAGCAAGAAATTTAAAAAATGAATATGTTTACTGAATTAGTTAAAATAATTATAGCCATTCAAACGATTATCTATTACAAATCGTTATGACCTTTTGTTTTATCTTAAAATAATTGTTATTTATCTTACGAGCTTATTTGAAATAAAATAATACTTATTTATTAAAATTTCAAAAATTAATAAGCAACATATTGAAAAAATAAATCTATTTACCAAACCAGTTTAAAGAACTATGACTATTTGAACAATTATAAATCTCAAATTGTTAACATCATTATTTTGTCATAAAAAAATTATTTCTGATCATTAAAGCTTATTCAGTTAAAAATAATACTAATTTAATAATATTCCAAAAATTAACAAGTAAGAAATTTAAAAAATAAATGTGTTTGCCAAACCAATTCAAATAGTTAAAACTAATAGAATAATTATCTATTTCAAATTGTTCTAATCTCTTGTTTGGTCATAAAATATTTGTTTCATATCTTACAAGCTTATTCAAAATAAAATAATCTAAATTTATTAACATTCAAAAAATTAATAAGCAAAAGATTTGAAAAAATAAATATGTCTACCAAACAACCTAAAATAGTTATTACTACCTGAATAATTATTTATTTAAAATTGTTATGACCTTTTGCTTTGACATAAAACAATTGGTTCAGTTCATAAAAAGCGTATCCAAAATAAAATAATACTAATTTCTTAATATTTCCAAAATTAATAAGCAAGAGTTTAAAAAAATAAATTTGTTTATTGAAAAAATTCTAATACTTATGGCTACTCGAACAATTGTCTATTTAAAATCCTTATGAACTTTTGTTCTATCATAAAACAATTGTTTCAATTCATAAAATTGTATTTGAAATAAAATAATACTAATTTATTAATATTCCAAAAATTAATAAGTAAGTGATTTAAAAAGTGAATATGTTCATCGAATCAGTTCAAATAATTACGACCATTTCAACAATTATCAATTTCAAATCGTTAATACCTATTGTTTGGAATAAAATAATTTTTTCAATTCATACCAAGTTACTCGAAATAAAATAAAATTAATTTATCAATATTTCAAAAATTAATAAGTAAGAGATTCAGAAAATAATTCTATTTACCTAACTAGTTTAAAAAATTATGACCATTTGAACAATTATCTATTTCAAATTGTTATGACCTTTTGTTTTGTCATAAAACAAATGTTTTTGTTCATATACATTTGTTTGGAATAAAATAATAATAATCTACTATTATTTCAAAAATTAATAAGAGATTTAAAAAAATATATCATTTTTCAAATTAATTCAAATAATTATGATTATTTAAGCAATTATTTATTTCAAATATTATGACTTTTTGTTTTGTTATAAAATAATAGTTTCTGTTCATATAAGCTTATTCGGATTAAAATAATACTAATTTATTAATATTTTGACAATTAATAAGTAAAAAGTTTCAAAAATAAATATTTTTAGTGAACTAGATCAAATAATCATGACTATTTGAATAATTATCTATTTAAGTTCATATAAGCTTATTGAAATAAAATAATACTAAACTATTAATATTACAAAAATTAATGACTAAGAGATTTAAAAACTGAATTTATTTACTGAACAAGTTTAAATAACTAGGACTATTTAAACAATTACCTATTTGAAATCACTATAACCTTTTGTTTTGTCATAAAATGATTTTTTCTGTTCATACAAGCTTATTTTGAATAAAATAATATAAATTTATTAATATCAAGACAATTAATAAGTAAAAGATTTAAAAAATAACTTTGTTTACCAAACAAGTTCAAAACATTATGACTATTTGAACAATTATTTATTTCAAATTGTTATGACTTTTTATTTTGTCATAAAACAATTATTTTTGTTCATATAAGCTTATTCAGATTAAAATAATATTAATTTATTAATTTTTTGATAATTAATAAGTAAAATATTTTAAAAATATATATATTTACCAAACAAGTTTAAATAGTCATGACTATTTGAATAATTATCTATTTCAAATCATTGTGACCTTTTGTTTTGTAATAAAACAATTGTTTCAGTTCATATAAGCTTATTTAATATAAAATATACTAATTTATTAATATTTTGAAAATTAAAGTGTAAGAGAATTAAAAAAAAAATCTGCTTACCTAACAAGTTCAAACAGTTTTAAATATTTGAAAAATTATCTATTTCAAAACATTATGACCCTTTGTTTTGTCATAAAACAATTGATTTTCTTCATGCAAGCTTATTTCAAATAAAATAATATAAATTTATTAATATTAAAAAATTAATAAGTACAAATTTAAAAAATAAACCTGTTTAAATAGTTATGATTATTTAAACAATTATTTATTTCAAATAGTTTTGACCATTTCTCTTTTCATAAACCAATTTGTTCTATTCAAACAAGCTTATTCGGAATAAAATAATACTAACTTGTTAATACTCCAAAATTAATAGTTAAAAGATTTAAAAAATAAATTGATTTACCAAACCAGTTAAAATAGTTATGACAATTTGAGCAATTACTTATTTCAAGTCGTTATGGTCTTTTGTTTTGTCCTCAAACAATTGTTTCTATTCATACAAGTTTATTCAGAATAAAATAACATTAATTTATTGTTATTCTAAAAATTAACAAGTTGAAAATTTAAAAAATTAATCTATTTACCGAACAAGTTCAAATAGTCATGTCCATTTGAACTATTATTTATTTTAAATTGTTATGACATTATGTTTTGTCATAAAACAATTGTTTCTATTCATACAAAATTATTTGAAATAAAATAATGCTAATTTATTACTATTTCAAAAATTAATGACACATTTAAAAACTAAATGTCTTTACTGAAGTAGTTCAAATAGTTATGACTATTTGAACAATTATCTATCTAAAATTATTACAATCTATTTTTTGTCCTAAAACATTTGTTTATGTTCATACAAGCTTATTCGAAGTAAAATATTATTAAATTAATAATATTTTAAAAATTAATAAGTAAGCATTTAAAAAATAGATGTGTTTACCGAACCAATGCAAATAGTTGAGACTATAAGAATAATTATCTATTTTGAATCTTCTGGTATTTTGTTTAGTAATAAAATAATTGTTTTTGTTCATACAAGCTTATTCAGATTAAAATAATACTAATTTATTAATATTTAAACAATTAATAAATAAAAAATTTTAAAAGTAAATATGTTTATTGAACTGGATCAAATAGCCATGACTATTTGAAAAATTATATATTTCAAATCATTATGACCTTTTGTTTTGTCATAAAAGAATTGTTTTAGTTCATATAAGTTTTTTCTAAATAAAATAATACCAACTTATTAATATTCCAAAAATTAATAATTAAGACATTAAAAAAATGAATCTGTTTGTTGAATAAATTTAAATAATTATGATTATTTGAACAATTATCTATTTGAAATTGATATAACCTTTTGTTTTGTCATAAAATAATATTTTCTGTCTATACAAGCTTATTTTGAACAAAATAATAAAAATTTATTAATATTAAGACAATTAATAAGTAAAAGATTTAAAAATAAATCTGTTTATTGAACAAGTTCAAATCATTTTGACTATTCGAATAATTATTTATTTCAAATCATTATGACTTTTTGTTTTATTATAAAACAATTGTTTCTGTTCATACAAGATTATTCAAATTAAAATAATATTAATTTTTTACTATTTTAACAATTAATAAGTAAAATATTTAAAAAAATAAATATGTTTACGAAACAAATTGAAATAATCATGACTATTTGAATAATTAATCATTTCAAATCATTATGACCTTTTGTTTTGTAATAAAATAATTGTTTCAATTCAAATAAGCTTATTTAAAATAAAATAACACCAATTTATTAATATTTTGAAAATTAATGAGTAAGAAAATTAAAAAATGAATCTATTCACCGAACATGTTCAAATAATTATGACTATCCAAATAATTACCTATTTCAAAATGTTATGACCTTTTGTTTTGTCACAAAACAATTGGTTCTATTCGTGCAAGCTTATTTCGAATAAAATAATATAAATTTATTAATATTCTAAAAATTAACAAGTAAAATTTTAAATAATAAATCTATTTTCTAAACACATTCAAATAGTTATGACCATTTGAATAATTATCTATTTCAAATCATTATAACCTTTTGTTTTATCAAAAATTAATTGTTTTTGTTCATAAAGGCTTATTCAAAATAAAATAATATTAATTTATTAAAATTTCAAAAATTAATAAGTAAAAGATTTAAAAAATATATATATTTATTGAGCAAGTTCAAATAGTTATGACTATTTCAACAATTATTTATTTCAAATTGATAAGATCTTTTATTTTGTTATAAACAATTGTTTCTATTCATACATGTTTATTCTAAATAAAATAATACTAATTTATTAATATTCTAAAAAATTTAATAAGTTGGAGATTTAAAAAATAAATCTATTCAATGAACAAGTTTAAATAGTCATGTCAATTTGAACTATTATCTATTTCAAATCATTAAGATATTTTATTTTGTCGTAAAACAATTGTTTATATTCATACAAAATTATTCATAATAAAATAATAGTAATTTATTAATATTTCAAAAATTAATAAGAGATTTAAGAACTAAATTTGTTTATTGAACCAATTCAAATATTTATGACTATTTGAATAATTATCTATCTCAAATCATTATGATCTTTATTTTATCATAAAATAATTATTTTTGTTTAGACAAGCTTATTTGGAGTAAAATATTGCTAAATTAAGAATATTCTAGAAATTAATAGGCAAGAGATTTAAAAAATAAATGTGTTTGTCGAACTAATTCAAATAGTTTAGACTATTAGAACAATTATCTATTTCAAATCATTTTATTCATACAAGCTTATTCGAAATAAAATAATACCAATTTATTAACATTTTGAAAATTAATAAATAAGAAATTTAAAAAAATATTTTTGTTTACTGAACAAGTTCAAATAGTTACAACTATTTGAACAACTATCTATTTAAATAAATATGACCTTTTGTTTTGTCATAAACAACTATTTTAGTTCATAAAAGCTTATCCGAAAAAAATAATATTACTTTATTAATATTTCCAAAATTGATAAGTTGAGATTTAAAAAATTAGTCAGTTTATCAAATTGGTTTAAATAATTACAGCTATTAGAACAATTATCCATTTCAAATTGTTATAAACTTTTGTTTTGTCATAAAATAATTGTTTTTCATCCTACAAGCCTATTCAAAATAAAATTATACAAATTTATTAATATTTCAAAAATTAATAAGTAGGAGATTTAAAAGAATAAATCTATTTACCGAACCAGTTTCAATTTAAATAATTATCTATTTCAAATCATTATAACCTTTTGTTCTATTATAAAAAAATTGTTTCAGTTTCACATTAAGCTTATTTTGAATAAAATATACTAATTTAATAATTTTTCAAAAATTAAATAAAAGATTTAAAAAATAAATCTATTTGCCTAAATAGTTTAAATAGCTAAGACTATATAACAAGTATCTATTTCAAATCTTTATGACCTTTTATTTTGTCATAAAATAATTGTTTCAATTCATACATGCTTATTCAAAATAAAGTAATACTAATTTATTAATATTTCAAAAAATAATAACTAAGTGATTTAAAAAATAAATATGTTTACCAAATCAATTCAAATAATTATGACTACGTTAATAATTATCTATTTCAAATCATTACTACCTTTTGTTTGGTCATATAACAATTGCTTTTGAATATTCAAGCTTATTTGGAATAAGATAATACTAATTTATTAATCTTTCAAAAATTAATAAGTAAGAGACTTAAAAAAATAAATTTGTTTATTGAACTAGTTCAAATTGTTATGACTATTTGAATAATTGTAAACTTCAAATTGTTATAACCTTTTGTTCTTTTATAAAATTATTATTTTTGTTCATACAAGTTTATTCGGAATAAAACAATACTAATCTAATAATATTCCAAAAATTAATAACTAAGAAAATTAAAAAATAAATTTTTTTGTTGAACTATTTTAAATATTTAAGATTATATGAATAAATATCTATTTCAAATCATTATGACATTTCGTTTTGTCATAAAATAAGTTTTTTTGAATTCATACTAGTTTATTTGGAATAACATAAAATGAATTTATTAATATTTCAAAAATTAATAATTAAGAGATTTAAAAAATAATTTTGTTTACCTAACTAGTTCAAATAATTATGATTATTTAAATAATTATCTATTTCAAATCGTTATGATCTTTTGTTTTTCCATAAAACATATGTTTTCGTTTGTATAAGTTTGCTCAAAATAAAGTAATACTAATCTATTAATATTTCAAAAATTAATAAGAGATTTAAAAAAAAATCTATTTATCAAACTAGTTCAAATAATTATGACTATTTTAGCAATTGTTTATTTCAAATCGTTATGACTTTTTATTTTATTAGAAAATGATTCTTTCTTTTCATACAAGCTTATTCGAATTAAAATAATATTAATTTGTTAATATATCAACAATTAATAACTAAAAAATTTAGAAAATAATTATATTTATCGAACTAGATCAAATAATCATGACTATTTGAATAATTATCTAATTCAAATCGTTACAATCTTTTGTTTTGTAATAAAAGAATTGTTTCAGTTCATATAAACTTATTCGAAATAAAATAATACTAATGTATTAATAATCCAAAAATTAATAATAAAGAGATTTAAAAATGAATCTTTTTACTAAAAAAGCTTAAATAATTATGACTGTTTGAACAATTGTCTATTTAAGATCACTATAACCTTTTGTTTTGTCATAAAATAAAATTTTCTATTCATACAAGTTTTTTTCAAATAAAATAATATAAATTTATTAGTATTAAGATAATTAATAAGTAAAAGATTTAAAAAATAAAACTGTTTGAACAAGTTCAAATCATTATGACTATTTGAACAATTATTTATTTTAAATTGTTATGACTTTTTGTTTTGTCATAAAATAATTGTTTCTATTCATACAAGTTTATTCGGATTAAAATAATATTAATTTATTAATATTTTGACAATTAATAAGTAAAAGATTTAAAAAATAAATATGTTTAATAAGCAAGTTCAAATAGTCATTACTATTTGAATAATTATCTATTTCAAATTATTATGACCATTTCTTTTGTAATAAAATAATTGTTTCAATTCATAGAAGCTTATTTAAAGTAAAATAGTGCTAATTTATTAATATTCCAAAAATTAATGAGTAAGAGAATTAAAAAATGAATTCATTTATCGAATAAGTTTAAAAAGTTATGGCTATTTAAACAATTAACTATCACAAAACATTATGACATTTTGTTTTGTCATAAAACAATTTGTTCTTTTCATGCAAGCTTATTTCGAATAAAAAATTTAAATTTCTTAATATTCCAAAAATTAATTAGCAAAAATTTTAAAAATAAATCTATTTTCTAAACATATTCTAATAGTTATAACTATTTGAACAATAATCTATTTGAAATCCTTAGTACCTTTTGTTTTATCATAAACCAATTGTTTCTATTCATAAAAGCTTATTCGGAATAAAATAATACTAATTTATTAAAATTTCAAAAATTAATTAGTAAATGATTTAAAAAATAAATTGATTTACTGAGTGAGTTCAAATAGTTATGACTATTTAAACAATTATTTATTTCAAATAGTTATGATCTTTTGTTTTGTCATAAAACATGTTTCTATTTATACAAGTTTATTCAAAATAAAATAATACTAATTTATTAATATTCTAAAAATTAATAAGCTGGAGATTTAAAAAATAAATTCATCTATCAAACAAGTTTGAATAGTCATGTCCATTTGAATTATTATCTATTTCAAATCGTTATGACATTTTGTTTTGTCGTAAAATAATTGTTTTTGTTCATATAAAATTATTCAAAATAAAATAATACTAGTTTATTAATATTTCAAAAATTAATAAGAGATTTAAAAACTAAATTTATTTACCAAACTAGTTCAAATAGTTATGACTATTTGAACAATTATCTATCTTAAATCATTATAATCTTTATTTTGTCTTAAAACAATTGTTTCTATTCATACAAGCTCATTTAGAGTAAAATATAGCTAAACTAATAATATTCTAAAAACTAATAAGCAAGAGATTTAAAATATAAATGTATTTGCCAAACCAATTCAAATAGTTAAGATTATTAGAACAATTATTTATTTCAAATCGTTTTGACCTTTTGTTTAGTCATAAAATAATTCTTTCAGTTCATGCATGCTTATTTGAAATAAAATAACACTATTTTATTAACATTTAAAAAATTAATAAGCAAGAAATTTTGAAAATAAATTTGTTTATCCAACAAATTTAAATAGTTATGATAATTTGAACAATTATCTATTTAAAATCATTATGACCTTTTGTTTTTATCATAAAATAATTGTTTCAATTCATAAATGCTGATTCAAAATAAAATTATATTACTTTATTAATATTTCAAAAATTAAGAAGTTGAAGATTTAAAAAATTAATCAATTTATCGAATCAGTTCAAATAATTATGGCCATTTGAACAATTATCTATTTCAAATTGTTATAAACTTTTGTTTTATTATAAAATAATTGTTTTTCAACATACAAGCCTATTTGAAATAAAATAATACTAATTTATTAATATTTCAAAAGTTAATAAGTAGGTGATTTAAAAAATAAATATATTTACTGAACTAGTTTAAATAATTACACTGTTTGAACAATTATATATTTCAAATCATTATAACCTTTATTTTTGTCATAAAATCATTATTTATGTTCATATAGGCTTATTTGAAATAAAATAATATTAATCTAATAATATTATGAAAATTAATAACTAAGAGATTTAAAAAACAAATTTATTTACCAAACCAATTTATATGAATAATTATCTATTTCAAGTCATAACAATTCTATTTGCAGAACTATTTCAAATAATTATGACTATTTGAATAATTATCTATTTCAAATCGTTATTACCTTTCGTTTTGTCATAAAACAAATGTTTTTATTCATATAAGTTTGTTTGAAATAAAATAATATAAATTTATTAATATTTCAAAAACTAATAAGTAAGAGATTTAAAAAATAAATTTGTTTACCAAACTAGTTGAATTAGTTATAACTATTTGAACAATTATTTATTTCAAATCATTATGACCATTTGTATTATCATAAACAATTGTTTTTGGTCATATAGTCTTATTCGAAATAAAGTAATGCTAATTTACTAATATTCTAAAAACTAATAAGTAACGGATTTAGAAAATATATTTATTGGCCAGACCAATGCAAACAATTATGATGGTTTGAATAATTATTTATTTCAAATTGTTATAACCTTTTGTTTTTATCATAAAACAATTGTTTCTATTTGTATAAGCTTATTCGAAATAACATAATTCTAATTTATTAATATTCCAAAAATTAATAAGAGATTTAAAAAAAGAATCTATTTACCGAACAAGTTCAAATAGTTATGACTATTTGAACAATTATCTATTTCAAATTGTTATAACCTTTTGTATTATCATAAAAACAATTTTTAGTATTCATACAAGCTTATTTCAAATCTGTTTACTAAATAATTTCAATTAGTTATGATTATTTGGGTAATTATTTATTTCAAATCATTATGACCTTTTGTTTTGTCATTAGACAAGTATTTTTGTTCATACCAACTTATTTGGATCAAAATAATATTAATTTATTAATATTTCATGAATTAATAAGTAAAAGATTTAAAAAATAAATATGTTTACTAAACAAGTTCAAATAGTAATAACTATTTGAATAATTATCTATTTCAAATCGTTATGACATTTTATTTCATCATAAAACAATTGTATAAATTTATATAGGCTTATTTGAAATAAAATAATACTAACTTATTACTATTTTGAAAATTAATTAGTAAGAGATTTTAAAAATGAATATGTTTACTGAACAAGTTCAAATAGTTATGACTATTTGAACAATTGTCTATTTCAAATCATTATGACCTTTTGTTTTGCCATAAAACAATTGTTTCTATTCATACAAGCTTATTTTGAATAAAATAATATAAATTTACTAATATTCCAAAGATTAACAAGTAAAAATTTAAACAAAAAATCTGTTTTATGAACATGTTCAAATATTTATGACTATTTGAACAATTGTTTATTTCAAATCATTATGACATTTTTTTTTGTCATAAACCAATTGTTTCTATTCATAAAAACTTATTTAGAATAAAAAATACTAATTTATTAAAATTCCAAAAATTAATAAGTAAGAGATTTAAAAAATAAATCAATTTCCTAAGCAAGTTCAAATAGTTATAACTATTTAAATAATTATTTATTTCAAATCATTATGATCTTTTGTTTTGTCATAAAGCAAATTGTTTCTATTCATACAAAATTATTCACAATAAAATAAAAATAATTTATTAATATTTTGAAAATTAATAAGAGATTTAAAAACTAAATCTATTTACCAAACTAGTTTAAATAGTTATGACTATTTGAATAATTATTTACCTCAAATCGGTATGATCTTTGTTTTGTCATAAAATAATTGTTTCTATCCATACAAACTTATTCGAAGTAAAATATTGCTAAATTCTAAAAATTTATAAGTAAGACATTTAAAAAATAAATGTATTTGCCAAACCAATTCAAATAGTTAAGACTATTAAAACAATTATCTATTTTAAATCATTCTAACCTTTTGTTTAGTCATGAAATAATTGTTTTAGTTCAAACATGCTTATTTGAAATAAAATAATACTATTTTATTAACGTTCAAAAAAATTAATAAGCAAAGAATTTGAAAAAATAAATCTATTTACCAAACAAGTTCAAATACTTATGACTATTTGAACAATTATCCACTTAAAATGTTTATGACCTTTTGTTTTATCATAAAACAATTGTTTTATTTCATAAAAGCTTATCCAAAATAAAATAATATTACTTTATTAATATTTTAAAAATTGAAAAGTTGGAGATTTAAAACACATATCAATTTATCGAATCAGTTCAAATAGTTATGGCCATTTGAACAATTATCTATTTCAAACCATTTTGAACTTTTGTTTTGTCATAAAACAATTTTTTTCATCATACAAGCCTATTCAAAATAAAATAATACTAATTTATTAATATTTCAAAAATTAATATGTAGTAGATTATATGTTTACAGAACCAGTTTAAATAATTAAGACTATTTGAACAATTATATATTTCAAGTCATTATAACCTTTTGTTTTGTCACAAAAGAATTATTTATATTCATGCAAGCTTATTCGAAATAAAATAATACTAAAATAATAATATTATGAAAATTAATATCTAAGAGATTTGAAAAATAAATTTATTTGTTGAACCAATTAAAATGGTTAAGGCTATATGAATAATTATCTATTTCAAATTTTACGTCCTTTTGTGTTGTCATAAAATAAATGTTTTTGTTCATATAAGTTTGTTTAGAATAAAATAATATTAATTTATTAATATTTTAAAAATTAATAAGAGATTTAAAAAATAAATTTGTTTACTAAATCAGTTCAATTAGTTATAACAATTTAAACAATTATTTATTTCATATATTTATGACCATTTGTTTTGTTATAAAACAGTTATTTCTATTCATGCAGTCATATTTGAAATAATGTAATGCTAATTTATTAATATTCAAAAAAATATTAAGTAAGAAATTTAAAAAATGAATCAATTGGCTTGACTAATACAAATAGTTATGACTGTTTGAAAAATTATCAATTTCAAATCGTTATGACTTTTTATTTTGTCACAAAACAATTATTTTTGTCCATACAAGCTTATTCGAAATAAGATAATTCTAATTTATTAATATTCCAAAAGTTAATAAATAAGAGATTTAAAAATTGAATTTGTTTATCAAACAAGTTCAAATAGTTATGACTATTTGAACAATTACCTATTTCAAATCATCATAACCTTTTGTTTTGTCATAAAATAATTTTTTTCTATTCCTATGAACTTATTTCAATTAAAATAATCTAAATTTATTATCATTCAGACAATTAATAAGTAAAAGATTTAAAAAATAAATCTGTTTACATAATAAGTTCAAATAGTTATGACTATTTGAACAAATATTTCTTTCAAATCATTATGACTTTTTGTTTTGTCATAAAACAATTGTTTTTATTCATATAAGCTTATTCGGATTAAAATAATATTAGTTTATTAATATCCTGATAGCTAATAAGTAGAAGATTTTAAAAATAAATATGTTTACCAAACAAGTTCAAATAGTCATAACTATTTTAATAATTATCTATTTCAGATTGTTATGACCTTTTATTTCATCATAAAACAATTATATCAATTCCTATAGGCTTATTCAAAATAAAATAATACTAATTTATTAATATTCTGATGAGTAAGAGATTTAAAAAATAAATCTATTTATTGAACAAGTTCAAATAGTTATGACTATTTGAGCAATTATCTATTTCAAATCATTATGACCTTTTGTTTTGTCATTAAACAATTGTTTCTATTTATACAAGCTTATTCTGAATAAAACAATATAAATTTATTAATATTCCAAAAATTACTAAGTAAGAATTTTAAAAAATAAATATATTTTCTAAACACGTTCAAATAGTTAAGATTATTTGAACAATTATCTATTTCAAATAGTTATGACCTTTGTTTTGTCATAAATCAATTATACAAGCGTATTTAAAATAAAATAATACTATTTTTTAATACTCCAAAAATTAATAAGTAAATGATTTAAAAAATAAATTTGTTTACCAAGTAAGTTCAAATAGTTATAACCATTCAAACAATTATTTATTTCAAATAGTTATGATCTTTTGTTTTGTCATATAGCAATTGTTTGTATTCACACAAGGTTATTTAGAATAAAATAATACCAATTTATTAATATTATAACAATTAATAGGTAGGAGATTTAAAAAATAAATCTGCTTACTGAACAAGTTCAAATAGTCATGTCCAATGAATAATTATCTATTTCAAATCATTATGACCTTCTGTTTTTGTCATAAAATAATTATTTCTGTTCATGCAAAATTATTCAGAATAATATAGTACTAACTTATTAATATTTTGAAAATTAATAAGAGATTTAAAAACTAAATCTATTTACTAAAACAGTTTAAATAGTTATGACTATTTGAATAATTATCTATTTCAAATCGTTATGATCTTTATTTTGTTACAAAACAATTGTTTTTTTTCATACAAGCTTATTCAGATTAAAATAATGCTAATTTAATAATATTTCAAAAATTTATAAGTAAGAGATTTAAAAAATAAATGTGTTTGTGGAACCAGTTCAAATAATTAAGACTATTTTGTTAATAAACACATTCAAATAGTTATTACTATTTAAACAATTATCTATTTGAAATAGTTATGACCTTTTGTTTGGTCATAAACTAATTGTTTCTATTCATACATGCGTATTCAAAATAAAATAATACTAGTTTATTCATATTCCAAAAAATAATAAGTAAAATATTTAAAAAATAAACCCGTTTACCTAGCAAGTTCAAATAGTTATGACTACTTGAACAATTATTTATTTCAAATAGTTATAATCTTTTGTTTTGTCATAAAACAATTGTTCTATTTATATAAGTTTATTGGGAATAAAATAATACTAATTTTTTAATATTTTGAAAATTAATAGGTAGGAGATTTAAAAAATAAATTTGTTTACTAAACAAGTTCAAATAGTCATGTCCATTTGAACAATTATCTATTTCAAATTGTTATGAACTTTTGTTTTGTCACAAAACAATTGTTTTTGTTCAAGCAAAATTATTCAGAATAAAATTATATTTATCTATTAATATTTTGAAAATTAATAAGAGATTTAAAAACTAAATCTATTTTCCAAAATAGATCAAATAGTTATGACTATTTGAACAATTATCTATCTTAAATCATTATGATTATTTGAACAATCATTATGAATGATTATCTATTTGAAATTGTTATGACCTTTTGTTTTGTTATAGAACAATTGTTTTTTATCATACAAGTTTATTTGAAATAAAATTATACTAATTTATTAATATTTTAAAAATTAGTAAGTAAGAGATTTAAGAGATAAATCTGTTTATCGAACTAGTTCAAATTGTTATGACTATTTGAATAATTATCAATCTCAAATCGTTAAGATCTTTGTTTTGTCATAAAACAATTGTTTCTGATCATAGAAACTTATTCGATTAAAAATAATACTAATTTAATAATATTTTAAAAATTAATAAGAAAGAGATTTAAAAAATAAATATGTTTGCCAAACTAGTTCAAATAGTTAAAACTATTAGAATAATTATATATTTCAAATTGTTCAGACCTTTTGTTTAGTCAAAAATATTTGTTTCATATCTTACAAGTTTATTCAGAATAAAATAATTCAAAGTTATTAACATTTGGAAAATTAACAAGCAAAATATTTGAAAAAATAAATCTCTTTATTGAACAAGTTCAAGTAGTTATGATTATTTGAACAATTATTTATTTAAATCGTTATGACCTTTTGCTTTGACATAAAAAAAATTGTTTCAATTTATAAAAGCTTATCAAGAGTAAAATAATACTAATTTCTTAATATTTCCAAAATTAATAAGCAAAAGTTAAAAAAAATAAATTTAAATAAATTTATTTACCAAACAAATTTAAATAGTTACGACTATTTGAATAATTTTCTATTTAAAATCGTTATGACCTTTTGTTTTGTCATAAAATAATTATTTTAGTTCATACGAACTTATTCAAAATAAAATAAAACTAATTTATTAATATTCCAAAAATTAATAAGTGATTTAAAAAGTTAATTTGCTTATCGAATCAATTCAAATAGTCATGTCCATTTGAATAATTATTTATTTCAAATCATTATGACCTTTTATTTTGTCATAAAACAATTGTTTCTGCTCATGCAAAATTATTCAAAATAAAAAAAAAAACTGATTTATTAACATTCTAAAAATTAATAACTCAGAGATTTGAAAAAATAAATCTTTTTACTAAACAAGTTCAAACAATTATGATTATTTGAACAATTAGCTATTTAAAATTGTTATGAACTTTTGTTTTGTCATAAAACAATTGTTTCAATATAAAAGCTTATCCAAATAAAATAATACTACTTTATTAAATTTCAAAACTTAATAAGTAAGAGATTTAAAAAATAAATCAGTTTACTAAATTAGATCAAATAATTATGGGCATTTGAACAATTATCTATTTCAAATTGTTATTACCTTTTGTTTTATCATAAAACAATTGTTTTGCAACATATAAGCTTATTAAATAAAATTGTTATTACCTTTCATTTTGTCATAAAACAATTGTTTTTCAACATACAAGCTTATTTGAAATAAAATAATACTAATTTCTTAATATTTCAAGAATTAGTAAGATATTTAAAAAATAAATCTATTTACCAAACTAGTTTAAATAGTTATGACCAGTTCAAATAGTTATTACTATTTGAACAATTATTTATTTCAAATTATTATAACCTTCTATTCTATCATAAAACAATTATTTATTTTCATACAAATTTATTTAGAAAAAATAATACTAATTTAATAATAGTTTAAAAATTCATAACTAAGAGATTTAAAAAATAAATTCATTTGTCGAACCAGTTCAAATAGATAAAACTATATGAACAATTATCTATTGCAAATCATTATGACCTTTTGTTTTGTCATAAAACAATTATTTCAGCTCATACAAGTTTATTCGGAATAAAATAAAATAAATTTGTTAATATTTCAAAATTTTATAAGGAAGAGATTTTAAAAAAAAATTCTATTTACCAAGCTAGTTCAAATAATTATAACTATTTGAACAATATCTATTTCAAATCATTATTACTTTTTGTTTTATCATAAAACAATTGTTTTTATTCATATAAGTTTGTTCAAAATAAAATAATATTAATTTATTAATATTTAGAAAATTAATCAGTAAGAGATTTAAAAAGTAAATTTGTTTATGAAATCATTTCAAATAGTTTTGACTATTTGAATAATCATCTATTTCAAATCGTTTTAACCTTTTGTTTTATGATCAAACAATTGGTTCTATTCATACTATTTTATTTAGAATAAAATAATTATGGCCATTTGAATAATTATCTATTTCAAATCATTCTGACCTTTTTTTTTGTCATAAAAAAATTATTTTTCATCATTCAAGCTTATTTGAAATAACATAATATGAATTTATTAATATTTCAAAAAGTAATAAGTAAGTGATTTAAAAAACAAATTTGTTTACCAAACTAGTTTGAATAGTTATGACTATTTGAATAATTAAAATAATACAAATTTATTAATATTTAGACAATTAATAAGTAGATGATTTAAAAAAGAAATATATTTACCAAAAAGTTCAAATAGTTATGACTATTTGAACAATTATTTATTTAAAATCGGTATGACTTTTTGTTTTGTCATAAAACAATTGTTTTTGTTCATACAAGCTTATTTGGATTAAAATAATATTAATTTTTTAATATTTCAACAATTAGTAAGTAAAATATTTTAAAAATAAATATGTTTACCAAACAAGTTCAAATAGTCATAACTATTTGAATAATTATTTATTTCAAATTGTTATGACTTTTTGTTTCATCATAAAACAATTATATCAGTGTATATAGCCTCATTTAAAATAAAATAATACTAATTGAATAATATTTCAAAAATTATTGAGTAAGAGATTTAGAATATGAATTTGTTTACCAAAGAAGTTCAAATGGTTATGACTAGTTGAATAATTATCTATGTCAAATCATTATGACATTTTGTTTTGTCATAGAATAATTGTTTCTATCCATACAAGCTTATTCCGAAGAAAATAATATAAATTTATTAATATTTCAAAAATTAATAAGAAAAAATTTAAAAAACAAAATTATTTTCTGAACATATTCAAATAGTTATGACTATTTGAACAATTATCTATTTCAAATAGTCATGACCTTTTGTTTTGTTATAAACCAATTGTTTTTGTTCATACAAGCATATTCAAAATAAAATAATACTAATTTATTGATATTTCAAAAAATACTAAGTAAAAAAATTAAAAAATAAATAATTTATCAAGCAAGTTTAAATAGTTATGACTGTTTGAATAATTATTTATTTCAAATAATTATAATCTTTTGTTTTGTGATAAAATAATTGTTTCTATTCACACAAGTTTATTAGAAATAAAAAATACTAATTTATTAATATTCTAAAAATTAATAGGTAGGAGATTTAAAAAATAAATATTTATACTAAACAAGTTAGTCATGTCCCTTTGAATATTTATCTATTTCAAATTGGTATGACCTTTTGTTTTGTCATAAAACAATTGTTTTTGTTCATGCAAAATGATTCAAAACAAAAAAATACTGATACATAATATTTTGAAAATTAATAAGAGATTTAAAAACTAAATCTGTTTACCGAAAAATAAATGTGTTTGCCAAACCATTTCAAATACTTAAGACTGTTAGAACAATTATCTATTTTAAATTGTTCTGACCTTTTGTTTAGTCAGAAAGCAATTATTTCAGTTCGTAGAAGCTTATTCATAATAAAATAAAACTAATTTATTAATATTAAAAAAACTAATGAGCAAAAGATTTTAAAAAATAAATTTGTTTATCGAACAAGTTGAAATAGATTTGACTATTTATACAATTATTTATTTAAAGCCATTATGACCTTTCATTTTGTCATAAAACAATTGTTTCAAATCATAAAAACTTATTTGAAATAAAATAATACTACCCTATTAATATTTCAAAAATTAATAAGTAAGAGATTAAAAAACTAAAGTTGTTTTTTGAACCAATTCTAATAGTTATAAACATTTCAACAAATATTAATCTCAAATTGTTATAATCTTTGTTTTCTCAGAAAATAGTTGTTTTTGATCATACAAGCTTATTCAAATAAAAATAATACTAGCTTAATAGTATTTCAAAAATTAATAAGTGATTTAAAAATAAATGTGTTTGATGAACGAGTTCAAATAGTTAAGAATATTAGAATAATTATCTATTTCAAATCATTATGATCTTTTATTTAGTCATACAATAATTGTTTCAGTTCATATAAGCTTACTCAGAATAAAATAATACTAATTTATTAACATTGAAAAAATTAATAAGCATGAGATTTGAAAAGATAAATGTGTTTATCGAATAAGTTCAAATAGTTATAACTATTCGAACAATTATCAATTCAAAACCATTAGACCTTTTATTTTGTCGTAAAATAATTATTTTAGTTCATAAATGCTTATCCAAAATAAAATAATACAACTTTATTAATATTTCAAAAATTAATAAGAGATTTAAAAAATAAATCAATTTATTGAATCAATTCAAATAATTATTGCCATTTGAACAACTATCTATTTCAAATCATTATTACATTTTGTTTTGTCATAAAATAATTATTTTTCAACATACCAGCTTATTTGAAATAAAATAATCCTAATTTATTAATATTTGAAGAATTAATAAGAGATTTAAAAAATAAATCTATTTATTGAACCATTACAAATAGTTTGACTACTTGAATAATTATCTATTTCAAATTTATCACAAAACAATTGTTTCTATTTATACAAGCTTATTCGAAATAAAATAATGCTAATTTAGTAAAATTCTAAAAATTAATAACTAAAAGATTAAAAAAAAATCCATTTGCCAAGCTAGTTCAAATAGTTAAGATTATATGAATAATTATTTATTTCAAATTGTTATGACCTTTTGTTTTGTCATAAAACAATTATTTCAGCTCATACAAGCTTCTGCGAAATAGAATGAAACAAATTTATCAATATTTTAAAAATTTGTAAGTAAGAAGTTTAGAAAATAATTCTATTTACCGAACCAATTCAAATAATTATAACTATTTAAACAACTATCTATTTCAAATCATTATTACTTTTTGTTTTGTAATAAAACAATTGTTTTTGTTAATATAGGTTTGTTTGAAATAAAATAATACTAATTTATTAATATTTAGATAATTAATCAGTAAGAGATTTAAAAAGTAAATCTCTTTACCAAACCATTTCAAATAGTTGAGTATTTAAATAATTAACTATTTCAAATTGTTATAAGCTTCTATTTTGTCATCAAACAATTAGTTTTGTTCATATTATTTTATTCAAAATAAAATAATACTAATTTAATAATATTCTAAAACTTAATAACCAAACAAATTAAAAAATAAGTCCAATTACCGAACCTATTCAAATAGTTAAGACTATATGAACAACAATCTATTTCAAATCATTATAACCTTTTCTTTTGTCATAAAATAATTATTTTGTTCATACATGCTTATTTGAATTAAAATAATACTAATTTAATAATATTTCAAAAATTAATAAGATTTTTAAAAAATAAATTTTTTTACCAAATCAATTTAAGTGGTTAAGACAATTAGGAAAAATTATCTATTTCAAATCATTTTGAGCTTTTCTTTAATTATAAAACAATTTTTTCAATTCATACAAGCTTATTCAGAATAAATTAGTACTAATTTATTAACATTCAAAAATTTAATTATAAAGAGATTTAAAAAAATAAATCTATTTATCAAACAAGATCAAATAATTATTATTATTTGGACAATTGTCTATTTAAAATCATTATAACCTTTTGATTTGTCATAAAACAATTGTTTCAGTTAATACAAGCTTAGATAGAATAAAATAATACTAATTTATTATTATTTCCTAAATTATTAAGTAAAAAATTTTAAAAATAAATTTGTTTACCAACTCAGTTAAAATAATTATGGCCATTTGAACGATTATCTATTTCAAATTGTTATGACCTTTTATTTTATCATAAAACAATTGTTTATGATCACAGAAGCTTATTTGGTTAAAAATAATACTAATTTAATAATATTCTAAAAATTAATAAGTAAGAGATTTAAAAAATAAATGTGTTTGTCGAACCAGTTCAAATAATAAAAACTATTAAAATAATTTTTTATTTTTAATCTTTATGACTTGTTGTTTAGTCGTAAAATATTAGTTTCATGTCCTATAAGCTTAATTAACATTCAAAAAATTAATAAGCAAAAGATTTGAAAATTTGAATGTGTTTACAAAACAAGTTTAAATAGTTATGACTATTTGAACAATTATTTATTTAAAATTGCCATGACTTTTTGTTTTGCCATAAAACACTTGTTTCAGTTCACAAAAGCTTATCCAAAATAAAGTAATACTAATTTCTTAATATTTCAAAAATTAATAAGCATGATTTTAAAAAATAAATTTGTTTATTGAACAAATTCAAATAGTTATTACTACTTGAACAATTGTCTATTTTAAATTGTTATTACCTTTTATTTTGTTATAAAACAATTGTTGCAGTTCATACGAGCTTATTCAAAATAAAATAACACTAATTTATTAATATTTCAAAAATTAATAATTAAGAAATTTAAAAAGTGAATATGTTTATCGAATTAGTTCAAATAATTATGACCATTTTAAGAATTATCTATTTCAAATCGCCATTACCTTTTGTTTGCTCATATAACAATTATTTTTTATCATACAAGCTTATTAAGAATAAAATAATACTAATTTTTTAATCTTTTAAAAATTAATAGTAAGAGATTTAAAAACTAAATTCGTTTACCAGACCAGTTTAAATAGTTATGACTATTTGAACAATTATATATCAAATCATCATAACCTTTTGTTCTATCCTAAAAAAATTATTTCTATTCATACAAGCTTATTCAAAATAAAATAATACTAATCTAATAATATTTCAAAAATTAATGATTAAGAGATTTAAAATATAAATTTTTTTGTTAAACTAGTTTAAATAGTTAAGACTATATGAACAATTATCTATTTCAAATTGTTATGACCTTTTGTTTTGTCATAAAACAATTTTTTTAAATTCATACTAGCTTATTAGGAATAAAATAAAATGAAGTTATTAAAATTTCAAAAATTGATAAGTAAGAGATTTAAAAAAATAATTTTGTTTACCTAACCAAATTAAATAATTATGACTATTTGAATAATTATCTATTTCAAATCGTTACGACATTTTGTTTTGTCATAAAACAAAAGTTTTTGTTCATATAAATCTGTTTGGAATAAAATAATACTAATCTACTAATATTTCAAAAATTAATAAGAGATTTAAAAAATATTTTTTATCAAAATAGTTCAAATAGTTATGACAATTTGAGCAATTATTTATTTTAAATTGTTATGACTTTTATTATGTTATAAAATAATAATTTCTGTTCATACAAGTATATTCAGATTAAAATAATATTAATTTATTAATATTTTGATAATTAATAGGTAAAAGATTTAAAAAATAAATATGTTTACCAAACAAGTTCAAATAGTCATGGCTATTTGAGTAATTATCTATTTCAAATCATTTTGATCTTTTCTTATGTAATAAAACAATTGTTTCAGTTCATATAAGCTTATTTGATGTAAAATAATACAAATTTATTAATATTCCAGAAATTAATGAATAAGAGAATTAAAAGAGAATCTGTTTACCGAATATGTTCAAATAGTTATAACTATCTAAACAATTATTGATTTCAAAACATAATGACCTTTTGATTTGTTATAAAACAATTGGTTCTGCTGATGCAAGCTTATTTGGAATAAAATGATATAAATTTATTATATTCCAAAAATTAATAAGTAAAAGATTTAAAAAATAAATATGTTTACCAAACAAGTTCAAATAGTTATGACTATTTCAACAATTATTTATTTCAAATCGTTATGACAATTTGTTTTGTCATAAAACAACTATTTTTATTCAAACAAAATTATTCAAAATAAAATAATACTAATTTATTAATATTTCAAAAATTAATAAGAGATTTAAAAGCTAAATCTGTTTCCGAACTAGTTCAAATAGCTATAACTATTTGAATAATTATCTATCTCAAATCGTTATGATCTTTGTTTTGTCATAAAACAATTGTTTCTATTTATGCAAGATTATTCAGAGTTAAATATAGCTAATCTAATAATATTCTAAAATTAATAAATAAGAGATTTTAAAAATAAATATATTTGCTGAACCAATCAAATAGTTAAGATTATTAGAATAATTATTTATTTTAAATTATTTTGACCTTTTATTTAGTCATAAAATAATTGTTTCAGTTCACACATGCTTATCCAAAATAAAATAATACTATTCTAGCAACATTCAAAAAATTAATAAGGAAGAAATTTTAAAAAATAAATCTATTTACTAAACAAATTCAAATAGTCAAGTCTATTTGAACAATTATCTATTTAAAATGATTATGGCATTTTGTTTTATAATAAAACAATTGTTTGAGTTCATAAAAGCTTATGAAAATAAAATAATATTGCTTTATTAATATTTAAAAAATTAAGAAGTTGGAGATTTTAAAAATAAATAAGTTTATCGAATGAATTCAAATAATTATGGCCATTTTAATAATTATCTATTTAAAATCATTATGAACTTTTGTTTTGTCATAAAACAGTTTTTTTTTCATTGTATAAGCTTATTTGAAATAAAATAATACTAATTTTTAATATTTCAAAAATTAAATAGTAGGAGATTTAAAAAATGAATTTGTTTATCGAACCAGTTCAAATAGTTATGATTATTTGAATAATTATATATTTCAAATCATTGTAACCTTTTATTTTGTCATAAAACAATTATTTATGTTTATAAATGCTTATTTAGAATAAAATAATACTAATCTAATAATATTATGAAAATTAATAACTAAGAGATTTAAAAAATAAATTTGTTTTCTAAACCAGTTCAAATAATTAAGGCTATATGAATAATTATCTATTTTAAATCGTTATGACCATTTGTTATGTCGTAAAACAAATGTTTTCCTTCATATAAGTTTGTTCAAAATAAAATAATACTAATCTACTAATATGTCAAAAATTAATAAGAGATTTAAAAAATAAATCTATAAATCAAACGAATTCAAATAGTTATGACTATTTGAGCAATTATTTATTTCAAATTGTTAAGACTTTTTGTTTTGTTATAAAATAATAATTTTTGTTCATACAAGCATATTTAGATTAAAATAATATTCAGTTATTAATATTTTGACAATTAATAAGGATTTAAAAAATAAATATGTTTATCGAACAAGTTCAAATAGTAATGACAATTTGAGTAATTATTTATTTCAAATCATTTTGACCTTTCTTTTTTTAATAAAATAATTATTTTAGATCATATAAACTTATTTGATGTAAAATCATACTAATTTATTAATATTCCAAAAATTAATGAGTAAAAGAATTAAAAAAAGAATCTGTTTACCAAATAAGTTTAAATGGTTATGACTATTTAAACAATTATCTACTTCAAAACATAATTACCTTTTGTTTTGTCTTAAAACAATTGGTTCTGTTGATGCTTATTACAAAAAAAATAATATAAATTTATTAATATGTCAAAAATTAATAAGTAAAAGATTTAAAAAATAAACCTATTTACCGAACATATTCAAATAGTTATGACTATTTGAACAATTATTTATTTCAAATCATTATAATATTTTGTTTTGTCGTAAAACATTTATTTTTATTCATACAAAATTATTCAAAATAAAATAATACTAATTTATTAATATTTCAAAAATTAATAAGAGATTAAAAACTAAACATATTTACCAGACTAGCTCAAATAGTTATGACTATTTGAATAATTATCTATCTCAAATCATTATGATCTTTGTTTTGTCATAAAACAATTGTTTTCCATCGTATAAGCCTATTTAGAATAAAATAATACTAATTTTTAATATTTTAAAAATTAATGAGTAGAAGATTTAAAAAATAAATCTGTTTATCGAACTCGTTCAAATAGATATAAATATTTAAACAATTATATATTTCAAATTGTTCTAACCTTTTATTTAGTAATAAAATAATTGTTTCACTTCATACATGCTTATCCGAAAATAAAATAATACTATTTTATTAACATTCAAAAAATTAATAAGCAAGAAATTAAAAAAAATAAATCCGTTTACCAAACAAATTCAAATAGTCAAGTCTATTTGAACAATTATCTATTTAAAATCATTATGCCCTTTTGTTTTGTAATAAAACAATTGTTTTCAGTTCATAAAAGCTTATGCAAAATAAAATAATATTACTTTATTAGTATTTCAAAATTTGAAAAGTTGGAGATTTAAAAAATAAATCAGTTTATTGAATCAATTCAAATAATTATGGCCATTTAAACAATTATCTATTTCAAATCGTTATGAATTTTTGATTTATCATAAAACAATTGTTTTTCATCGTATAAGCCTATTCAGAATAAAACAGTACTAATTTTTAATATTTCAAAATTAATGAGTAAAAGATTTAAAAAATAAATCTGTTTATCGAACCAGTTTAAATAGTTATAACTATTTAAACAATTATATATTTCAAATTGTTATAACCTTTTGTTTTGTCATAAAACAATTATTTATGTTAATACAAGCTTATTCAAAATAAAATAGTACTAATCTAATAATATTATGAAAATTAATAACTTAGAGATTTTAAAAATAAATTTCTTTGCCAAACTAGTTCAAATAGTTAAGGCTGCATGAATAATTATCTATTTTAAATCGTTATGTTCTTCTATTTTGTCATAGAACAAATGTTTTTGTTCGTTTAAGTTTGTTTGAAATAAAATAATATTAATATATTAATATTTTGAAAATTAATAAGAGATTTAAAAAATAAATCTCTTTACTAAACCAATTCAATTAGTTATAACAATTTGAACAATTATTTATTTCAAATCATTATTCTGATTTGTTTTGTCATAAAATAATTGTTTCTATTGATACAATCTTATTCGAAATAAAGTAATGCTAATTTATTAATATTCTAAAAATTAATAAGTAACAGATTTAAAAAATGAATCTGTCAGCCTGTATGACAGTTTGAATAATTATCTATTTCAAATCATTTTGACCTTTTGTTTTGTTATAAAATAATTGTTTCTGTTCATACAAGCTTATTAAGAATAACATAATTCTAATTTATTAATATTCCAAAATTAATAAGGCAAATATTTAAAAACTAAATCTGTTTATTGAACAAGTTCAAATAGCTATGACTATTTGAACAATTATATATTTGAAATAGGTATAACCTTTTATTTTGTCATAAAATGATTTTTTCTATTTATACAAGCTTATTTCGATTAAAATAATAAAAATTTATTAATATTAAGACAATTAATAAGTAAAAGATTTAAAAAATAAATATGTTTACCTAACATATTTTAACATATGTTAGCTAACATAAATATGTTTACCTAACATATTAATATTTTCACAATTAATAAGTAAAAATTTGCAAAAATAAATATTTTTAGCGAACTAGATCAAATAATCATGACTATTTGAATAATTATCTATTTAAGTTCATATAAGCTTATTTGAAATAAAATAATACTAAACTATTAATATTCCAAAATTTAATGACTAAGAGATTTAAAAAACGAATTTGTTTATAGAACGAGTTTAAATAATTAAGACTATTTAGACAATTATCTATTTGAAATCACTATAACCTTTTGTTTTGTCATAAAATGATTTTTTCTATTCATACAAGCTTATTTTGAATAAAATAATATAAATTTATTAATATCAAGACAATTAATAAGTAAAAGATGTAAAAAATAAATCTGTTTACAAACGAGTTCAAATCGTTATGACTATTTGAATAATTATTTATTTCAAATTGTTATGACTTTTTATTTTGTCATAAAACAATTATTTTTGTTCATACAAGCTTATTTAGATTAAAATAATATTAATTTATTAATTTTTTATAATTAATAAGTAAAAGATTTAAAAAAATAAATACATTTACCAAACAAGTTTAAATAGTCATGACTATTTGAATAATTATCTATTTCAAATTGTTATGACTTTTTATTTTGTCATAAAACAATTGTTTTTGTTTAGACAAGTTTATTTAGATTAAAATAATGTTAATTTATTAATTTGTTGATAATTAATAAGTAAAAGATTTTAAAAAATAAATATATTTACCAAACAAGTTTAAATAGTCATGATTGTTTGAATAATTATCTATTTCAAATCATTATGACCTTTTGTTTTGTAATAAAACAATTGTTTCAGTTAATATAAGCTTATTTGAAATAAAATAATACTAATTTATTAATATTTTGAAAATTAAAGAGTAAGAGAATTAAAAAAATGAATCTATTTACCCAACAAGTTCAAACAGTTATGAATATTTGAAAAATTATCTATTTCAAAACATTATGACATTTTGTTTTGTCATAAAACAATTGATTTTGTTCATGCAAGCTTATTTCAAATAAAATAATATAAATTTATTAATATTAAAAAATTAATAAGTACAAATTTAAAAAATAAATCTGTTATATGAACACGTTCAAATAGTTATGATTATTTGAACTATTGTTGTGACAATTTTGTTTTTCATAAACCAATTTGTTCTGTTCAAACAAGCTTATTCATAATAAAATAATACTAATTTGTTAATACTCCAAAATTAATAATTAAAAGATTTAAAAAATAAATTTATTTACTGAATGAGTTCAAATAATTATGACTATTTGAACAATTACTTATTTCAAGTCGTTATGGTATTATGTTTTGTCCTTAAACAACTGTTTCTATTCATACATGTCTATTCAGAATAAAATAACATTAATTTATTGTTATTCTAAAAATTAACAAGTTGAAGATTTAAAAAATTAATCTATTTATCGAACAAGTTTAAATAGTCATGTCCATTTGAACTATTCTTTTATTTTAAATTGTTATGACATTATGTTTTGTCATAAAACAATTGTTTCTATTCACACAAAATTATTCGAAATAAAATAATGCTAATTTATTACAATTTCAAAAATTAATGACACATTTAAAAATTAAATCTCTTTACCGAAGTAGTTCAAATAGTTATGACTATTTGAACAATTATCTATCTAAAATCATTACGATTTTATTTTTTGTCCTAAAACATTTGTTTATATTCATACAAGCATATTCATAATAGAATATTATTAAATTATTAATATTTTAAAAATTAATAAGTAAGCATTTAAAAAATAAATGTGTTTGCCGAACTAGTGCAGATAGTTAAGACTATAAGAACAATTATGTATTTTGAATCTTCTGGTCTTTTGTTTAGTAATAAAATAATTGTTTTTGTTCATACAAGCTTATTCAGATTAAAATACTACTAATTTATTAATACTTAAACAATTAATAAGTAAAAAATTTTAAAAATAAATATGTTTACTGAACTAGATCAAATAGCCATGACTATACGAAAAATTATCTATTTCAAATCGTTATGACTTTTTGTTTTGTCATAAAAGAATTGCTTCAGTTCATATAAGTTCTTTTGAAATAAAATAATAGCAACTTATTAATATTCCAAAAATTGATAATAAAGATATTTAAAAAATGAATCTATTTGTTGAATAAATTTAAATAATTCTAACTATTTGAACAATTATCTATTTGAAATTGATATAACCATTTGTTTTGTCATAAAATAATATTTTTCTATCTATAAAAGCTTATTTTGAATAAAATAATACAAATTTATTAATATTAAGACAATTAATAAGTAAAAGATTTAAAAATAAATCTATTTATTGAACAAGTTCAAATCATTATGACTATTTGGACAATTATTTATTTCAAATCATTATGACTTTTTGTTTTGTTATAAAACAATTGTTTCTGTTCATACAAGATTATTCGAATTAAAATAATATTAATTTATTAATATTGTAACAATTAATAAGTAAAATATTTTAAAAAATAAATATGTTTATGAAACAAGTTGAAATAATCATGACTATTTGAATAATTAATTATTTCAAATCATTATGACCTTTTGTTTTGTAATAAAATAATTGTTTCAATTCAAATAAACTTATTTGAAATAAAATAATACCAATTTTTTAATATTTTGAAAATTAATGAGTAAGAAAATTAAAAAATGAATCTATTCATCGAACATATTCAAATAATTATGACTATCCAAATAATTACCTATTTCAAAATGTTATGACCTTTTGTTTTGTCATAAAATAATCGGTTCTATTCATGCAAGCTTATTTAGAATAAAATAATATAAATTTATTAATATTCTAAAAATTAATAAGTAAAATTTTAAAAAGTAAATCTATTTTATGAATACATTCAAACAGTTATGACCATTTCAATAATTATCTATTTCAAATCATTATAACATTTTGTTTTGTCATAAACCAACTGTTTTTGTTCATAAAGGCTAATTCAGAATAAAATAATATTAATTTATTAAAATTCCAAAAATTAATAAGTAAAAGATTTAAAAAATAAATCTATTTATTGAGCAAGTTCAAATAGTTATGACTATTTAAATAATTATTTATTTCAAATCGATAAGATCTTTTATTTTGTTATAAAACAATTGTTTCTATTCATAGATGTTTATTCTAAATAAAATAATACTAATTTATTAATATTCTAAAAAAATTAATAAGTTGGAGATTTAAAAAATAAATCTATTCAATGAACAAGTTGAAATAGTCATGTCCATTTGAACTATTATCTATTTTAAATCGTTAAGATATTTTATTTTTTTGTAAAACAATTGTTTCTATTCATACAAAATTATTCATAATAAAATAATAATAATTTATTAATATTTCAAAAATTAATAAGAGATTTAAAAACTAAATTTGTTTATTGAGCCAATTCAAATATTTATGACTATTTGAATAATTAGCTACCTCAAATCATTATGATCTTTGTTTTATCATAAAATAATTATTTTTGTTGATACAAGCTTATTTGGAGTAAAATATTGCTAAATTAAGAATATTCTAAAAATTAATAAGAGATTTAAAAAATAAATGTGTTTGTCGAACTAGTTCAAATAGTTTAGACTATTAGAATAATTATCTATTTGAAATCATTTTATTCATACAATCTTATTCAAAATAATATAATACTAATTTATTAACATTTAAAAAATTAATAAATAAGAAATTTTAAAAAATAAACTTGTTTACCGAACAAGTTTAAACAGTTACAACTATTTGAACAACTATTTATTTAAAATAAATATAACCTTTTGTTTTATCATAAACAACAATTTTAGATCATAAAAGCTTATCCAAAATAAATAATATTACTTTATTAATATTTCAAAAATTGATAAGTTGAGATTTAAAAAATAAGTCAGTTTATCTTATTGGTTCAAATAATTATGGCTATTAGAATAATTATCCATTTCAAATTGTTATAAACTTTTGTTTTGTCATAAAATAATTGTTTTTCATCCTGCAAGCCTATTCAAAATAAAATTATACTAATTTATTAATATTTCAAAAATTAATAAGTAAGAGATTTAAAAAAATAAATCTATTTACCAAACCAGTTTCAATTTAAACAATTATCTATTTCAAATCATTATAACCTTTTATTCTATTATAAAATAATTGTTTCAGTTCACATAAGCTTATTTTGAATAAAATATACTAATTTAATAAATTTTTAAAAATTAATAAGAGATTTAAAAAATAAATCTATTTGCCGAAATAGTTCAAATAGCTAAGACTATATAAACAATTATATATTTCAAATTGTTATGACCTTTTGTTTTGTCATAAAACAATTGTTTCAATTCATAGATGCTTATTCAAAATAAAATAATACTAATTTATTAATATTTCAAAAAATAATAACTAAGTGATTTAAAAAGTAAATCTGTTTACCAAATCAGTTCAAATAATTATTTATTTCAAATCATTATTACCTTTTATTTGGTCATATAACAATTGCTTTTGAACATTCAAGCTTATTTGGAATAAGATAATACTAATTTATTAATCTTTCAAAAATTAATATGTAAGAGATTTAAAAAATAAATCTATTTACCGAACTAGTTCAAATAGTTATGACTATTTGAATAATTGTAAACTTCCAATTGTTATAACCTTTTTTTCTTTTATAAAATTATTATTTTTGTTCATATAAGCTTATTTGGAATAAAATAATACTAATCTAATAATATTCCAAAAATTAATAACTAAGAAAATTAAAAAATAAATTTGTTTATTGAACTATTTTAAATATTTAAGACAATATGAATAAACATTTATTTCAAATCGTTATGACTTTTGTTTTGTCATAAAATAAGGTTTTTTCAATTCATACTAGTTTATTTGGAATAACATAAAATGAATTTATTAATATTTCAAAAATTAATAATTAAGAGATTTAAAAAATAATTCTTTTTACCTAATCAGTTTAAATAATTATAACTATTTGAATAATTATCTATTTCAAATCGTTATAACCTTTTGTTTTGTCATAAAGCAGATGTTTTTGTTTGTATAAGTTTGTTCAAAATAAAGTAATACTAATCTATTAATATTTCAAAAATTAATAAGAGATTTAAAAAAATATATTTGTCAAACTAGTTCAAATAATTATGACTATTTTAGCAATTATTTATTTCAAATCGTTATGACTTTTTGTTCTATTAGAAAATGATTGTTTCTATTCATACAAGCTTATTCGAATTAAAATAATACTAATTTATTAATATATCGACAATTAATAACTAAAAAATTTAGAAAATAAATATATTTATCGAACTAGATCAAATAATCATGACTATTTGAATAATTATCTATTTTATATCGTTACAATCTTTTGTATTGTAATAAAAGAATTGTTTTAGTTCATATAAACTTAATCGAAATAAAATAATACTAATGTATTAATAATCCAAAAATTAATAATAAAGAGATTTAAAAATGAATCTCTTTACTAAACAAGTTTAAATAATTATGACTATTTGAACAATTATCTATTTGAATCACTATAACCTTTTGTTTTATCATAAAATATAATTTTCAGTTCATACAAGCTTTTGTCAAATAAAATAATATAATTTTATTACTATTAAGATAATTAATAAGTAAAAGATTTAAAAAATAAAACTGTTTATCGAACAAGTTTAAATCATTATGACTATTTGAATAATTATTTATTTCAAATTGTTATGACTTTTTGTGTTGTCAGAAAATAATTGTTTCTGTTCATACAAGTTTATTCGGATTAAAATAATATTAATTTATTAATATTTTGACAATTAATAAGTAAAAGATTTAAAAAATAAATATGTTTAATAAGCAAGTTCAAATAGTCATGACTATTTGAATAATTATCTATTTCAAATTATTATGACCATTTCTTTTGTAATAAAATAAATGTTTCAATTCATAGAAGCTTATTTAAAGTAAAATAGTGCTAATTTATTAATATTCCAAAAATTAATGAGTAAGAGAATTAAAAAATGAATCTGTTATCGAATAAGTTCAAAAAGTTATGGCTATTTGAATAATTAACTGTCACAAAACATTATGACATTTTGTTTTATCATAAAACAATTGGTTCTGTTCATGCAAGCTTATTTCGAACAAAAAATTTAAATTTCTTAATAATTCAAAAATTAATTAGTAAAAATTTTAAAAATAAATCTATTTTCTGAACATATTCAAATAGTTATAACAATTTGAACAATAATCTATTTGAAATCTTTAGTACCTTTTGTTTTATCATAAACCAATTATTTCTATTCATAAAAGCTTATTTTAGAATACAATAATACTAATTTATTAAAATTTCAAAAATTTATAAGTAAAAGATTTAAAAAATAAATCGATTTACTGAGTGAGTTCAAATAGTTATGACTATTTAAATAATTATTTATTTCAAATAGTTATGATCTTTTGATTTGTCACAAAACATATGTTTCTATTCATACAAGTTTATTCAAAATAAAATAATACTAATTTATTAATATTCTAAAAATTAATAAGCTGGAGATTTAAAAAATAAATCCGTTTATCAAACAAGTTTGAATAGTCATGTCCATTTAAACTATTATCTATTTCAAATTGTTATGACATTTTGTTTTGTCATAAAACAATTGTTTTTATTCATATAAAATTATTAAAAATAAAATAACACTAGTTTATTAATATTTCAAAAATTAATAACAGATTTAAAAACTAAATTTATTTACCAAACCAGTTCAAATAGTTAGACTATTTGAACAATTATCTATCTAGATATTATATTATTTGTTTTGTCTTAAACAATTGTTCTTGTTCATACAAGCTTATTCAGAGTAAAATATAGCTAAACTAATAATATTCTAGAAACGAATAAGCAAGAGATTTAAAAAATAAATGTGTTTGACAAACCAATTCAAATAGTTACGACTATTAGAACAATTATTTATTTCAAATCATTTTGACCTTTGTTTAGTCATAAAATAATTGTTTCAGTTCATGCATGCTTATTTGAAATAAAATAATACTATTTTATTAACATTCAAAAAATTAATAAGCAAGAAATTTAAAAAATAAATATGTTTACTGAACAAGTTTAAATAGTTATGATAATTTGAACAATTATCTATTTAAAATCATTATGACCTTTTGTTTTTATCATAAAACAACTGTTTCATTCATAAATGTTGATTCAAAATAAAATAATATTACTTTATTAATATTTCAAATTTTGAGAAATTGAAAATTTAAAAAATAAATCAGTTTATCGAATCAGTTCAAATAATTATGGCCATTTGAACAATTATCTATTTCAAATTGTTATGAGCTTTTGTTTTATTATAAAACAATTGTTTTTCAACATACAAGCCTATTTGGAATAAAATAATTCTAATTTATTAATATTTCAAAAGTTAATAAGTAGGTGATTTAAAAAATAAATATATTTACCGAACCAGTTTAAATAGTTAGACTATTTGAACAATTATATATTTCAAAACATTATAACCTTTTATTTTTGTCATAAAACAATTATTGATGTTCATATAAGCTTGTTCGAAATAAAATAATATTAATCTAATAATATTAACAAAATTAATAACTAAGAGATTTAAAAAATAAATTTATTTACCAAACCAATTTGTATGAATAATTATCTATTTCAAGTCATAACAATTTTGTTTGCAAAACTATTTCAAATAATTATAACTATTTGAACAATTATCTATTTCAAATCATTATTACCTTTTGCTTTGTCATAAAACAAATGTTTTTATTCATATAAGTTTGTTTGAAATAAAATAATATAAATTTATTAATATTTCAAAAACTAATAAGTAAGAGATTTTAAATAAATCTATTTGTCAAACCAGTTGAATTAGTTATAACTATTTGAACAATTATTTATTTCAAATCATTATGACCATTTGTATTATCATAAAACAATTGTTTCTATTCATATAGTCTTATTCAAAATAAAGTAATGCAAAGTTGTTAATATTCTAAAAATTAATAAGTAACGGATTTAGAAAATATATCTATTGGCCAGACCAATGCAAACAATTATGATTGTTTGAACAATTATCTATTTCAAATTGTTATGACCTTTTGTTTTATTACAAAATAATTATTTCTATTCGTATAAGCTTATTCAGAATAACCTATTCTAATTTATTAATATTCCAAAAGTTAATAAGAGATTTAAAAAAAGAATCTATTTACCGAACAAGTTCAAATAGTTATGACTATTTGAATAATTATCTATTTCAAATTGTTACAACCTTTTGTATTGTCATAAAACAATTTTTACTATTCATACAAGCTTATTTCAAATCTGTTTACCAAATAATTTCAATTAGTTATGATTATTTGAATAATTATTTATTTCAAATTATTATGACCTTTTTGTTTTGTCATAAGACAATTATTTTTGTTCTTACCAACTTATTCGGATCAAAATAATATTAGTTTATTAATATTTCATGAATTAATAAGTAAAAGATTTAAAAAATAAATATGTTTACTAAACAAGTTCAAATAGTAATACTATTTAAATAATTATCTATTTCAAATCGTTATAACCTTTTGTTTCATCATAAAACAATTGTATAAATTTATATAGGCTTATTTGAAATAAAATAATACTAACTTATTACTATTTTGAAAATTAATGAGTAAGAGATTTAAAAAATAAATATGTTTACTGAACAAATTCAAATAGTTATGATTATTTGAACAATTGTCTGTTTCAAATCATTATGACCTTTTTGTTTTGTCATAAAACAATTGTTTCTATTTATACAAGCTTATTTTGAATAAAATAATATAAATTTACTAATATTCCAAAGATTAACAAGTAAAAATTGAAACAAAAAATATGGTTTTTGAACACATTCAAATATTTATGACTATTTGAACAATTGTCTATTTCAAATCGTTATGACATTTTTTTGTCATAAACCAATTGTTTCTATTCATAAAAGCTTATTTGGAATAAAATCATACTAATGTATTAAAATTACAAAAATTAATAAGTAAGAGATTTAAAAAATAAATCGGTTTACTAAGTGAGTTCAAATAGTTCATATAAGTTTATTCGAAATAAAAAAATACTAATTTATTAATATTTCAAAAATTCATAAGTAAGAGATATAAAAAATGAATTTGTTTACTGGACATGTTCAATTGGTTATTACTACTTGAACAATTATCTATTTCAAATCATTATTACTTTTTGTTTTGTCATAAATAATTGTCTATGTTCGTAAAGGCTTATTTTGAATAAAATAATATAAATTTATTAATATTCCAAAAATTAATAAGTAAAAAGTTAAAAAATAAATATGTTTTCTAAACATGTTCAAATAGTTATATCTATTTGAACAATTATCTATTTCAAATAGTTATGACATTTTGTTTTGTCATAAACCAATTGTTTCTGTTTGCACCAACGTATTTGAAATAAAATAATACTATTTTATTAATAATCCAAAAATTAATAAGTAAAAATTTTAAAAAATAAATCTATTTACCTAGTAAGTTCATATTCTTATGACTGTTTGAAGAATTTTTTATTTCAAATAGTTATGATCTTTCGTTTTGTCATAAAATAATTATTTCTCTTCATACAAGTTTAGTCAGAATAAAATAATACTATTTTATTAATATTTTAAAAATTAATAAGTAGGTGATTTAAAAAATAAAATCTGTTTACCAAACAAGTTCAAATAGTCATGTCCATTTGAACAATTATCCATTCGAAATTATTATGACTTTTTGTTCTGCTATAAAATAATTGTTTCTATTTATGCAACATTATTCAGAATAAAATAATACTAATCTATCAATGTTTGAAAATTAATAAGAGATTTGAAAACTAAATCTGTTTACTAAAATAGTTCAAATAGTTATGACTATTTAAACAATTATCTATCTCAAATCGTTATGATCTTTATTTTTTCAAAAAACAATTGTTTCTTTTCAACAAGCTTATTCAGATTAAAATAATACTAATTCAATGTTATTCCAAAAATTAGTAAGAAATTTAAAAAATACATGTGTTTGCCAAAGCAATTCAAATAGTTAAGACTATTAGAATAATTATCTATTTCAAATCATTCTGACCTTTTGTTTAGTCATAAAACAATTATTTTAGTTCATACAAGTTTATTCAAAATGAAATAATACTAATTTATTAACATTCAAAAAATTAATGAGTAAGATTTAAGAAAATAAATCTGTTTATCGAACAAGTTCAACTAGATTTGACTATTTGGACAATTATCTATTTAAAGTTGTTATGACCTTTTGGTTTGTTATAAAAGAATTGGTTCAATTCAAAAAAACTTATCTAAAATAAAATAATACTATTTTTTTAATATTTCAAAAATTAATAAGGAAGAGATTTAAAAACTAAAGCTATTTTCTAAACCAATTCAAATAGTTATGACTATTTAAACAAATATCAATCTCAAATCATTATGATCTTTGTTTTCTCATAAAAAAAATTGTTTTTAATCATATAAACTTATTTGATTAAAAATAATACCAATTTAATAATATTCCAAAAATTAATAAGAGATTTTAAAAATAAATGTGTTTGCTAAATCAGTTTAAATAGTTAAGACTATTTATCTATTTTAAGTCACTTTGACCTTTTGTTTAGTCATACAATAATTGTTTCAATTCATACAAGCTTATTTGGAATAAAAATAATACTAAGTTATTAACATTTGAAAAATTAATATGCATGAGATTTGAAAACATAAATCTATTTACCTAACAAGTTCAAATAGTTATGACTATTTGAACAATTATCTATTTAAAATCATTATGACAATTTGTTTTGTCATAAAACAATTGTTTTAATTCATAAAATCTTATCCAAATAAAATAATACTACTTTATTAATATTTCAAAAGTTAATAAGTAAAAGATTTAAAAAATAAATTAGTTTACTGAATTAGATCAAATAGTTATAGACATTTGAACAACTATCTATTTCAAATGGCTATTGCCTTTTGTTTTCTCATAAAACAATTGTTTTTCAACAGACAAGCTCATTTCAAATAAAATAATACTAATTTATTAATATTTCAAGAATTAATAAGAGGTTTAAAAAATAAATCTTTTTGCTGAACTAGTTCAAATAGTTATGACTATTTGAACAATTATCTATTTCAAATTGTTATAACCTTTTGTTCTATCATCAAACAATTGTTTCTATTCATACAAGTTTTATTTAGAAAAAAGTAATACTAATTTAGTAGTATTATGAAAATTAATAACTAAGAGATTTAAAAAATAAATTCGTTTGTCGAACCAGTTCAAATAGTAAGACTATATGAGCAATTATTTATTTCAAATTGTTATAACCTTTTGTTTTATCATAAAACAACTATTTCAGCTCATACAAGCTTATTCGGAATAAAAGAGAACAAATTTTTAATATTTCAAAAATTTATATGTAAGAGATTTAGAAAAATAAATTTATTCACTGAACCATTCAAATAATTATAACTATTTGAACATTTATCTATTTCAAATTGTTACTATTTTATGTTTTGTCATAAAAAAGTTGTTTTTGTTAATATAAGTTTGTTCAAAAGAAAATAATACTAATTTATTAATATTTAGAAAATTAATCAGCAAGAGATTTAAAAAGTAAATATGTTTATTAAACCATTTCAAGTAGTTTTGACTATTTGAATAATTATCTATTTCAAATCATTATAATGTTTTATTTTGTTATCAAACAATTAGTTTTGTTCATACTATTTTATTAAAAATAAAATAATACCAATGGTTAAGACTAAATGAACAATTATCTATTTCAAATTGTTATGACTTTTTGTTTTGTCATAAAACAATTGTTTTGTTCATAGAAGCTTATTTGAATTAAAATAATACTAATTTAATAATATTTCAAAAATTAATAAGTAAGAGATTTAAAAAATAAATTTGTTTATTGAATCAATTCAAATGGTTAAGATTATTAAAATAATTATCTATTTCAAATCATTTTGACCTTTTGTTTATTTATAAAACAATTGTTTCAGTTTATACAAGCTTATTCAAAATAAATTAATACTAATTTATTGACATTCAAAAAATTAATAACAAAAAGAGATTAAAAAAAATCTATTTACTGAGCAAGTTCAAATACTTATTACTATTTAAACAATTGTCTATTTAAAATTGTTATAACCTTTTGATTTGTTATAAAACGACCGTTTTAGTTAGTACAAGCTTAGATAGAATAAAATAATACTATTTATTAATATTTCCAAAATTAATAAGTAAGAAATTTAAAAAATAAATATGTTTACCAAAATCAGTTAAAATAATTATAGCCATTTAAACTATTAGCTATTTGAAATCTTTATGATATTTTATTTTATCATAAAACAATTGTTTTTTATCATACAAGCTTATTTGAAATAAAATAATACTAATTTATTAATATTTCAAAATTTAATAAGTAAGAGATTTAAAAAATAAATTTGTTTACCGAAGCAGTTTAAATAGTTATGACTATTTAAACAATTTTCAATCTCATATTGTTAAGATCTTCGTTTTGTCATAAAAAAATTATTTTTGATCATAGAAGCTTATGTGATTAAAAGTAATACTAATTATAATATTTTAAAAATTAGTAAGAGATTTAAAAAACAAATGTGCTTATGAAACTAGTTTAAATAGTTAAAGACATTAGAATAATTATCTATTTCAAATCGTTATGATATTTTGTTTAGTCATAAAATATTTATTTCATATCTTACAAGCTTATTCAGAATAAAATAATCTAAATTTTTTAACACTCAAAAAATTAATAAGCAAAAATTTGAAAAAATAAAATTTGTTTATCGAACAAGTTCAAATAGTTATGACTATTTGAGCAATTATTTATTTAAAATAGTTATGACCTTTTGTTTTTACATAAAACAACTGTTTCAGTTTCTAAAAGCTTATCCAAAATAAAATAATATTATTTTCTTAATATTTTGAAATTAATAAGCAAGAGTTTGAAACAATAAATTTGTTTACCAAACAAATTTAAAATAGTTATGACTATTTGAACAATTGTCTATTTAAAATCGTTATGAACTTTTCTTCTATTATAAAACAATTATTTTAGTTCATACAGGCTTCTTTGAAATAAAATAATATTAATTTATTAATATTCCAAAAATTAATATGTGATTTAAAAAGTGAATCAGTTTACCAAATCAGTTCAAATAATTATTGCCATTTCAATAATTATCTATTTTAAATTGTTTTTACCTTTTGTTTGGTTATAAAACAATTGTTTTTTTTATCATACAAGCTTATTCAAAATAAAATAATACTAATTTATTAATCTTTCAAAAATTAATAAGAGCTTTAAAAAAATCAATTTGTTTAGTGAATTGTTCAAATAGTTATGACTATTTAAAGAATTGTATACTTCAAATCAATTATTTACAAATTAAACCTTTTTGTTTTGTTATAAAATAATTATTTATGTCATACAAGTGTATTTGAAATAAAATAATACTAATCTAATAATATTTTGAAAATTAATAACTAGGAGATTTAAAAATTAAATTTGTTTGTCAAACTAGTTCAGATTGTTAATACATATCAACAATTATCTATTTTAAATTGTTACTACTTTTTGTTTTGTCATAAAACATTTTTTTCATTTCATACTAGCTTATTGGAAATAAAATAAAATGAATTTATTAATATTTCAAAAATTAATAAGTAAGAGATTTAAAAAATAATTATGTTTACCTAACCAATTCTAATAATTACGATTATTTAAATAATTATCTATTTCAAATCGTTATGACCTTTTGTTTTATCATAAAACCAATGTTTTTATTCATATAAGTTTGCTCAGAATAAAATAATACAAATCTATTAATATTTCAAAAATTAATAAGAGATTTAAAAAATTAAACTATTTTTAATTTTGTTTTGTCATAAAAAATTATTCCAATTCATATAAGCTTATTTGAATAAAATAATATTAAGTTATTAATATTTTGAAAGTTAGTAATTAAAAGATTTAAAAAAAAAATTGTTTATACAACAAGTTTAAATAATTATGATGATTTGAACAATTATCTATTTGGAATCGCTATAACCTTTTGTTTTGTCATAAAAAGATTTCATCTAATCATATATGCTTATTTTGAATAAAATAATACAAATTTATTAATATTAAGACAATTAATAAGTAAAAGATTTAAAATATATATTTGGTCACCAAAGAAATTTAAATCATTATGACTATTTGATCAACAAATTGTTATGCCTTTTTCTTTGGTCATAAAATAATTCTTTCTGTTCATACAAGCTTATTCATATTAAAATAATATTAATTTATTAATATTTTGACAATTAATAAGTAAAAGATTTAAAAAATAAATATGTTTACTGAACAATTTCAAATAGTCATGACTATTTAAATAATTATATATTTCAAATCATTGTGACCTTTTGTTTTGTAATAAGACAATTGTTTCAATTAATATAAGCTTATTTGAAATAAAATAATATTAATTTATTAATATTCCAAAAATTAATGAGTAAGAGAACTAAAACAACAAATTTGTTTACTGAACAAGTTCAAATAGTTATGTCTATCTAAACAATTATCTATTTCAAATCATTATGACCTTTTATTTTATTAGAAAACAATTGGTTCCATTCATCCAAGCTTATTTCGAATAAAATAATATAAATTTATTAATATTCAAAAAATTAAAAAGAAAAAATTTGAAAAATAAATTTATTTTTTGAGCATATTCAAATAGTTATGACTATTTAAATAATTATCTATTTCAAATCGGTATGACTAATTGTTTTTGTTCATGCAAGCTTATTTGAAATGAAATAATACTAATTTATTAAAATTTCAAAAATTAATAAGTAAAAGATTTAAAAAATAAATCTATTTATAGAGCGAGTTCAAATAGTTATGACTATTCGATAATTATTTATTTCAAATCGTTATGATCTTTTATTTTGTGATAAAACAATTGTTTCTATTCAGAAAGGTTTTTTTGGAATAAAATAATACTAATTTTTAATATTCTAAAATTTAGTATGTTAGAAATTTAAAAAATAAATCTGTTTCCCAAACAAGTTCAAATAGTCATGTCCATTTTAAATTGTTTTTACCTTTTGTTTAGTCATAAAATAATTGTTTCAGCTCATTCATATTCAAAATAAAATAATACTAATTTATTAATAAAAAATTAATAAGCAAGAAATTAAAAAAAATCTTTTTACCGAACAAGTTCATATAGTTTTGACTATTTGAACAATTATCTAGTTAAAATTATTATGGCCTTTTATTTTTATCGTAAAACAATTGTTTTTGTGCATAAAAACATATCCAAAATAAAATAATATTACGTATTAATATTTCAAAAATTGATAAGTTAGAGATTTAAAAAATAATCAGTTTATTGAATCAATTCAAATAATTATGGCAATTTGAACAATTATCTATTCCAAATCGTTACGAACTTTTGTTTTGTCATAAAATAAGTGTTTTTCATCATACAACCCTATTTGGTATAAAATAATGCTAATTTACTAAGTAGGAGATGTAAAAAAAATTTGTTTACTAAACCAGTTCAAATAATTATGACTATTTGAACAATTATATATTTCAAATTGTTATAACCTTTTGTTATATCATAAAACAATTATTTCTATTCATACAAGTTTATTTGGAATAAAAGAATACTAATTTAATAATATTCTAAAATTAATAACTAAGATATTTGAAAAATAAAATTATGTGATGAACTAGTTTAAATAGTTAAGGCTATATGAACAATTCTTTATTTCAAATCGTTATGACATTTTCTTTTGTCGTAAAATAATTCCTTCAATTCTTAGTAACTTACTTAGAATAAAATAAAACAAATTTATTAATATTTCAAAAATTAATAAGCAAGAGATTTAAAAATAATTATGTTTGCCAAACCAGTTTGCATAATTATGACTATTTGAATAATTATCTATTTCAAATCATTATTACCTTTTGTTTTATCATAAAACAATTACTTTTGTTTTGTCATAAAACAATTACTTTTGTTCATATATGTTTATTTGGAATAAAATAAAACTAATTTATTAATATTTTGAAAATTAAGAAGTAAGAGATTTAAAAAATAAATCTATTTACTAAACTAGTTTAATTAGTTATAACTATTTGAATAATTATTTATTTCAAATCATGATGCCCATTTGTTTTGTCATAAAAGCATTGTTTCTATTCCTATAGTCTTATTTGGAATAAAGTTATGCTAATTTATTAATATTCTAAAAATTAATAAATAATGGATTAAAAAATGAATTTGTTGGCCTGACCCGTGCAAATAGTTATGACTATTTAAACAATTATCTATTACAAATCTTTACAACCTTTTGTTTTATCACAAAACAATTGTTTCTATTCATACATGCTTATCCGAAATAATATTAATTCTATTTATTAATATTTCAAAAATTAATAAGGGATTTAAAAAATGAATCTGTTTACCAAACAAGTTCAAATATTTATGATTATTTAAACAATTATCTATTTCAAATCTCCATAACCTTTTGTTTTGTCATAAAATAATTTTTTCTATTCATACAAGCTTATTTCAAATAAAATTATACAAATTTATTAATATTTAGACAATTAATAAGTAAAAGATTTAAAAAAGAAATTTGTTTACCAAATAAGTTTAAATAGTATGACTATTTGAACAAATATTTATTTCAAATCATTATGACTTTCTTTTTGTCATAAAAAAATTATTTTTCTCCATACAAGCTTATTCGAATTAAAATAATATTAATTTATTAATAGTTCAACAATTAATAAGTAAAAGTTTTTAAAAATAAATATGTTTACTGAACAAGTTCAAATAGTCATAACTATTTGAGTAATTATCTATTTAAAATCGTTATGACCTTTTGTTTTATCATAAAACAATTGTATCAGTTCATATAGGCTTATTCAAAATAAAATAATACTATTTTATTAATATTTCAAAGATTAATGAGTAAGAATTTTATAAAATGAAACTATTTACCGAACAAGTTCAAATAGTTATAATTATTTGAGTAATTATCTATTTAAAATTGTTATAACTATTTGAGCAATTATCTATTTCAAATAGTTATGACCTTTTGTTTTGTCATAAACCAATTGTTTCTATTCATACAAGCATATTCGAAATAAAATAATACTAGTTTATTAATATTTGAAAAATTACTAAGTAAAAGATTTAAAATATAGATCTGTTTACCAAGTAAGTTCAAATAGTTATGATTTTTTGAACAATTATTTATTTAAAATAGTTATGAGCTTTTATTTTATCATAAAACAACTGTTTCTATTCATAAAAGTTTATTCAAAATAAAATAATACTAATTTATTAATATTATGAAAATTAATTGGTAGGAGATTTACAAAATAAATCTATTTACTGAATAAGATCAAATAGTTATAACTATTTGAAGAATTATCTATTTCAAATTGTTATAACTTTTTGTTCTATAATAAAACAATTGTTTCTATTTATACGAGCTTATTCAGAATAAAATAATACTAGTTTAGTAATATTGTAAAAATTAATAACTAAGAAATTTAAAAAATAAATTTGTTTGGGCAAACCACTTCAAACAATTATTTAAGCTCATACAAGCTTATCCAAAAAAAATAATACTACTTTATTAATATTTCAAAAGTTAATAAGTAAGAGATGTAAAAAATAAATTAGTTTATCAAAATAGTTCAGATAATTTAGGCCATTTGAACAACTACCTATTTCAAATTGTTATTACTTTTTGTTGTCTTAAAATAATTGTTTTTCAACATTCAAGCTTATTCGAAATAAAATAATACTAATTTATTAATATTTAAAGGATTAATAAGAGATTTAAAAAGTAAATCTGTTTACCAAACCATTTCAAATAGTTATTACTATTTGAACAATTATCTATTTCAAATTATTATAACATTTTGTTCTATCATAAAATAATTATTTTTGTTCATACAAGCTTATTCAGAATAAAATAGTACTAATTTAGTAATATTCTAAATATTAATAACTAAGAGTTTAAAAAAAACTGTTTGCCAAACCAGTTCATACAGTTAAGACTAGATGAACAATTATTTATTTCAAATTATTGTGACCTTTTGTTATGTTATAAAACAATTATTTCAGCTCGTATAAGCTTATTCAAAATAGAATAAAACTAATTTATTACTATTTCAAAAAATTATAGGTAAGAGATTTAGAAAATAATTTTATTTACTAAACCAATTCAAATGATTAAAACTATTTGAACAATTATCAATTTCAAATCATTATTACTTTTAATTTTGTCATAAAACAATTGTTTTTGTTAATATAAGTTTATTCAAAATGAAATGATACTAATTTATTAATATTTAAAAAATTAATCAGAAAGAAATTAAAAAAGTAAATCTATTTACCAAACCATTTTAAATAGTTTTGACTATTTGAATAATTATCTACTTCAAATCGTTATAACATTTTATTTTGTCATCATACAATTGGTTTTGTTCATACTATTTTATTTGAAATAAAATAATACTAATTTAATAATATTTCAAAACTTAATAACCAAGAAAATTCAAAAATAAATTTAATTACAAAAAAAATTCAAATAGTTATGACTATATGAATTATTTTATTTTTTCATAAAACAATTATTTTGTTTGTACAAGCTTATGCGAATTAAAATAATACTAATTGAATAATAGTTCAAAAATTAATACGTAAGAGATTTAAGCAATAAATTTTTTTACCTAATCAATTCAAATGGTTAAGATTATTAGAACAATTATCTATTTCAAATTGTTTTGACCTTTTGTTTAGTCATAAAATAATTGTTTTAGTTCATACTGGCTTATTTAGAATAAATTAACATTAATTTATTAACATTCAAAAAATTAATAAGAAAGAGATTTAAAAAAATAAATCTGTTTACTAAACAAGTTCAAATAGTTAATACTATTTGAACAATTTGTCTATTTAGAATCATTATATCCTTTTGATTTGTCATAAAATAATTGTTTCAGATAATACAAGCTTATTTTGAATAAAATAATGCAAATTTAATAATATTAGGACAATTAATAAGTAAAAGATCTAAAAAATACATACGATTACCGAAAAGTTAAAATCATTATGACTATTTGAGCAATTATTTATTTCAACTTGTTATGACTTTTTGTTTTGTCATAAAACAATTGCTTTTGTTTATGCAAACTTATTCAGATTAAAATAATTTTAATTTACTAATATTTTGACAATTAATAAGTAAAAGATTTTAAAAATAAATATGTTTGCCAAACAAGTTCAAATAGTCATGACTATTTGAATAATTATCTATTTCAAATCATTTTCTTTTGTAATAAAACAATTGTTTCAGTACATATAAGCTTATTTGAAGTAAAATAAAACTAATTTATTAATATTTATAAAATTAATTAGTAAGATAATTAAAAAAAGAATCTGTTTACCGAACAAGTTCAAATAGTTATGACTATCTAAACAATTATCTATTTCAAAACATTATGACCTTATATTTTGTCTTAAAATAATTAGTTCTATTCATGCAAGCTTATTTCGAATAAAACAATATAAATTTATTAATATTTCAAAAATTAATAAGTAACAATTTAAAAAATAAATATGTTTTCTTAACTCGTTCAAATAGTTATTACTATTTGAACAATTATCTATTTCAAATCGTTATGATCTTTTGTTCTGTCATAAATCAATTACTTTTGTTCACATATGTTTATTCATAATAAAATAATACTAATTTATTAAAATTCCAAAACTTAATAAGTAAAAGATTAAAAAAATAAATCTATTTACTTAGCAAGTTCAACTAGTTATGACTATTTGAATAGCTAATTATTTCAAATCATTATAAACTTTTGTTTTGTTATAAAACAATTGTTTCTATTCATACAAGTTTATTCAGAATAAAATAATACTAATTTATTAATATAATAAAATTAATGAGTTTGAAACTTAAAAAATTAGTCTGTTTATCAAACAAGTTCAAATAGTTATGTCCATTTGAACTATTATCCATTTCAAATCATTATGGGATTTATTATGTCATAAAACAATTGTTTTTATTCATATAAAATTATTCAAAATAAAATAATACTAATTCATTAGTATTTCAAAAATTAATAAGAGATTTAAAAACTAAATCTATTTACCAAACTAGTTTAAATTGTTATGACTATTTAAACAATTATCTATCTCAAATTGCTATGATCTTTATTTTGTCATAAAATAATTGTTTTTATTCATACAAGCTTATTCGAAGTAAAATATTGCTAAACTAATAATATTCTAAAATCAATAAGTAATAGATTTAAAAAATAAATGTGTTTACCAAACCAGTTCAAATAGTTAAGATTATTAGAATAGTTATCTATTTCAAATCATTTTGACCTTTTGTTTATTCATAAAATAATTGTTTCAGTTCATGCTTGCTTATTCAAAATAAAATAATACTATTTTGTTAACATTTAGAAAATCAATAAGCAAGAAATTTTAAAAAATAAATATGTTTATCGAACAAATTCAAATAGTTATGGCTATTTGAATAGTTATCTATTTAAAATCATTACAACTTTTTGTTTTATGCTAAAACAATTGTTTTAGTTCATAAAAGGTTATCCAAATTAAAATAATATTACTTTATTAATATTTCAAAAAATGAGAAGTTTGAGAGTTAAAAAATAAATCAAATTATCGAATCAATTCAAATAATTGTGGCCCTTTGAACAACTATCTATTTCAAATCATTGTGAACTTTTATTTTGTCATAAAATAATTGTTTTCCATCATATAAGCCTATTCGAAATAAAAAATACTAATTTATTAATTTTTCAAAAATTAATGAGTAGGAGATTTAAAAAAAAAATCTGTTTAGTGAACTAGTTCAAATAGTTATGATTATTTGAACAATATATATTTCAAATCATTATAACGTTTTGTTTTGTCGTAATAAAATAACACTAATCTAATAATATTATGAAAATTAATAACTAAGAGATTTAAAAAAATATATTTGTTTTCCAAACCAATTCAAATGGTTAATGCTATATGAAAAATTATCTATTTCAAATCGCTATGACCTTCTGTTTTGTCGTAAAACAAATGTTTTGTTTATATAAGTTTGTTTGGAATAAAATAATATTAGTTTATTAATATTTTGAAAATTATTAAGAGATTTAAAATATAAATCTATTTACCAAACTAATTCAATTAGTTATAACAATTTGGATAATTATTTATTTCAAATCATTATGACCATCTGTTTTGTCATAAAACAATTGTTTCTATTGATAGTCTTATTCAAAATAATAATATTCTAAAAATTAATAAGTAATGGATTTAAAAAATGAATCTGTTGGCCTGACCAATGTAAATGGTTATAACTGTTTAAACAATTATCTATTTCAAATCATTATGACCTTTTATTTTGTCACAAAACAATTGTCTCTATTCATACAAGCTTATTTGGAATAGCATAATTCTAATTTATTAATATTTCAAAAATTAATAAGTAAGAGATTTAAAAATGGAATCTATTTATCGAACAAGTTCAAATATTTATGACTATTTGAGCAATTACCTATTTCATTTCATTGTAACCTTTTGTTTTGTCATAAATAATTTTTTCTATTTATAGAAGCTTATTTCAATTAAAATAATACAAATTTATTAATATTTAGACAATTAATAAATAAAAGATTTAAAAAATAACTATGTTTATTGAAAAATTTTAAATAGTTTTAACTATTTGATAATTATTTATTTCAAATTGTTAAGACTTTTTGTTTTGTCATAAAACAATTGTTTTTGTTCATACATGCTTATTCAAATTAAAATAATATTAACTTATTAACATTTTGACAATTAATAAGTACAAGATTTTAAAAATAAATATGTTTATCAAACAAATTTAAATAGTTATAAATATTTGAATAATTATCTATTTTAAATCATTATGACCTTTTGTTTCATCATAAAACAATTATATCAGTTCATATAGGCTTATTAGAAATATAATAACACTAATTTATTAATATTTCAAAAACTAATGAGTAAGAGATTTAAAAAATAAATTTATTTATCGAACAAGTTTAAATAATTATGACTATTGGAATAATTTTCTATTTCAAATCATTATGATATTTTGTTTTGTCAAAAAATAATTGGTTTTGTTCATATAAGCTTTATTTCAAATAAAATAATATAAATTTATTAATATGCCAAAAATTAATAAATAAAATTTTAAAAAATAAAATTTTTTTTGAACACGTTCAAATAGTTATGACTATTTGAACAATTATTTATTTCAAATAGTGATGACCTTTTTTTTGTCATAAACCAATTGTTTCTATTTATACAAGTGTATTTGAAATAAATAATACTAGTTCATTAATATTCCAAAAATTAATAAGTAAAAGATTTAAAAAATAAATCTATTTACCATGCAAGTTCAAATAGTTGTCTATTTGAATAATTATTTATTCAAATAGTTATGATCTTTTGTTTTGTCATAAAAAAATTGTTTCTATTCATACAAGTCTATTCAAAATAAAATAATACTAATTTATTAATATTATAAAAATTGATAGGTAAGAGATTTAAAAAATAAATCTATTTACCGAACAAGTTTAAATAGTTATGTCCATATGAACAATTATCTATTTCAAATCATTATGATCTTTTGTTTTGTCATAAAACAATTGTTTCTATTCATGCAAAATTATTCAAAATAAAATAATACTAATTTATTGATTTTTTAAAAATTAATTAGAGATTTAAAAACTATATCTATTTACCAAAATAGTTTAAATAGTTATTACTGTTTATCTCAAACCGTTATGATTTTGATTTTTTCATAAAACAATTGTTTCTTTTCATACAAGTTTATTCAAAATAAAAAAATACTAAATTAATAATATTTCAAAAATTAATAAGAGATTTAAAAAGTAAATGTGTTTGCTAAACTAGTTTAAGTAGTTAAGGCTATTAGAATAATTATCTATTTCAAATTGTTTTGACCTTTTGTTTGGTCATAAAACAATTATTTCAGTTCATACAAGCTTATTAGAATAAAATAATAGTAACTTATTAACATTCAAAAAATTAATGAGCAAGGGATTTAAAAAATAAATCTATTTACTAAACAAGTTCAATTAGATTTGATTATTGAATAATTATCTATTTAAAGTCGTTATGACCTTTTGTTGTGTCATAAAACAATGGTTTCATTTTATAAAAACTAATTTGAAATAAAATAATACTACTTTATTAATATTTCAAAAATTAATAAGCAAGAGATTTAAAACTAAAGTTGTTTTCTAAACTAGTTCAAATAGTTATGACTATTTGAACAAATATCAATATGAAATCATTATGATCTTTGTTTTCTCATAAAACAATTATTTCTAATCATACAAGCTTATTTGGATAAAAATAATACTAATTTAATAATATTCCAAAAAATTAGTGAAAGATTTAAAAAATAAATGCATTTGTCAAACTAGTTCAAATAGTTAAGACTACTAGAATAATTATCTATTTCAAATCATCTTGACCTTTTGTTTAGTCCTATAATAATTGTTTTAGTTCATAAAAGCTTATTCAGAATAAAATAATACTAATTTATTAATATTCAAAAAATTAATAAGCAAGAGCTTTGAAAAAATAAATTTGTTTACCGATTAAGTTCAAATAGTTATGACTATTGGTACAATTATTGATTTAAAATCATTTTAACCTTTTGTTTTGTCATAAAACAATTGTTTTAGTTCATAAAAGCTTATCCAAAAGAAAATATGCTACTTTGTTATTATTTCAAAAGTTAATTAGTAAGAGATTTAAAAAAAATCAGTTTATTGAATAATTTCAAATAATTATGGCCATTTGAAAACTATCTATTTCAAATTTTTATTATCTTTTGTTTTGTCATAAAACAATTGTTTTAGTTTGTAAAAGTTTATTCAAAATAAAATAGTACTAATTTATTAATATTCTAAAAATTAATAAGTGATTTAAAAAATGAATCTGTTTACCAAAGTAATTCAAATAATTATGGCCATTTCCATAATTATCGATTTGAAATCGTTATTACCTTTAGTTTGGTCATATAACAATTGTTTTTTATTAAACAAGTTTATTAGGAATAAAATAATAGTAATTTAATAATTTTTAAAAAGCTAATAAGTAAGAGATTTAAAAATTAAATCTATTTACCAAACCAGTTTAAATAGTTATGACTATTTAAACAATTCTATACTTCAAGTCATTCTAACCTTTTATTCTGTTATAAAACATTCTTTCTACTTATACAAGCTTATTTGAAATAAAATAATACTAATATAAAAATATTATGAAAATAAATAACTAAGAGATTTAAAAAATAAATTTGTTTGCCAAACTAGTTCAAATAGTTAAGACTATATGAACTATTATCTATTTTGAATCATTTTTGTTTTGTCATAAAACAAAATTTTCAATACATACTAGCTTATTCGAAATAAAATAAAATGAATTTATTCATAGTAAAAAATTAATATGTAAGAGATTTAAAAAAATAATTTTGTTTACCTAACCAATTCAAATAATTATGGTTATTTGAACAATTATCTATGTCAAATCGCTATGACCTTTTGTTTTGTCATAAAACAAATGTTTTTGTTCATATAAGTTTATTCGGAATAAAATAATACTAATATATTAATATTTCAAAAATTAATAAGAGATTTAAAAAATAAATTTATTTATCAAACTAGTTTAGATAGTTGACTATTTGAGCAATTATTTATTTTAAATTGTTATGACTTTTTGTTCTATTATAAAACAATAGTTTCTATTGTTTCAACCTTATTTGAATTAAAATAATACTAATTTATTAATATTTTAACAATTAATAAGTAAAAAAATTTAAAAATTAAATATGCTTACCAAACTAGATCAAATAGTCATGACTATTTGTATAATTATCCATTTCAAATCATTATGACCTTTTGTTTTGTCATAAAAAAATATTTTGGTTCATATAAGCTTATTCAAAATAAAATAATACTAAGTTATTAATATTATAAAAATTAATAATTAAGAGATTTAAAAAATGAATCTGTTTAATGAACAAGTTTAAATAATTATGATTATTTGAACAATTATTTGTTCAAAATCACTATAACCTTTTGTTTTGTCATAAAATATTTTTCTATTCATACAGGCTTATTTTGAATAAAATAATACAAATTTATTAATATTAAGACAATTAATAAATACAAGATTTAAAAAATAAATATGTTTATCAAACAAGTTCAAATAGTCATAAGTACTTGAATAATTATCTATTTCAAATCATTGTGACCTTTTGTTTTGTAATAAAACAATTGTTTCAGTTCATATAAGCCTATTTGAAATAAAATAATACTAATTTATTAATATTCTAAAAATTAATGAGTAAGAGAATTAAAAAATTAATATGTTTACTGAACATGTTCAAAAAACATTATGACCTTTTGTTTTGTCATTAAACAATTGGTTCTATTCATGCAAGCATATTTTGAATAAAATAATATAAACTTATTAATATTTCAAAAATTAATAAGTAAAAATTTATAAAAAATAAATATATTTTCTAAACATGTTCAAATAGTTGACTATTTTAACAATTATCTACTACAAATTGCTATAACCTTTTGTTTTGTCATAAACAAATTGTTCTGTTCATAAAAGCTTATTTAAAATAAAATAATACTAATTTATTAAAATTCCAAAATTAATAAGTAAAAGATTTAAAAAATAAATTAGTTTATCGAGTGAGTTCAAATAGTTATAACCCTATGAACAATTATTTATTTCAAATCATTATGATCTTTTGTTTTGTCATAAAACAATTGTTTCCATTCATACATTTTTATTTGAAATAAAATAATACTAATTTATTAATATTCTAAAAATTAATAAGTTGGAGGTTTAGAAAATAAATATGTTTACCGAACAAGTTTAAATAGTCATGTTTATTTGAATTATTATCTATTTCAAATTGTTATGACATTTTGTTTTGTCATAAAAGGATTATTTTGCTCATATAAAATTATTCAAAATAAAATAATATTAATTTATTAATATTTCAAAATTTAATAAGAGATTTAAAAATTAAATTTGTTTATTGAATCGGTTCAAATAGTTTTGACTAATTGAACAATTATCTATCTCAAATCATTATTATTTGTGTTTTGTCATAAGATAATTGCTTCTGTTCATACAAGTTTTTTCAGAGTAAAATATTGCTAAATTAATAATATTCTAAAAAATAATAAGTAAGAGGTTTAAAAAATAATTATGTTCACTGAACCAGTTCAAATAGTTAAGACTATTAGAACAATTATTTTATTTCGAATCATTCTAACCTTTTGTTTAGTCATAAAATAATTGTTTTAGTTCATACATGCTTATTTGAAATAAAATAATACTAATTTATTAATATTCAAAATATTAATAAACAAGGAATTTAAAAAAATAAATCTATTTATTGAACAAGTTCAAATAGTCATGACTATTTGAACAATTATCTATTTAGAATAAATATGACCTTTTGTTCTATCATAAAAAAATTGTTTCGATTCATAAAAGCTTATTCGAAATAAAATAATATTATTTTATTAATATTTAAAAAATTAACAAGTTAAAGATTTAAAAAATAAGCCAGTTTATCGAATCAGTTCAAATAATTATGGCCATTGAGTAATTATCTATCTCAAATTGTTATGAACTTTTGTTTTGTTATAAAACAATTGTTTTTCATCATACAAGCCTATTCAGAATAGCATAATACTAATTTATTAATATTTAAAGAATTAATAAGTGGGAAATTTAAAAAATAAATTTTGTTTTCCGAACTAGCTCCTATTTGAACAATTATCTATTTCAAATGTTATAACCTTTTATTCTATTATAAAATAATTGTTTCAATTCATATAAACCTATTCAAAATAAAATAATACTAATTTAATAGAATTTCAAAAGTTGACAACAATGAGATTTAAAAAATCAACCTATTTGCCAAAGTAGTTCGAACAATTATGAATGTATGAACAATTATATGTTTACCAAAAATTATGGCATTTTGTTTGGTCATATAACAATTGTTTTTCATCATTCAAGCTTATTCATAGTAAAATAATACTAATTTATTAATCTTTTAAAAATTAATAAATAAGAGATTTAAAAAATAAATCTGTTTATCGAACTAGTTCAAATATATCACTATTTAAACAATTGTAAACTTCAAATTGTTATAAGCTTTTGTTCTATCATAAAACAATTATTTTTGTTCACACAAGTTTATTTGGAGTAAAATAATACTAATCTAATAATATTCCAAAAATTAATAACTAAGAGAATTAAAAATTAATTTGTCTGTCGAATCAGTTCAAATATTTAAAGACAATATAAACAGTTATCTATTTCAAATCATTATGACCTTTGTTTTGTCATAAAATAAGTTTTTTCAAATTCAACTACTTATTTGGAATGAAATAAAAAGAATTTGTTAATCTTCCAAAAATTAAAAAGTAAGAGATCTAAAAAACAATTTAGTTTACCTAGCCAATTCAAATAATTATGATTATTTGAACAACTATCTAATTCAAATTGTTATGACTTTTTGTTTTGTCATAAAACAAATGTTTTTGTTCATATAAGTTTGTTTGGAATAAAGTAATACTAATCTATTAATATTTCAAAAATTAATAAGAGATTTAAAAAATAAATCTATTTATCAAATGACTTTAAATAGTTATGACTATTTAAGCAATTATTTATTTCAAATCGTTATGACTTTTTGTTCTATTATAAAACAATTGTTTCTATTCATATGAGCTTATTCAAGTTAAAATAATACTAATTGATTAATATTTTGACAATTAATAAGTAAAAACTTTAAAAAGTAAATATGTTTACCAAACTAGATCAAATAGTGATGACTATTTGAATAATTATCTATTTCAAATATTTGAATAATTATCTATTTCAAATCATTATGACATTTTGTTTTGTTATAAAAAAATTATTTCAATTCATATAAGTTTATTCAAAATAAAATAATACTAAGTTATTAATATTATGAAAATTAATAATTAAAAGATTTAAAAAATGAATCTCTTTACCAAACAAGTTTAAATAATTTTGACTATTTCGACAGTTATCTATTCAAAACCACTGTAACTTTTTCTTTTGTCATAAAATGATTTTTTCTATTCATACAAGCTTATTTTGAATAAAATAATACAAATTTATTAATGTTAAGACAATTAACAAGTTAAAGATTAAATAAAAAAATATATTTACTAAACAAGCTCAAATCTTTATGACTATTTGAAAAATTATTTATTTCAAACTGTTATAACTTTTTGTTTAGTCATAAAACAATTATTTCTATCATATATGCTTATTTTGATTAAAATAATATTAGTTTAGTAATATTTCGACAATTAATAAGTAGAAGATTTAAAAAATAAATACGTTTTTCAAACAATTTCAACTAGTCATAACTATTTGAATAATTATCTATTTGAAATCATTATGACCTTTTGTTTTGTAATAAAATAATTGTTTCAATTCATATAAGTTTATTTGAAATAAAATAATTCTAATTTATTAATATTTCAAAAATTAATGAATAAGAGAATTAAAAAATGAATCTGTTTATCAAACATGTTCAAATAATTATGAATATCTAAATAATTATCTAGTTAAAAATATTATGACATTTTTTTTGTCATAAAATATTTGGTTCTAATCATACAAAATTATCTCAAATAAAATAATATAAATTTGTTAATATTTCAAAAATTAATAAATAAAAATTTAAAAATAAATATAATTTCTAAACAATTTCAAATAGTTATGACTATTTGAATAATTATCTATTTCAAATCGTTATGACCTTTTGTTTTGTCATAAACCAATTGTTTCTATTCATAAAAAGTTTATTTGAAATAAAATAATTCTAATTTATTAAAATTTTAAAAATTAATAAATAAAAGATTTAAAAAGTAAATCTGTTTATTGAACGAGTTTAAATAATTATGACTATTTGAACAATTATTTATTTCAAATCATTATGATCTTTTATTTTATCATAAAACAATTGTTTCTATTCATATAAGTTTATTCGAAATAAAAATAATATTAATTTGTTAATATTCTTAAAATTAATAAGTTGGAGATTTAAAAAATAAATATGTTCATGAACAAGCTCAAATAGTCATGTCTATTTGAATTATTATCTATTTCAAATCATTATGATATTTTTGTTATGTCAAAAAACAATTGTTTCTATTCATACAAAATTATTCAAAATAAAATGACACTAATTTATTACTATTTCAAAAATTAATAAGATATTTTTCAAGACTAAATATTTATGTCAAACCAATTCAAATAGTTATGATATTTGTTTTGTCATAAAATAATTGTTTTTGTTCATCCAAGCTTAGTCAAAGTAAAATATTGTTAAATTAATAATAATCTAAAAATTAATAAAAGATTTTAAAAAAAGTGTTTGCCAAACCAGTTCAAATAGTTAAGACTATTAGAAAATTATCTATTTTAAATCATTCTGACATTTTGTTTGGTCATAAAATAATTTTTTTAGTTTATACGTGCTTATTCAAAATAAAATAATACTAATTTATTAATATTCAAAAAATTAATGAAAAACAAATTTAAAAATAATAAATTTGTTTACCAAACAAGTTCAAATAGTTATGACTATTTGAACAATTATCTATTTAAAATAAATATGACCTTTTGTTTAATCATAAAATAATTATTTTAGTTTATAAAAGCTTATCTGAAATAAAATAATATTACTTTATTATTACTTCAAAAATTGATATGTTAGAGATTTAAAAAATAAGTCAATTTATCAAATTGGTTTAGATAATTATGGTTATTTGAACAATTATCTATTTCAAATCGTTATGAACTTTTGTTTTTTCATAAAACAATTGTTTTTCATCATACAAGCCTATTTGGAATAAAATAATACTAATTTATCGATCTTTCAAAAATTAATAAGTAGGAGATTTAAAAAATAAATCTATTTACCTAACTAGTTCCTATTCGAATAATTGTCTATTTCAAATTGTTATAACCTTTTTTTTATTATAAAATAATTATTTCAGTTCATGTAGGCTTATTCAGAATAAAATAATACTAATTTAATAATATTTCAAAAATTAATAACTAAGAGATTTGAAAAATAAATTTGTTTGTCGAAGTAGTTCAAACAGTTAAAACTATAAGAATAATTATCTATTTCAAGTCATTATGACCATTTGTTTTGTCATAAAACAATTGTTTCAGGCCATAGGAGCTTATTCGAAATAAAATAATACTAATTAATTAATATTCCAAAAATTAATAAGTAAGTGATTTAAAAAGTGAATCTGTTTATCGAATCAGTTCAAATAATTATGGCCATGTTAATAATTATCTATTTCAAATTGTTATTACCTTTTGTTTTATCATATAACAATTGTATTTGAACATTAAAGATTATTCGAATTAAAATAATACTAATTTACTAATCTTTCAAAAATTAATAAGTAAGAGATTTAAAAAATAAATTTGTTTACCGATCTAGTTTATATAGTTATGACCATTTGAACAATTGTAAACTTTAAATTGTTATAACTTTTTGTTTTGTCATAAAATAATTATTTTTGTTCATATAAGCTTATTCGGAAAAAATAATACTAATCTAATAATATTCTAAAAAATAATAACTAAGAGAATTAAAAAATAAATTTATTTGTCAAACCAATTTAAATATTTAAGACTATATGAACAATTAACTATTTCAAACTGTTATGACCTATTGTTTTGTCATAATATAGCTTTTTTTTTAATTTATACTAGCTTATTTGGAATAAAATAAAATGAATTTATTAATATTTCAAAAATTAATAAGTATGAGATTCAAAAAATAATTCTGTTTATCTAACTAGTTTAAATAATTATGATTATTTGAATAATTATCTATTTCAAATCATTATGACCTTTTGTTTTGTCATAAAACAAATATGTTTGTTCATATAAGTTTGTTCAGAATAAAGTAATACTAATTTATTAATATTTCAAATATTAATAAGAGATTTAAAAAATAAATCTATTCATCAAACTAGTTCAAATAGTTATGATTATTTAAGTAGTTATTTATTTCAAATCATTATGACTTTTTGTTCTATTATAAAACAATTGTTTCTATTCATACATGTTTATTCAGATTAAAATAATACTAATTTATTAATATTTTGATAATTAATAAGTAAAAAATTTAAAAAATAAATATGTTTACCGAACTAGATCAAATAATTATGACTTTTTGAATAATTATCTATTTCATATCGTTATGACCTTTTGTTTTGTCATAAAAGAATTGTTTCAATTCATATAAACTTTTTCAAAATAAAATAATATTAATTTATTAATAATCCAAAAATTAATAATAAAGAGATTTCAAAAATGAATCTATTTATTGAACAAGTTTTAAAAATTATAATTGTTTGAACAATTATTTATTTGAAATCGCTATAACCTTTCATTTTGTCATAAAAGAATTTTTTCTATTCATACAATTTTATTTCAAATAATATAATACAAATTTATTAATTTAAGATAATTAGTAGGTAAAATATTTAAAAGATAAATCTATTTATTGAACAAGTTCAAATCATTATGACTATTTATCCAATTATTTATTTCAACTTGTTATGACTCTTTGTTTTGTCATAAAACAATTGTTTATGTTCATACATGTTTATTCATATTAAAATAATATTAATTTATAAATATTTTGACAAGTAACAAATACAATATTTAAAAAATAACTATGTTTATTAAACAAATTCAAATAGTCATGTCTACTTGAATAATTATCTATTTCGAAACATTATAACCTTTTCTTTTATAATAAAACAATTGTTTTAGTTCATATAAGTTTATTTGAAGTAAAATAATATTAATTTATTAATATTTCAAAAATTAATGAGTAAGAGAATTCAAATAAGAATCTGTTTATCAAAAAAGTTCAAATAGTTATGACTATCTGAATAATTATCTATTTCAAAACATTATGACCTTTTGTTTTGTCATAAAACAATTAGTTTTGTTCATGCAAGCTTATTTTGAATAAAATAATTTAAATTTATTAATATTCCAAAAATTAATAAGAAAAAAATATGTATTCTGAACATGTCCAAATAGTTATGACTATTTAAACAATTATCTGTTTCAAATTGTTATGACCTTTAGTTTTGTCATAAGCCAATTGTTTCTATTCATAAAAGCTTATTTGGAAAAAAAATAATACTAATTTATTAAATTACTAAAAATTAATAAGTAAAAATTTAAAAAGTAAATCTATTTAACAACTAGTTTAAATAGTTATGACTATTTGAATAATTATTTATTTCAAATCATTTTGATATTTTGTTTTGTCATAAAACAATTGTTTCTATTCATACAAGTTTATTCGAAATAAAATAATACTAATTGATTAATATTCTAAAAATTAATAAGTTGAAGATTTAAAAAATTAATCTGTTTACCGAACAAGTTCAAATAGTCATGTCGATTTGAACTATTATCTACTTCAAATTGTTATGACATTTTGTTTTGTCATCAAACAATTATTTTTATTCATACAAAAATATTCAAAATAAAATAATACTAATTTATTAATATTTCAAAAATTAATAAGAGATTTAATAACTAAATGTATTTACCAAACCAGTTTTAATAGTTATGACTATTTCAACAATGATTTATCTCAAATTAGGATGATTTTTGTTTTGCCATAAAACAATTGTTTCTGTTCATATAAGCCTATTCAGAGTAAAATATTGCTAAACTAATAAAATTCTAAAAATTAATAAATAAGAGATTTAAAAAATAAATGTGTTTGTTAAACTAGTTTAATAGCTAAGACTACTAGAATAATTATCTATTTCAAAACATTCTAACCTTTTGTTTTATCATAAATTTTTTTTTTAGTTCATACAAGCTAAATGGAAATAAATTGATATAATATTATTAACATTCAAAAAGTTAGTAAACAAGAAATTTTAAAAAATAAATTTATTTACCAAACAAGTTCAAATAGTTATGACTATTTGAATAATTATCTATTTAAAATCATTATGACCTTTTGTTTTATCATAAAATAATTGTTTTAGTTCAAAAAAGCTTATCCAAAATAAAATAATATTACTTTATTAATATTTCAAAAATTAAGAAGTTGGAGATTTAAAAAATAAATTAGTTTATCGAATCAATTCACATAATTATCGCCTTTTGAATAATTATCTATTTCAAATAGTTATGAACTTTTGTTTTGTCATAAACAATTGTTTTTCACCATACAAGACTATTTGAAATAAAAAAATACTAATTTATTAATATTTCAAAAATTAATAAGTAGGAGAATTAAAAAATAAATATACTTACTAAACCAGTTTAAATAATTAGTACTATTTGAATAATTATATATTTGAAATAGTTATAACCTTTTATTTTATCATGAAATAATTATTTATAATCATACATGTTTATTCAAAATAAAATAATACTAATCTAATATTATTATGAAAATTAATAACTAAGAGATTTAAAATAAAATTTGTTTGCTGAACCAATTCAAATAGTTAAGACTATATGAATAATCATCAATCTTAAATCGTTATGACCTTTTATTTTGTCATAAAACAAGTGTTTTTGTTCATATAAGTTTGTTTTGAATAAAATAATATTAATTTATTAATATTTTGAAAATTAATAAAAGATTTAAAAAATAAATCTATTTACCAAACCAATTCGAATAGTTATAACAATTTGAACAATTATTTATTTCAAATCACTATAGCCATTTGTTTTGTCATAAAATAATTGTTTCTATTGATACAGTCTTATTCGAAATAAAGTAAAGCTAATTTATTGATATTCTAAAAATTAATAAGAAATGGATTTAAAAAATGAATTTGTTGGCCTAACCAGTACAAATAGTTATAATTCTTTGAACAATTATCTATTTCAAAGTTTTATGACCTTTATTTTATTACAAAACAATTGTTTCTGTTCATACAAGCTGACTCAGAATAACATAATTCTAATTTATTAATATTTCAAAAATTAATAAGTAAGAGATTTAAAAACTGAATTTGTTTATCAAACAAGTTAAAATAGTTATGACTATTTGAACAATTATCTATTTCAAATCACTATTACCTTTTGTTTAGTCATAAAATATAATTTTCTATTCATACAAGCTTATTTCAATTAAAATAATACAAATTTATTAATATTTAGATAACAAATAAGTAAAAGATTTAAAAATAAATCTATTTACCGAGTAAGTTCAAATAGTAACAAATATTTCAATAATTATTTATTTCAAATTGTTATGACTTTCTGTTTTGTCATAAAACAAATTTTTTTGTTCATAGAAGCTTATTTGGATTAAAACAATATTAATTTATTAATATTTCAATAATTAATAAGTAAAAGATTTTAAAAATAAATATGTTTACCGAATAAGTTCAAATAGTCATAACTACTTGAATAATTATCTATTTCAAATCGCTATGACCTTTTGTTTTATTATAAAACGATTGTATCTGTTCGTATACACTTATTCAAAATAAAAAAATACTAATTTATTAATATTCCAAAAATTAATGAGTAAGAGATTTAAAATATAAATTTATTTACTGAACAAATTCAAATAGTTATGACTATTTGAACAATTATCTATTTCAAATTGTTATGACCTTTTGTTTTGTCATAAAATAATTATTTCTATTCATACAAGCTTTATTTCAAATAATATAATATAAATTTATTAATATTCTAAAAATTAATAAATAAAAATTTAAAAAATAAATATGTGTTTTGAATACGTTCAAATAGTTATGACTATTTGAATAATTATCTATTTCAAATAGTTGTGACCTTTTGTTTTGTTATAAACCAATTGTTTTTGTTCATACAATCATATTTAAAATAAAATAATATTAATTTATTAATATTCCAAAAACTATTAAGTAAAAAATATAAATAGTAAATTTATTTACCGAGCAAGTTCAAATAGTTATGATCTTTTGTTTTGTCATAAAATAATTGTTTCTATTCATACAATTTATTCAGAATAAAACAATACTAATTTATTAATATTATGAAAATTAATAGGTAGGAAATTTGAAAAATAAATACGTTTACCGACTGAGTTCAAATAGTCATGTCCATTTGAACAACTATCTATTTCATATCATTATAACCTTTTGTTTTGTCATAAAAAAATTGTTTCTGTTTATGCAAAATTATTCAAATTAAAAAAAATGCTAATCTATTAATATTGTGAAACTAATAAGAGATTTAAAAACTAAATCTTTTTATCAAAACAGTTCAAATAGTTATAATTATTTAAATAATTATCTATCTCAAATCATTATGATCCTTTTTTTGTCATAAAACTATTGTTTCTTTTCATACAAGCTTATTTGGATTAAAATAATATTAATTTAATAGTATTTCAAAATTAGTAAGTAAGAGATTTAAAAAAAAAGTGTTTGCCAAACCAATTCAAATCGTTAAGACTATTAGAATAATTATATATTTCAAATTGTTTTAACCTTTTGTTTAGTCATAAAACAATTATTTCAGTTCATACAAACTTATTTAGAATAAAATAATACTAATTTATTAATATTCAAAAAATTAATGAGCAACAAATTTTAAAAAATAAATCTCTTTACCGAACAAGTTCAAATAGATTGATTATTTGAACAATTATCCATTTAAAGTTGTTACGACATTTTGTTTTATCATAAAATAATTGTTTCAGTTCACAAAAATTTATCCAAAATAAAATAATACTATTTTATTAATATTAAAAAAATTAATAAGGAAGAGATTTAAAAACTAAAGTTGTTTTCTAAATTAATTCAAATAGTTATAATTATTTGAATAAATATCAATCTCAAATAGTTATGATCTTTGTTTTCTCATAAAACAATAATTTCTGATCATACAAGCTTATTCTAATAAAAATAATACTAATTTAATAATATTTTGAAAATTAATAAGAGTTTTAAAAAATAAATGTGTTTGTCAAACTAGCTTAAATAGTTAAGATTATTAGAATAATGATATATTTTAAATCGTTCTAACCTTTTGTTTAGTTATATAATAATTGTTTCAGTTCATACAAGATTATTTAGAATAAAATAATACTAATTTATTAATATTTGAAAAGTTAATAAGCATGAGATTTGAAAAAATAAATATGTTCACCAAACAAGTTTAAATAGTTTTGACTATTTGAACAATTATCTATTTACAATCATTATGTCAATTTGTTTTGTTATCAAACAATTGTTTTAGTTCATAAAGCTTATCCAAAATAAAATAATACTACTTTATTAATATTTGAAAATTAATAAGAGATTTAAAAAAAACCAATTTACCAAATTAGTTCATATAATTATGGCCATTTAAACAACTATCTATTTCAAATTGTTATTACCTATTGTGTTGTCATAAAACAATTGCTTTACAACATACAAGCTTTTTTGAAAAAAAATAATATTAATTTATTAATATCTCAAGACTTATTAAGTAAGAGATTTAAAAAGTAAATTTGCTTACTAAAGCATTTCAAATAGTTTTGACTATTTTAATAATTATCTATTTCAAATCATTATAACATTTTATTTTGTCATCAAAAATCAGTTTTGTTCATACTATTTTATTTGGAATAAAACAATACTAATTTAATAATATTTCAAAACTTAATAGCCAAAAAAATTAAAAAATAAATCTAATTGCTGAACTAGTTCAAATAATTAAGACTATATGAATGATTATCTATTTCAAATCGTTATGACCTTTTCTTTTGTTGTAAAACAATTATTTTGTTTGTATAAGATTATTTAGATTAAAATAATATTAATTTAATAATATTTTGAAAAATAATAAGAGATTTAAAAAATAAATTTATTTAATAAATCAGTTTAAATGGTTAAGACTATTAGAATAATTATATATTTCAACTCATTCTGGCATTTTATTTAGTCATAAAACAATTATTGTAGTTCATACCAGCTTATTTAGAATAAAATAATACTAATTTGTTAATATTCTAAAATTTAATAGGCAGGAGATTTAAAAGATATATCTGTTTACCAAACAAGTTCAAATAGTCATGTCCATTTAAACAATTATCTATTTCAAATCGTTAAACCTTCTATTTTGTCATAAAATAATTGTTTCTTTTAATGCAAAATTATTCAAAATAAAATAATACTAATCTATTAATATTTTAAAAATTAATAAGAGATTTAAAAACTAAATTTATTTATCGAAACAATTCAAATAGTTATGACTATTTGAATAATTATCTATCTCAATTCGTTATGATATTTATTTTGTCATAAAACATTTGTTTCTTTTCAAACAAGCTTATTTGGATTCAAATAATACTAATTTAATAATATTCCAAAAATTAATAAGTAAAAGATTTAAAAAAATAAATGTGTCTGTCAAATCAGTTTAAATAGTTATGACTATTGGAACAATTTTCTATTCTAAATTGTTCTAACCTTTTGTTTGATCATAAAATAATTATTTCAATTTATACAAGCTTATTCATAATAAAATAATATTAATTTATTATCATTTGAAAAATTAATGAGCAAGAGATTTAAAAAAATAAATCTATTTACCTAACAACTCTAAATAGATTTTCCTATTTGAAAAATTATCTATATAAAGTCATTATGACTTCTTGTTTTGTCATAGAACAATTGTTTTAGTTTATTATAACGTATAAATCTGTAGACCTATCACTAGACATAGACTTTAAGGACTAGCCACCAATCTTTTTTGTGAATGTGTGATTGAACACCTGACAAAATTTGTCCCATTTAAAAAGGAATCCAAAGATTGACGTAGGTATCTTTAAATAGTAGATTCTAGTCCATAAAACTAAAGTTTAGGTCCAATAATATGGTTATGCGTGATGAAGGTTATAGCATACTCACAGCACCTATTCAAAAGATGGTACCAATCTAATTTCAAGGTATCCAAGCTTTAAAACATATCTAAAATTTACCAAATAATTTAATATAGGAAAATTTCCTTAAATTACTCCAATATGTTGGTAATAATTTAAGAACATTTCCTTACCTCAAGAGTGTTCAAGGAGACCATTTGTCTCACTTTGAAGAGGCTATGTTATCAGATTCATTTAATTTTGCTTTTGGAAATAAATATCTATAAATAATATTTATAGTAAAAAATGTCCTCTAATCTATTAGTAAGACTCTTTGTTGCAAATTATCTTCCAATTTGTTAGTAGGATTTTATGCAAAATAAAACAAGAAATATTATTTTATTATTTTATTTTTTAAAAAACTTGAATATTTTAAATTATAAAGCTCTCTAATATGTTGGTAAAACCTTATTTTGGACATTAGCCCTTAGATCTATTGGTAAGACTTTTTATTTTTTTAAAATAAGAAAAGGTTATAAGGTTTTCTAATATGTTGGTAAAACTCTATTTAAAAAAAAAATGATTGCCTTCCAATCTGTTAGTAAGACTTTTATTTAAATACGTTTTATGAAAATATATTTAAATAATAATAGATAATCAAATAAATAAATAAATAAGATAGTTAAATAAATAAAATACCTGAAGTCAGCTCAACTAAGCGGCTAGGCTGTGTGGCTTACTAGAATAAATCCTCATAATTCCAAATTTTGTAACGAATTCCAAAAAAAATAAACCTATTTCCAGAAATCGTATTTTTTTTGAATGATTTTGCTCTCTTACTTTTTCAACAGTTTTCGTATAATCTTTTTTTTCCTCCATGTTCTTTGTATGCCTCAGAACAATTTATAGGGATTTTTTTAGTAAAAAATTTTAGGGTTCCATTGATTGTCAAGGATTTTCAAAGATTTTTTAAATCTCTTTAATTTAGGTAAAATCAATTTAACAAAAACCCTAGCTTTGATGCTCTGTGATCCTTTTTTATTCGATTTCCTATTTCATACAAGTTAAGAAAAAAATCCTAAAAATTCCTCCTTTACCCGATTCTTGTAGAAGATTTCTAGAAAATTTTGTTTGATTTTCTTTTCTTTCCTTTTTTTTATTTATATAGTTTTTATTAAAGAATAAACAAACAAATAAAAATAAAATATTTGTTGGGGCAAAGCCCACATCAAAGTAACATATATTGGGCTCAAAGCTTGACAATCTTGACAAAATTGAAACCAAGTATTTGGATGCATGCCTCGAATGAAATGAAGTGTCTATAGTCACCCCTCTTTGTACATTCTTATAATGTAAAAATGATGCAAAGACATAAACAAACATTGAATCCAATTTAACTCAAGCAATTTTAAAAGGGTGTGATTTTCAAAAAATTTAAAAAAGTTCCTCTAAACAGAGGTATAAAGCTTAAAAACTTTGATAACTCCTCTAAACAAAGGTTCAACAAATTAAACTCCTTTTTACAGAGGCAAACAAATTTAAATTAAGAAATGAGCTCCTCTATACAAGGCTAAACAACTTTAAAATAAGAAATAGGCTCCTCTATATAAAGGATAAACAACTTTAAAATAGAAAATGGGCTTCTCTATACAGAGGCCAAACAACTTTAAAATTAAGAAATGAGCTCCTCTATATAAAGGCTAAAACAACTTTAAATTAAGAAATAGGCTCCTCTATATAGAGGCTAAGCAAGTTTAAAATAAGAAATGAGCTCCTCTATATAAAGGCTAAAACAACTTTAAATTAAGAAATAGGCTCCTCTATATAGAGGCTAAGCAAGTTTAAAATAAGAAATGGGCTCTTCTATACAGAGGCCAAACAACTTTAAAATATGAAATGGGCTCCTCTATATAGAAGCTAAACAACTTTAAAATTAAGAAATGGGCTCCTTTATACAAAGGCTAAACAACTTTAAAAACTTTAAATAGGAAATGCCAAAAGACATCCATTCACCTAGGTCTAAAAAAAATTTAGCATGACATCCAAAGATTCACAATTTGAAAATTCAAGGGTTCACAAACTGCAAAGATTCACAAGGTTCCATAAGAAAAATTAAAAAATTCCAATACCCCAAGATTCACAAAAAATTCATAATGATTTCAAAATTCTAAAAAAATCAAGATCCACAAAGGTTTACAGGAATTCCAAGTTTCTCAAAGATTCCAAAAGTTTGTAATGATTCAAGATTCTCAGAGGTTCTAGATTCACAAAGATTACAAGTGTCACAGAGATTCCAAATTCTCAAAGATTCCAAGTTTTGTAAAGGTTCCAGATTTGCAAAGTTTTTAGATTTGCAAAACCTTTTAGATTTTCAGAGGTTCTAGATTTGTAAAGGTTCCAAGTTTCATAAAAGTTCTAGATTCGTAAGAATTTTAGTTTCCCAAGTATCTAGAAATTTACTAGAATTAAGGTTCCTAAGACTTTCAAATTTGCAAGGATCTAAGTTTTGTAAGAACTTCAGGTACACAAGAGCTTCAAGTTCTCAAGAATTTCAAGTTTGCAAAAACTTCAAGTTTGTAAGAATTTTAGGTTTGCAAGAATTTAAGATTCACAAGAATTTAAGGTTCATAAGAATTTAATATTTGCAAGAATTTAAGGTTTGCAAGAATTTTTAGATTCGCAAACTATAATGCAAGATTAAAAAATTCACTTTCAAAGGATTTTTTTTAGTGATTCACATCCAAAATTCAAATTTCCATATTTGAAAATTTTATATATTCATATCAAAGGTTTCAAGGCTCACCACCAAAATTCAAAGATTCTCATTTGAAAAATTTTAGGAATTCCCATCCAAAATTTCAAAGATTTTCATTCAAAAAATTTTAAAGATTCACATCCAAGGTTTCAAAGGTCTTTTTCCAAAAACTTTATGGCTTCACATTCAAAGATTTTCATTCAAAAAAATTTTAGGGTTTCACATCCAAAATTTCAAATATTCTCATTTGAAAAGCTCCTTTAAACAATGACTTTATAACTTTAAAAGTTTGGAAAGTTTTCCTTATCCAAAAATTTCAACATGAAAGATTTTCCTCATTTGAGGAATCAAAAGTCAAACATTTTCTCCCAACAAAGACAAATGTCATGCTAATAATGCGAATGCCTTCTAAATGATGCAAATGCAACAATCCATATTTTCAATGAATGATGAAAATGCTAATGTCATACAGTGATTCAAATGTTCCAACCATGATGCAAATACATGCCCCAACCACGGTGCAAATACAATTATCAAGGATTTAAATACAATGTAAACATAATATATGTAATGCAAATGTCACTACATTAATGCCGTGAAATTTCAATTGTGGTAACAAGGTTTTCAAAACTGCACCATTCCTTCTTATCTTTTCAATACTAACCATTGCAAATATATATATATGTCAACTGATCCATATTATTTTCCTTATTTGGTACCAACTCATAGGTTTTATCGACCAATCCTTTGCCGTGTTCATCATTGGGTCACCTCATTTGCCATTTTCAAATCATTTTCTCAAGCTTCTTTCATTTTTTTCATCTTAGATTTCATTCAAAAGAATGGAAAAATCTTTTACAAAACATTGTCATTCATTTATTTATCATCATTCTAATTCAAGGCAAATATGATACATTTCCTCAATTCATTTATGGGATGCAAACTTGGTAAAGAATAAGAAAAATAAGTATTCATTAAAGGAAATCTGGTCAAGAATAAATCAAGGATGAATAAGAGTAAAATACTATAGAAATGAAGTATTAACATCTAAAATAATGATTATTCAAACAATTCAAAACTCTAACTTAGAATTCTTTCTCAAAAACACATTTCATCGATATTCTTAATTTTTTAGCCAATAATCATCCATAGATTCTCAAATGAAGCTATTTTCTAGAATCTTTATTTTTACTTAAATTGCCCTTTTGGGTTTTCAGTTTAAGTTTTTTTTTTTTGCTTTTTTTGCACATCTTTTTCTAATCTTTTCTTTGCATTTTTCTTTTCCTTTTATCTATTAGTGACACTTTGATCAAAATCTCAAACAATCCAATGACAAACTTGCCTTGGTTCAATTCATGATTTCTAATTCGAGTATTCATATTCAACCAAAATGGACTTTTTAAAGGATGTAATATAGGCTAGGGTGGGGCATTATGAAAGAAATGGATAAAATAGGCCTAAAATGTATTTGAAGAGTAATCAAACCAAGGATCATTTCTTTCTAAATAGAGCACCTTGATAGTTTATCCCATCAATTTCTTTTTTTTTCCTTCTTGTTTCTTTCTCTTTTTTTTTTCTTTTTTTTTTATTTTTCATCATTTTTAAGAAATATTTAAGCACAAAAGGGCTTTGCTTATGAAATCACTAAGGATCTCAATTTTTAAAGTTTCTCAAACTATGCCCTTAGTGTGGGGTGATCTTTGGCAAAGGTTGAAAGAAAATTTTAACAAGCTCGAATGAGGTAGCAAGGGGTAATTTTACTTTTTTTGTGAAGGATAGAAGAAAGATGGTTATTTTTCATCTCAAATATGAATACTCTCAATGAAGAACATTCATTGACCAAAAACAAAGATTACATTTTGCATCAACTTCATCTTTCAGTGAGCAAAATTCTTTGCCAAATTTATCTTTTTTTATTCAGCAATCCTAATGAATCAACAATATCAATTTATCAATATGAGTGATGTTCTCAAAAGCAAATGTTGAATTATTGTCATGATTGTCTAAATCTTCATTATTTGGAATTTGGGAATAGATATAAAAAAAATATATTAAAAAGTAAAAGCATATGATGATGATTCACAAAAAAGAAAAAGTGTCATGAAAATGCATCATATCTATCACTTTTATTAAAATGATGAAAAATAAAATGAAATTCAAGTACATAAAAAAAGTCCATTATTCCAAAGAAATCCTAAAATGATGAATAGTTCAAATCAGCCTTCCCACAATTATGCCCTTGGGTGATTAGGCAAAGGGCCTTTATTAACAATCAGCTCCCCTGATTCATTGAAGCTTATTGAGCCTACTCGGATCAAACTTAGCATCTTATGCTTGAAAGCAATGTATGTTTCCATAGAGTGGCCCACTTTCTCATTATGGTAATCACATGTAGCATTAACATTGTATCATATGGGATAAGGTGGCTTTAATGGTTCTAAAAGAACTAGGGATACTAGGTCATTCTTGACCAATTTGGGGAATAACTCAATATAGATTATAGGGATAGAATCTATGTGAGCACTCTTTTGGTTGCCTTTGGATCTTCCCAAATCACTCACTTAATTGTAAGGCCTTGAAACTAGTGTATTAACAAAACTAGACCCATATGTAGGTGCGTGAAAGGCTGGTTAATAAGGAAAAGGAACAATGTTGGTCATGGTTGGGTAATGAGGCTGGTAGGGGACTTGTGCAATATTATTGACTATCGAGCAGTAAGTAGGATAAATATATGGTGAACATAGAGCATAACTTATGAATTATTATCCTTCAAAACTTACCATTTAGGCTTTAGCTTCTTTCTTCTTAGGTATCCCACTTTTCTTGGTACTATTGGCTTCTTCTTCTTTAAGCTTGCCATTCTTGATGACATTTTAAATAATCTCTCCTAAGATCACCATGTCAGCAAAGTTCTTTGCAGTGTTCCCTATCATCTTCTCATAATAAGGTACTTTTAAGGTATTAATGAATAGGACAATTATTTCCTTCTCAATTGGAGGAGGTTGAACTTGAGTAGCCATATCCTTCCGTCGTTGAGCATATTCTTTGAATGATTTTGTTGCCTTTTTTTCCATGCTTTTGTAAAGAAAGGTGATTAGAGGCCAAGTCAATAATGTGGCAATACTGATTAATAAACGCTTGAGCAAGTTCATTCTAAGAGCATATGTGGGTTCGATCTAGCTGAACATACCACCTTGTAATTAAGCTGGTAAGGCTATCTTGGAACACATGCATCAAGAGCTTTTCATCATTGGTGTAGATAGCCATTTTCTGATAGTAAATAGTGACATGTGTGATCAAACATTTAATACCATTGTACTTATCAAAAACAAGGACCTTGAATTTTGGTAGGATTATAACATTTGGGACTATGTAAACGCCGACCGTATCCATAGAGCCATAAAAGTATATACCCTCAATTGCACAAAGTCTCTCCTCCAATATGTTCATCTTGTAATCAACTTTAGAGTCTTTCAAACTTTCAACCACCTCTAATTTCAATTTTTCATTCTCTTTAAGGTCATTTAAGTTAGGGACTAGGACTGGCTCTACTGTCTTTTCAATGAAGATAGGATTAGCAAAACTTTTAAAATTTTCTTAAGTTAGTTTAAATTGCATTCCTATATAAGCATACGCTATGAGGAGTATGAATTATTGTGATGAAGTGCCTTGACTGGACTGGGCTTGAAGTGGGCTATGACTAGCAGGATACAGAAGATCAATAATATCCTACAAGAAATGGTTATTAGGTTTATATCTTTTTCTACAATCTTTTTTTTATTCAACTTGTCTAATGCTTTAAGGATTTTGTTTAACTCCCCTTTGATTTCTTCTTGAGCCTTTTCTAACTTCTCAACACGATTTGCATTTGCTTGCACCATTTGCTTGACTAGAGCTCAGGTGTTGTACTGGTGGTGAGTTGGTCGAGCTATCTTTAAACCTTGGTTTTCCACAATTAGGGTGATATTTATAGTGATTTCTATGGAACCATCCAATTATGCATGAGATTGAATGTAGAAATGTATGTCCTATTTAAAGAGGAGTCCCAAGATTGACTTAGGTATCTTTAAATAGATTCTAGTCCATGAAACCAAAGTTTAGGTCTAAGAGTACAGTTATGGGTGAGAAACATTATAACACCCTTACAGCACCTATCCAAAAGATGGTACCAATATGATTTCAAGTTATCCAAGCCTTAAAACATGTCTAAAATTTACCAAATAATTTAATATTGAAAATTTTTCTTAAATTACTCCAATATGTTGATAATAATTTAAGAATATTTTCTCACTTTAGGAGTATTCAAAAAGACTATTTGTCATGCTTTGAAGAGGCTCCATTGTCAGATTCATTTAATTTGGCTTCTAGAAATAAATATCTATAAATCGAGTTTATAGTAAAAAAATGTCTCCCAATCTATTAGTAAGACTTTTTGTTGAAACTAGTTGTCCAATTTGTTAGTAAGATTTTATGCAAAATAAAACAAGAAATATTATTTTATTTTAAACTTGATTTTTTTTAAAATTATAAGGTTCTCCAACATGTTGGAAAACCTTATTTTGGAAAAAACATTGGCCCTCCAATCTGTTAGTAAGACTTTTTATTTTTATTTTTTAAAATAAAAAAGGGGTTATAAGGTTTTCCAATATGTTGGGAAAACCCTTTTTTTTTTAAAAAATGATTGCTTTCCAATATAATGGTAAGGCTTTTATTTAAATATGTTTTTATAAAAATATATTTAAAGAATAATAGATAATCAAATAAATAAATAAAATAGTTAAATAAATAAAAATCAAATCAAATAAAAAAATTGAAGTCAGCTCAGCTAAGTGACTAGGTTGCACAACTTACTAGAATAAATCCTTACAATTTTAGATTCTACAAAAAATTCCTAAAAAAAGAAAAAAAACTACTGCTAGAAATCATATTTTTTTTTAATGATTTTCCCCTCTTTTTTTCTCAAGAGTTTTCGTACAATCTTTTTCTCCCTCTCTGTTCTTTGTTTACCTTAGCACAATTTTTAGGGATTTTCTAGTTAGAAATTTTAGGGTTCCATTGATTGTTAAAGATTTTCAAAGATTTTTTTAAATCCCTTTAATTTAGGTAAAATCAATTTAACAAAAACTCTAGCTTTGATGCTCTGTGATCTTTTTTTATTTGATTTCCTATTTCACGCAGGTTAAGAAAAAACCCTAAAAATCCCTCTTTGCCCGATTCTTGTACAAGATTTTTAGAAAATTCTAGTTGATTTTCTTTTCTTTCTTTTTTTATTTATTTAGTTTTTATTAAAGAATAAGAAACAAATAAAAATAAATATTTTAGGGCAAAGCCTACATCAAAGTAACATACATTGGGCTCAGAGTCCAACAATCTCAACAAAATCAAACTAAGAATTCATGCCTTGGATGAAATGAAGTGTCTACATTGTTCATAAAAACTTATCTGAAATAAAATATTACTACTTTATTACTATTTCAAACATTAATAAGCAAGATATTTAAAAACTAAAGCTATTTTCCAAACCAGTTAAAATAGTTATAACTATTTTAACAAATATCAATCTTAAATCGTTATGATCTTTATTTTTTTAATAAAAAATTGTTTTTGATCATACAAGCTTATTTGGATGAAAATAATACTAATTTAATAACATTTCAAAAATTAATAAGAGATTTAAAAAATAAATGTGTTTGCTAAACCAGTTTAAATAGTTAATACTATTAAAATAATTATTTATTTGAAATCATTGGAACTTTTTGTTTAGTCATATAATACTTGTTTTAGTTCATACAAGCTTATTTGGAATAAAATAATACTAATTTATTAACATTCAAAAAAATTAATAAGCAAGAAATTTGAAAAAATAAATCTATTTATCGAATAAGTTCAAATAATTATGACTATTTGAATAATTATCTATTTAAAATCATTATGACATTTTGTTTTGTCAAAAAACAATTGTTTTAGTTCATAAAAGCTTATCCAAAATAAAATAATACTACTTTATTAATATTTCAAAAATTAATAAGTTAGAGATTTAAAATAAATTAGTTTCCTGAATTAATTAAAATAATTATGGCCATTGAACAACTATCTATTACAAATCATTATTACCTTTTGCTTTGTCATAAAACAATTGCTTTTCAACATACAAGCTTATTCGAAATAAAATAATACGAATTTATTAATATTTCAAGAATTAATAGGAGATTTAAAAAATAAATTTATTTATTGAACTAGTTCAAATAATTATGACTATTTGAACATATCTATTTCAAATTGTTATAGCCTTTTGTTCTATCATAAAACAATTGTTTTTGCTCATACAAGCTTATTTGGAGTAAAAAATGCTAATTTAGTAAAATTCCAAAAATTAATAACTAAGAGATTTTAAAAATAAATTAGTTTGCCGAACCAGTTCAAATAGTTAAGACTATGAATGATTATTTATTTCAAATTGTTATGATTTTTTGTTTTATCATAAAATAATTATTTCAGCTCAAGCAAGTTTATTTGGTAAACAAATTTATTTTTTAAATGGACATGACTATTTAAACTTTTTTGATAAATAAATTTCTTTTTTAAATCTCCAACTTATTAATTTCTAGAATATTAATAAATTAGTATTATTTTGTTTTGAATAAACTTATATTAATAGAAACAATTGTTCTATGCAAAACAAAAGATCATAACTATTTGAATAAATAATTGTTCAAATAGTCGTAACTATTTGAACTTGCTCGATAAATAGATTTATTTTTAAATCTTTTAATTATTAATTTTTGAAATATTAATAAATTAGTATTGTTTTATTTTGAATATGCTTGTATGAACAGAAACAATTGGTTTATGATAAACAAAAGGTCAAAACTATTTGAATAAAATAATATTAATTTATTCAAAATAACATAATTCTAATTTATTATTATTTCAAAGAAACTTATTTGAACAAAATTATTTGTTTTACGACAAAACAAAAGGTCATAATGATTTGAAATAGATAATTATTCATATAGCCTTAACTATTTGAATTGGTTTGGCAAACAAATTTATTTTTTAAATCTCTTAGTTTTTAATTTTCATACTATTATTAGACTAGTATTATTTTTTTTCCAAAATAAGCTGGTCTGAGCATAAATAATTGTTTTATGACAAAACAAAAGGTTATAACAATTTGAAATGTATAATTATTCAAATAATCATAACTTTTTGAACTAGTTTGGTAAACAAAAAATATTATGCTTATTAATTTTTGAAATATTAATAAATTAGTATTATTTTATTCTGAATAGACTTGAATGATGAAAAATAATTTTTTTATGATAAAATAAAAGTTTATAACAATTTGAAATAGATAACTATTTAAATGGCCATAATTATTTGAATTGATTTGATAAACTAATTTATTTTTTAAATCTCCAACTTATTAATTTCTAGAATATTAATAAATTAGTATTATTTTGTTTTGAATAAACTTATATTAATAGAAACAATTGTTCTATGCAAAACAAAAGATCATAACTATTTGAATAAATAATTGTTCAAATAGTTGTAACTATTTGAACTTGCTCGATAAATAAATTTATTTTTAAATCTTTTAATTATTAATTTTTGAAATATTAATAAATTAGTATTGTTTTATTTTGAATATGCTTGTACGAACAGAAACAATTGGTTTATGATAAATAAAAGGACAAAACTATTTGAATAAAATGATATTAATTTATTCAAAATAACATAATTCTAATTTATTATTATTTCAAAGAAACTTATTTGAACAAAATTATTTGTTTTATGACAAAACAAAAGGTCATAATGATTTGAAATAGATAATTATTCATATAGCTTAACTATTTGAATTTGTTTGGCAAACAAATTTATTTTTTAAATCTCTTAGTTTTTAATTTTCATACTATTATTAGACTAGTATTATTTTTTTTCCAAAATAAGCTGGTTTGAGCATAAATAATTGTTTTATGACAAAACAAAAGGTTATAACAATTTAAAATGTATAATTGTTCAAATAGTCATAACTTTTTGAACTAGTTTGGTAAACAAATAATCTCATGCTTATTAATTTTTGAAATATTAATAAATTAGTATTATTTTATTCTGAATAGACTTGAATGATGAAAAATAATTTTTTTATGATAAAATAAAAGTTTATAACAATTTGAAATAGATAACTATTTAAATGGCCATAATTATTTGAATTGATTTGATAAACTAATTTATTTTTTAAATCTCCAACTTCTCAATTTTTGAAATATTAATAGGGTAATATTATTTAATTTTGGATAAGCTTTTATAAACTGAAACAATTGTTTTATGATAAAACAAAAGGCCATAATGATTTTAAATAGATAATTGTTCAAGTAGTCATAACTATTTGGATTTGTTTGGTAAACATATTTTTTTTCTTAAATTCCTTGCTTATTAATTTTTTGAACTTTAATAAAATAATATTATTTTATTTGGAATAAGCATATATGAACTGAAATAATTATTTTATAACTAAACAAAAGGTTAGAACAATTTGAAAAAGATAATTGTTCTAATAGTCCTAACCATTTGAACTGGTTCGGAAGACACATTTATTTTTTACATCTCTTTCTTATTAATTTTTAGAATATTATTAGTTTAGTAATATTTTACTTTAAATAAGTTTGTATGAACAGAAACAATTATTTTATGACAAAACAAAGATCATACCGATTTGAAATAGATAATTGTTCAAATAGTCACAACTATTTAAACTAGTTTGGTAAACAAATTTAGTTTTTAAATCTCTTTTCAATTTTCAAAATATTAATAAATTAGTATTATTTTATTCTAAATAATTTTGTATGAATAGAAACAATTGTTTTATGACAAAACAAAATGTCATAATGATTTAAAATAGATAATAGTTTAAATGGACATGACAATTAGAATTTGTTTAGTAAACAAATTTATTTTTTAAATCTCCAATTTATTAGTTTTTAGAATAATAATAAATTAATATTATTTTATTTCGAATAAACTTGTAAGAATAGAAACAATTGTTCTACAACAAAACAAAAAGTCACAATGATTTGAGATAAATAATTGTTTAAATAGTCATAACTATTTCAACTCGCTTGGTAAGCCAATTTATTTTTTAAATCTTTTTATTATTAATTTTTAGAATTTTAATAAATAATATTATTTTATTTTAAATAAGCTTTTATGAACAGAAAAAATTGGTTTATGACAAAACAAAATGTCATAATGATTTGAAATAGATAATTATTCAAATAGTTATAACTATTTTAATATGTTTAGAAAACAGATTTATTTTTTAAAGTTATACTTATTAATTTTTGAAATATTAGTAAATTTATATTAGTTTATTCGAAATAAGCTTGTATGAACAAAAACAATTGTTTTATGATAAAACAGAAGGTCATAATGATTTGAAATAAATAATTATTCAATTAGTGATTACTTTTTGAACTTATTCGATAAACAGATTCATTTCTTAAATCTCTTACTCATTAATTTTCAAAATATTAATAAGTTAATGTTGTTTTATTTCAAAAAAGCCTATATGAACTGATACAATTGTTTTATGACAAAACGAAAGGTCATAATAATTTGAAATAGATGATTATCCAAATAGTTATTGCTATTTAAACTTATACAATAGACATATTTATTTTTAAAATCATTTTCTTATTAATTGTTAAAATATTAATAAATTAATAATATTTTCAAATATTAATAAATTAATATTATTTTATTCTGAACAAACTTATATGAACAAAAACATTTGTTTTATGACAAAACAAATGTGATAGCGATTTGCAAAAGATAATTGTTTAAATAGTCATAGTTATTTGAACTAGTTTGGCAAATGGAATAACTTTTTTAAATCTCTTACTTATTAATCTTTGAAATATTAATAAATTTATTTTATTTTATTCTAAATAAGTTACTAAAAACCAAAAAAATTATTTTACGACAAAACAAAAGGTCATATTATTTTGAAATAAAGAATTGTTCATATAGCTTTAACTGTTTGAACTAGTTTGACAAACAAATTTATTTTTTAAAATTTTTTAGTTATTAATTTTTAGAATATTATTACATTAGTATTAATTTATTTGGAATAAACCTGTATAAATAAAAATAATTGTTTTCTAACATAACAAAGGTTAGAACAATTTGAAATATATAATTATTCAAATAGTCATAACTCTTTAAATTGGTTCAATAAACAGATGATCTCATACTTATTAATTTTTGAAATATTAGTAAATTAGAATTATTTTATTTTGAATAGGCTTGTTTGACGAAAAACAATTATGTTATGACAAAACAAAAGTTCACAATGATTTGAAATAGATAATTGTTCAAATGGCCATAATTATTTTAATTGATTTGATAAACTGATTTATTTTGAAAATCTCTAACTTATCAATTTTTGAAATATTAATAAGGTGATATTATTTTATTTCAAATAAGCTTTTATGCACTAAAATAATTGTTTTCTGATAAAATAAAAGGTCATAAAAATTTTAAATAGATAATTGTTCAAATAGTTATAACTATTTGGATTTAATCGGTAAACAAATTTATTTTTTTAAAATTTCTTGCTTATTAAATTTTTAAATGTTAATAAATTAGTATTATTATATTTTTAATAAGCATGTATGAACTGAAACAATTATTTTATTACTAAATAAAAATTCAAAATAATTTGAAATACATAATTATTCTAATAGTCTTAACTAGTTGAACTAGTTCGGCAGACACATTTATTTTTAAATCCTTATTAATTTTTGAAATAATGCTAAATTGAATAGAAATAATTATTTAACGATAAAACAAAATGTCATAATGCTTTGAAATAGATAATAGTTCCAATGGACATGACTATTTGAACTTATTCGGTAAACAAATTTATTTTTTAAATCTCAAACTTTTTAATTTTTAGAATATTAATAAATTAGTATTATTTTATTTTGAATAAACTTGCATGAATAGGAACAATTGTTTTATGACCAAACAAGAGATTATAACAATTTGAAATAAAAAATTATTTAAATAGTTATAACTATTTGAACTAGCTCAGTAGACAGATTTATTTTTTAAATATTTTACTTATTAATGTTTTAAGTATCAATAAATTAGTATTATTTTATTTTGAATAAGCTTGTATGAACAGAAACAATTTGTTTATGACAAAACAAATGGTCATAATGATTCAAAATAGATAATTATTCAAATATTCATAACTATTTGAATGTGTTCAAAAAATAAATTTATTTTTAAAATTTTTACTTATTAATTTTTGGAATATTAATAAATTTATATTATTTTATTTGAAATAAAGCTTGCATGAGCAAAACAAATTGTTTTATGGCAAAACAAAAGGTCATAAAGTTTTGAAATAGATAATAGTTCAAATAGTCATAACTATTTGAACTTGTTTAGTAAACAAATTCATTTTAATTTTCTTACTCATTAATTTTTGGAATGTTAATAAATTAGTATTATTTTTTTCAAGTAAGCTTATATTAACTAAAACAATTGTTTTATTACAAAACAAAAGGTCACAATGATTTTGAAATAGGTAATTATTCAAACAGTCATGACAATTTGAACTTATTTGGTAAACATATTTACTTTTTAAATCTTTTACTTATTAATTGTCAAAATATTAATAAAATAATATTATTTTAATTCGAATAAGCTTGTATGAACAAAACTAATTATTTTATGACAAAACAAAAAGTTATAATAATTTGAAATAGGTAATTGTTCAAATAGTCATAATGATTTGAAGTTGTTTGGTAAACAAATTTATTTTTAAATTTTTTACTTATTAATTGTCTTAATATTAATAAATATGTATTATTTTATTCAAAATAAGCTTGTATGAATAGAAGAAATCATTTTATGACAAAACAAATGGTTATAGCTATTTCAAATGGATAATTGTTAAAATAATCATAATCATTTAAACTTCTTCGGTAAACAGATTCATAAACAAATTCATTTTAAATCTCTTAATTATTAATTTTTACAATACTAATAACTTGGTATTATTTTATTTTGAATAAGCTTACATGAACTGAAATAATTTTTTATGATAAAACAAAAGTCATAACAATTTGAAATAGAAAAATTTTCAAATAGTCATGACTATTTGGTCTAGTTTTATAAACATATTTATTTTTAAATTTTTTTACTTATTAATTGTTGAAATATTAATAAATTAGTATTATTTTAATTTGAATAAGTTTGTATGAATAGAAACTATTGTTTTATAGCAGAACAAAAAGTTATAACAATTTAAAATAAATAATTGCTCAAATACTCATAACTATTTGAACTGGTTTGATAAAAAGATTTATTTTTTAAATATCTTATTATTTTTTGAAATATTAATAAATTAGTATTATTTTATTTCGTAGAAAATTATATGAACAAAAACATTTGTTTTATAACAAAACAAAACGTCCTAACGATTTGAAATAGATAATTGTTCAAATAATCATAATTATTTGAATTGGATAGGTAAACATAATTATTTTTTAAATCTCTTACTTATTAATTTTTGAAATATTCATAAATTCATTTTTTTTTATTCTGAGTAAGCTAGTATAAATTGAAAAAAATTGTTTTATGACAAAACCAAAGGTCATAATGATTTGAAATAGATAATTATTCATATAGTCTTAACTATTTGAACTGGTTCAGTAAACAAATTTATATTTTAAATCTCTTAGTTATTAATTTTTGGAGTATTATTAGATTAGTATTATTTTATTTTGAATAAACTTGAATGAACATAAATAATTGTTTTTTTGATAAAATAAAAGGTTTATTTTTTAAATAATTGATTTGAAGTATACAATTGTTCAAATAGTTACAACTATTTCAACGGATTTGGTAAATAGATTTATTTTTTAAATTTCTTACTTGTTAATTTTGAATGATTAATAAATTAATATTATTTTATTTTGAATAAGCTTGTATAATAAAATACAATTGTTATATGACCAAATAGAAGGTAATAATGATTTCAAATAGATAATTGTTGGAATGGCCATAATTATTTGAACGGATTCGATAAACAAAATCACTTTTTAAATCACTTCCTTATTAATATTTGGAATATTCATAAATTAACATTATTTTATTTCGAAGAAGCTTGTATGAATTAAAACAACTGTTTTATGACAAAACAAAAGGTCATAATGATTTTAAATAGACAATTGTTAAAATAATCGTAACTATTTGAATTTGTTTGGTAAACAAATTAATTTTTTAAACTCTTGCTTATAATTTTTGAAATATTAAGAAATTAGTATTATTTTATTTTGGATAAGCTTTTATGAAATAAAACAATTTTTTTTATGCCTAAACAAAATGTCATAATGATTTTAAATAAATAATTGTTCAAATAGTCATAACTATTTGAACTTGTTTGGTAAATAGATTTATCTTTTCAAATACTTTGCTTGTTAATTTTTTTAATATTATTAAATTTGGATTATTTTATTTTAAATAAGCTTGTAAGATATGAAAAAATATTTTATGACTAAACAAAAGATGAGAATGATCTGAAATAGATAATTATTCTATTGGTTTTAGCTATTTGAATTGGTTTCGCAAGCGCATTTATTTTTAAATCTCTTATTAATTTTTGAAATATTATTAAATTAGTATTATTTTTAATCGAATAAGTTTCTATGATTAGAAACAACTGTCTTATGACAAAACAAAGATCTTAACAATTTGAGATTAATAATTGTTCAAATAGTCATAATTATTTGAACTGTAATAAATAGATTTATCTTTTAAATCTCTTACTTATTAGTTTTTGAAATATTAATAAATTAGTATTATTTTATTTCAAATAAGCTTGTATGATCAAAAATAATTGTTTTATGACAAAACAAAAGGTCATAACAATTTGAAATAGATAATTGGTCAAATAGCCATAATTATTTTAAATGATTTTGTAAATAGATTTATTTGTAAATTTCTTACTTATTAATTTAGAAAATATTAATAAACTAGTATTATTTTATTTCATCTAAGCTTGTATTAACTAAAACAATTGTTTTATGACAAATCAAAAGGTTATAACAAATTTAAATAGACAATTATTCAAATAGGAATAATTATTTGAACTTGATCGATGAATAGATTTATTTTTTTAAATCTCTTTCTTTTTAATTTTTTGAATGTTTATAAATTGGTATGAATACATTTTGAGTAAGCTTACATAAACTAAAACAATTGTCTTATAACCAAACAAAAGGTTAGAACAATTTGAAATAGATAATTATTCTAATAGTCTTAACTATTTGAACCAATTCGATAAACAAATTTATTTTTTAAATCTCTTACTTATTAATTTTTGAAATATTATTAAATTAGTATTATTTTAATATGAATAAGCTTGTACAAACAAAGCAATTTTTTACGATGAAAAAAAAGTCATAACAATTTGAAATAAATAAGCATTCATATAGTCTTAACTATTTCAACTAGTTTTGCAATTAGATTTACTTTTTAATTTTCTTGTTTATTAAGTTTTGGAATTTTATTGAATTAATATTATTTTATTCCAAATAAAATAGTATGAATAGAACCAATTGTTTGATGACAAAATAAAAGGTTATAACGATTTGAAATAGATAATATTCAAATAGTCAAAACAATTTGAAATGGTTTGGCATGCAGATTACTTTTTAAATCTCTTACTAATTAATTTTCTAGATATTAATAAATTATTATTATTTTATTTCAAACAAACTTATATTAATAAAAATAGTTGTTTTATGACAAAAAAAAGTAATAATGATTTGAAATAGATAAATTGTTCAATAGTTATAATTATTTGAACTGGTTCAGTAAATAAAATTATTTTCTAAATCTCTTACTTATAAATTTTTAACATATTAATAAATTAGTTTCATTTTGTTCCAAATAAACTTCTATGAGTTGAAATAATTATTATATGATAAAACAAACGATCATAACAATTTGAAATAAATAATTGTTTATATAATCTTAACTATTTGAATTGATTCAGCAAACTAATTTATTTTTTAAATCTCTTAGTTATTAATTTTTAGAATATTACTAAATTAATATTATTTTATTTTGAATAAGCTTGTATGAATAGAAACAAATGCTTTATGATAGAATAAAAGGTTACAACAATTTGAAATAGATAATTGTTCAAATAGTCATAACTATTTTAAACTGGTTCAATAAACAAATTTATTTTTTTAATCTCTTATTAATTCTTGAAATATTAATAAATTAGTATTGTTTTATTTCAAATAAGCTTGTATGTAGAAAAACAATTATTTTATGACAAAACAAAATGTAATAATGATTTGAAATAGACAGTTGTTCAAAAAGCAATAATTATTTGAACTAATTCAATAAACTGATTTATTTTTTTAAATCTCTTACTTATCAATTTTCAAAATATTACTAAAGTAGCATTATTTTATTTTGGATAGGTTTTTATGAACTAAAATAATTGTTTATTTTTAATTCTCTTAGTTATTTATTTTTAGAATATTATTAGATTATATTATTTTATTCTAAATAAGCTTGTATGAGTAGAAATAATTGTTTTATGATAGAACAAAAGGTTATAACAATTTGAAATATATAATTGTTGAAATAGTCATAACTATTTGAACTAATTCGATAAATAGATTTATTTTTTAAATCTCCTACTTATTAATTTTTGAAATATTAATAAATTAGTATTATTTTATTCCAAATAGGCTTCTATGATGAAAAACAATTGTTTTATGAAAAAACAAAAGTTCATAACGATTTAAAATAAATAATTGCTCAATGGCCATAATTATTTGAACTAATTCAATAAACTGATTTATGTTTTAAATCTCTAACCTATCAATTTCAAAAATATTAATAAAGTAATATTATTTTATTTTGGATAGGCTTTTATAAACTGAAACAAATGTTTTATAATAAAATAAAAGGTCATAACAATTTTAAATAGATAATTGTTCAAATAGTCACAGCTATTTGAACTTGTTTAGTAAACATATTTATTTTTTATAAATTTCTTGCTATTAATTCTCTAAATATTCATAACTTAGCATTATTTTTTTTTTAATAAGCATGTATGAACAGAAACAATTATTTTATGACTAAACAAAAAGCCAACCGATTCAAAATAGATAATTGTTCTAATAGTCTTTACTATTTGCACTGGTTTGGCAAACACATTCATTTTTTAAATTCTTACTTATCAATTTTTAGAATATTATTAATTTAGCAATAATTTACTCCAAATAAAGAGATAGATAATAATTTAGGGCAAAATAAATATCATAACGATTCGAGATAGATAATTGTTCAAATAGTCATAACTATTTTGAATTTGTTTGATAAAGAGATTTAGTTTTTAAATATCTTAGTAATATTTGAAATTGTAATAAATTAGTATTATTTTATTCTAAAAAATTTTGTATGGATTGAAACAATTGTTTTATGACAAAAAAATGTCTTAACAATTTAAAATAGATAATAGTTCAAATGGACATGACTATTTGAATTTGTTCGGTAAACAGATTAATTTTTTAACTCTTCAACTTATTAATTTTTAGAATAATAACAAATTAGTATTATTTTATTCCAAATAAACTTGTATGAATATAAACAATTGTTTTATGATAAAACACAATATCATAGCAACTTGAAATAAATAATTGCTCAAATAGTCACAGCTATTTGAACTCGCTTAATAAATAGATTTATTTTTTAAATCTTTTACTTATTAATTTTTTAGTATTAATAAATTAGAATTATTTTACTCCGAATAAGCTTGTTTGAATGGAACAAATTGGTTTATGATAAAACAAATCGTCATAATGATTTGAAATAAAAAAAATTTGTTTAAAAAGTCATAACTATTTGAACAAATTCAAAAAATAAATTTATTTTTAAAATTTTTACTTATTAATTATTTAAATATTAATAAATTTGTATTATTTTATTGGAAATAAGCTTGAATGAACAAAACCAATTGTTTTATGACAAACTAAAAGTCATAATGTTTTGAAATAAATAATTTTTTATATACGCATAACTATTTGAACTTATTTGATAAATATGCTCACTTTTTTAATTCTTTTACCCTTTAATTTTTGAAATATTAATAAATTAGCATTATTTTATTTCAAATAAGCTTACATGAACTAAAACAATTGTTTTATTACAAAACAAATGGTCACAATTATATGAAATAATAATTATTCAAATAATCATGACTATTTGAACTTGTTCGATAAATATATTTATCTATTACAATTTTTTACTTAATCAAAATATTAATAAATTAATATTATTTTAATTCGAATAGGCTTGTTTAAATAAAAACAATTGTTTTATGATAAAACAGAAAGTCATAATAATTTGAAATAAATAATTGTTCAAATAGTCATAACGATTTGAACTTGTTTAGTAATCAAATTTATTTTTAAAATTTTTTACCTATTAATTGCCTTAATATTCATAAATTTGTATTATTTTATTTAAAATAAGCTTGTATGAATAGAAAAATTCATTTTATGATAAAACAAAAGGTTATAGTGATTTCAAATAGATAATTGTTCAAATAGTCATAATTATTTAAACTTGTTCGGTAAATAGATTCATTTTTCAAAATCTTTTAATTATTAATATTTGAAATATTAAAAACTTAGTATTATTTTATTACAAATAAGCCTATATGAACTGAAATAATTTTTTTATTAAAAAGCAAAAGGTAATAATAATTTGAAATAGATAATTATTCAAATAGTCATGACTATTTGATCTAGTTCAGTAAACATATTTATTTTTAAAATTTTTTACTTATTAATTGTCAAAATATTAATAAATTATTATTATTTTAATTTGAATAAGCTTATATGAATAGAAACTATTGTTTTATAATAGAACAAAAAATCATAACAATTTAAAATAAATAATTGCTCAAATAGTCATTACTATTTGAAATGGTGATTTACTTTTTAAATCTCTTTCTAATTAATTTTCTAAATATTAATAAATTAGTATTGTTTTATTTTTAACTAACTTATATTAACAAAAAAAATTGTTTTATGACAAAACCAAAAGTAATAATGATTTGAAATAGATAATTATTCAAATAGTTATAATTATTTGAACTGTTTCAGTAAAAAATTATTTTCTAAATCTTTTACTTATAAATTTTTGAAATATTAATAAATTAGTTTTATTCTATTTCGAATAAGCTTTTATGAGTTGAAAAAATTGTCTTATAACAAAGTAAAAGGTCATAACATTTTGAAATAGATAATTGTTGAAATGGCCATAATTATCTGAATTAATTCAAAAACAGATTCATTTTTTAAATCACTTACTTATTAATTTTTTTAATATTAATAAATTAGTATTATTTTATTTCAAATAAGCTTCTATGAACTAAAACAATTGTTTTATAACAAAACAAAAGGTCATAACCATTTTAAATAGACAATTATTCAAATAGTCATAACTATTTGAATTTGTTCAGTAAACAAATTTATTTTTTAAAACTCTTGCTTATTAATTTTGAAAATATTAAAAAATTAGTATTTTTTTTATTTTAAATAAGCTTTTATGAACTGAAACAATTGTTTTATGTCAAAACTAATGGTCATAACAATTTTAAATAAATAATTATTCAAATAGTAATAACTATTTTAACTTTTTTGGTAGACAGAATTATTGTTTCAAATTTTTTGCTAATTAATTTTTTGAATGTTAATAAATTTGGATTATTTTATTTTGAATAAGCTTGTAAGATATGAAACAAGTATTTTATGATTAAACAAGAGGTCAGAACGATTTGAAATAGATAATTATTCTAATAGTTTTAACTATTTGAACTGGTTCGACATACACATTTATTTTTTAAATCTCTTATTAATTTTCAAAATATTATTAAATTAGTATTATTTTTAATCGAATAAACTTTTATGATCAGAAACAATTGTTTCATGACAAAACAAAGATTTTAACAATTTGAGATTAATAATTGTTCAAAAAGTCAAAACTATTTAAACTAGTTCTGTAAATAGATTTATTTTTTAAATCTGTTACTGATTAATTTTTGAGATATTAATAAATTAAGTATTATTTTATTTGAAATAAGCTTGTATGATAAAAAAACAATTGTTTTATGACAAAACAAAAAGTCATAATGATTTGTAGTAGATAATCATTCAAACGGCCATAATTATTTTAATTGATTCAATAAATAGATTTATTTTTTAAATTTTTTACTTACCAATTTAGGAAATATTAATAAATTAGCATTATTTTATTCCATCTAAGCACGTATTAACTGAAACAATTATTTTATGACAAAAATAAAGGTTATAATGATTTTAAATAGACAATTGTTCAAATAATAATAACTATTTGAACTTGTTCGGTAAATAGATTTATTTTTTAAATCTCTTTCTTATTAATTTTCTAAATGTTAATAGATTAGTATTAATTTATTCTGAATAAGCTTGTATGAATTGAAATAGTTATTTTATGACTAAGCCAAAAATCATAACGGTTTGCAATATATAATTATTCTAATAGTCTTAACCATTTGAATTGATTCGGTAAACAGATTTATTTTTTAAATCTCTTATTTATTAAATTTTAAAATATTATTAAATTAGTACTATTTTAATCTGAATAAGCTTATATGAACAAAATAATTGTTCTACGACAAAAGAAAATGTCATAATGATTTGAAATAGATAATCATTCATATAGTATTAACTATTTGAACTAGTTCGGCAATTAAATTTATTTTTTAACTTTCTTGGTTATTAAGTTTTGGAATATTATTAAATTAGTGTTATTTTATTTCAAATAAAATAGTATGAACAGTCAAAACTATTCAAATAAAAGGTTATAATGATTTGAAATAGATAATTATTCAAATAGTTAAAACTATTTCCAATGGTTTACCAAGTAGATTTACTTTTTAAATCTCTTATTGATTTATTTTCTAAATATTATTAAATTAATATTATTTAACAAAAAAAATTGTTTTATGACAAAACAAAAAGTAATAATGATTTGAAATAGATAATTATTCAAATAGTTATAATTATTTAAAATGATTTGGCAAATAGAATTATTTGCTAAATCTCTTACTTATAAATTTTTGAAAAATTAATAAATTAGTTTTATTCTATTCCAAATAAGCTTTGATGAGTTGAAATAATTTTTTATGACAAAACAAAAGGTCATAACAATTGTTCATATAGTCTTAACTGTTTGAACTAATTCAATAAATAGATTTATTTTTTAAATCTCTTAGTTATTAATTTTTTGAATATTACTAAATTAGTATTATTTATTTCAAATAAGCTTGTATGAACATAAACAATTGTTTTATGATAGAACAAAAGGTTATAACAATTTGAAATAGATAATTATTCAAACAGTCATAACTATTTGAACTAGTTTAGTAAATAGATTTATTTTTTAAATCTCTTATTAATTCTTGAAATACTAATAAATTAGTATTATTTTATTTCAAATAAGCTTGTATGTTGAAAAAGAATTGCTTTATGACAAAACAAAAGGTAATAACAATTTGAAATAGATAGTTGTTCAAATGGCCATAATTATTTGAATTGATTTGATAAACTGATTTATTTTTTAAATCTATTACTTATTCATTTTTGAAATATTAATATAGTATAATTTTATTTTGGATAAGCTTTTATGAACTAAAACAATTGTTTTATGACAAAACAAATGGTCATAATGCTTTTAAATAGATAATTACTCAAATAGTCATAACTATTTGAACTTCTTTGGTAAACAAATTTATTTTTCCAAACTCATGCTTACTAATTTTTCAAATGTTAATAAATTAGTATTATTTTATTCTAAATAAACTTGTATGAACTGAAACAATTATTATATGACTAAATCAAAAGTCAAAAGGATTTGAAATAGATAATTATTCTAAGTCTTAAATATTCGAACTAGTTCAACAAACACATGTATTTTTAAATATGTTATTAATTTTTGAAATATTATTAAATTAGTATTATTTTTATGTAATTAAGCTCTTATGATAAAAAAACAATTGTTTTATGAAAAAAACAAAGATCATAATGATTTGACATTGATATTTGTTGAAATAGTCACAAGTATTGGCACTAGTTCAGAAAACAACTTTAGTTTTTAAATCTCTTACTTATTAATTTTTGAAATATTAATAAAGTAGTATTATTTTATTTTGGATAAGTTTTTATGAACTAAAACAATTGTTTTATGACAAAACAAAAGGTCATAATGACTTTAAATAGATAATTGTTCAAATAGTCAAATCTATTTGAACTTGTTTAGTAAACAGATATATTCGTTTAAATCTCTTACTCATTAATTTTTTGAATGCTAACAAATTAGCATTATTTTATTTTGAATAAATTTGTGTAAACTAAAATAATTGTTTTATGACTAAACAAAAGGTTAGAACGATTTGAAATAGATAATTATTCTAATAGTCTTAATTATTTGAACTAGTTCGGCAAACACATTTATTTTTTAAATCTCTTACTTACTAATTTTTGGAATATTATTAAATTAGTATTATTTTAATCCAAATCAGCTTGTAAGAAAAGAAACAATCGTTTTATGACAAAAAAAATATCTTAATGATTTGAGATAGATGTTTGTCTAAATGGTCATAACTATTTGAACTATTTTGGTAAATAGATTTATTTTTTAAAATTTCTTATTAATTTTCAAAATATTATAGATTAGTATTATTTTATTCCAAATAATTTTGCATGAACAAAAGTAATTGTTTTAGACGAAACAAAAGGTCATAATTATTTGAAATAGATAATTGTTCAAATGGACATGACTATTTGAACTTGTTTAGTAAATAAATTTATTTTTTAAATCTCCTACCTATTAAATTTTAGAATATTAATAAATTATATTATTTTATTCTGAATAAACTTGTATGAATAGAAACAATTGTTTTATGACAATACCAAAGAACATAACTATTTGAAATAAATAATTATTCAAATAGTCATAAGTATTTGAACTTTTTTGATAAACATATTTATTTTAAAAATTTTTTGCATAGTAATTTTTTAAATATTAATAAATCAACATTATCTTATTTCGAATACGCTTGTATGAATAGAAACAATTGGCTTATGAAAAAACAAAAGGTCATAACTATTTGAAATTGATAATTGTTCAAATAGTCATAACTATTTAAACGTGTTTAGAAAAAAATTTTATTTTTTAAATTTTTACTTATTAATTTTTGGAATATTAATAAATTTATATTATTTTATTCAAAATAAGCTTGTATGAACAAAAACAATTATTTTAGAAAAATTGAAAGGTCATAACAATATGAAATGGATAATTGTTCAAATAGTCATAATGATTTGAAATGGATAATTGTTCATATAGTTTTAAAAATTTGAAGTATGGATAATTCGACAAACAAATTTATTTTCTAATTCTCTTAGTTATTAATTTTTTAAGTATTATTAAACTAGTATTATTTTATTATGAATAAACTTATATCAACAAAAATAATTGTTTTATGACAAAACAAATGATCATAATGATTTGAAGTTTACAATTGTTCAAATAATCATAACTATTTGAACTAGTTCAGTCAATAGATTTATTTTTTAAATCTCTTACTTATTAATTTTTGAAAGATTAATAAATAAGTATTATTTTATTCTAAATAAGTTTGAATATTTTTAAAAAATTGTTATATGATGAAACAAAACGTAATTGTCATAACATCTAGATCTGAGGATCTATCGCTAGACATTGACTTGAAGGAGTCACCACCAATCTTTTTTATCTAGGTGCGATTGGCCACATAAGGAATCTATCCTTTTAAAGAACACCTAAACTTAAGGGTCCCTAAAAGAATAGGTTCGAGTCTATTAACCAGAATAGGGTTTGAGAGTACAATTACGTGTGAGGAAGGTTATAGCACCTTCACAACGCTCATCAAAAGATGGTACCAGGTTAATTTTGTGTTATCCAGTAAGCCTTAAAGATTTACCAAGTAATTAATTATTGAAAATTATTCTCAATTGACTCTAACACTTTTAGCAAAAAATTGAGAAAATTTCCTCACCTTAAGAGTATGTAAGGAGACTACTATTTCACTTGCAGAGGCTCTATCGTCGGATTATTTAATATTAAAAATTTTCAAGGAAAAAAAGAAAGGATAAAAGAATTGTGATTCAATTTTTGATATAAATCCTTTTCTTTTCAAAAAAAAAAAACTCATTACTTTTGTACAAGGAAAATTGATACTTTCAACTTTTCCTTAAAGCATTTGGAGTTTTAAGGAAAATTAGTACTTCCAACTTTTCCTCAAAATGTTTTTTTCTTGAAAATTTTATTTTTAAGGAAAATTGATACTTTCAAATTTTCCCCAAAAATATTTTTTTTTGAAATTTTATTTTTAAGGAAAATTGATACTTTCAACTTTTCCTCAAAAATATTTATTTTTGAAAATTTTATTTTTTTTAATATCAAATAATAAAAATCATAAAACAAAGTGAATAAATAAACAATTATGCACAAAACAAGACAAATGAATAAACAATCAATTAAAAAATAAAAGTACCAAACAATTAAAGAACAAAAAAAAAAGAAAAAACTAAATAAAAGTAAGAAAAGTACCAAAGTTGACGTGAGCTTTTAGGATTCACCAAACCAATGTGCTAAGGAAGCCATTTCTTGCTAATTAGGTGCTAGCATATCATGTGACCTTTGTCTTTAAGCACCATGTTTCTTCATCTCTATATTATTTCTTCCACTCTTTGGCAGAACCAGTAAGATCAATGTCTCCTTAATCTGTAACAACTTCAAAATATTCCTTCTTGAACCGTCAATCACCACAATAGAAATAGGCTTCTTAGCTTCACTTTTTTCCTTCCTTTTTTTTAGAATCTAGATCAACCACCTCAAATTTTCAACCTCTTACTGGTTTCAGTCCATGCTGCCGCCTTGCACCACCACCAACTATCGAAGACTATCTCTGTTTTTGGCTGGGTGTTTTCTTTATTTTACTACTGATTTCTTATGTTGTTGCCAGTGTGAATTTTCAATCCCGATGTGACTCATCTATCAGCTCTGAGTGAACATCCATGAACAGCAAGGCTGCATTGATCATTGGCGGTTACTTTCTTACTCTCAAATCAAAAAAAAAAAATAGATGCTTAGCTCTCCTAAACCTTTTTTTATTGCTTCTATTTTCTATGTCTCTTCTGTGATTCTCCCTAATCTCTCTTGGTACTGCAAAGCTGAAGCTTTCTTAGGACAAAAATCATAAACCACCGAATATCAACCAAAATTAACCACCAAGCCGCCTGTTGTTCAACGTTGCTTGCTAGTTTTCAGCACCCCAAAAGACTTATTCTAGCCTTCTTTTTTATGAAAAACCCAACCAAGAATAGTAACCCAGAAATCACCCTCAAAGTCTTTCTTTTACCGTTTTCTGTTTTTCTTCCCTCCTTTGCTTCTGTGTTTGTGCGAGTTTGTATAAAGCCTAGCAAAGGTGTTCCTATTTAACTAGGAATTCACCACTTTGGGATTACCATAAAAACATCAGATTTATCAAATAAAAATTGAAACCAACTTTAACTCTTTGCCACCGTCCATTCACGACACATTTTTTCAATTTTTAATTGTTTTACCTAAAAACCAATGATAAATAAGAAAAACAGATAAATCCAAAAAAGATCATCCCATAAATAAGACCAAAATAAAAAAAAAATGGCCAATTAGGCCTGATAATCTAGGTCCTATGGGTTTAGGCTCGAACCCTATTGAATTAGGCCCAATGGGCCTGGACCCGGACCAATTAGGGTGTCTACAGTAATAATGATTTGAAATAAATAATTGCTGACAGGGCCATAATTATTGAACTAGTTCAGTAAACAATTTATTTTTTGAATCTCTTACTTTTTAATTTTTGAAAGATTAATAAATTAGAATTATTTTATTCTAAATAAGCTTGAATGTTCAAAAACAATTGTTATATGACCAAATAAAAGGTAATGACAATTTGAAATAGATAACTGTTCATATAGTCTTAACTATTTGAATTGCTTTGGCAAATAGATTTATTTTTTAAATCTCTTAGTTATTAATTTTTTAAACATTATTAAATCAGTATTATTTTATTCCAAATAATCTTATATGAATTAAAATAATTATTTTATAACAAAACAAAATGTTATAACAATTTGAAATAGATAATTGTTTAAAAAAGAACTAGTTCGATAAACAGATTTATTTTTTTAAATCTCCTACTTATTAATTTTTGAAATATTAATAAATTAGTATTATTTTATTCTGAATAGACTTGCATGATGAAAAGTAATTGTTTTATGACAAAACAAAATTTCATAATGATTTGAAATACATAATTGCTCAAATGACCATAATCATTTGAATCAATTTGATAAACTGACTTAGTTTTTAAATCAATTTGATAATATTATTTAAAATATTATTATTTTAAATAGATAATTGTTCAAACAGTCATAATTATTTAAATTTGTTCAATAAATAGATTCATTTTTTAAATCTCTTTATTATTAATTTTCAAATTCTTAATAAATTAGTATTATTTTATTTCTAATAAGCTAATATGAACTGAAACAATTTTTTATGACAAAAAAAAGATTATAATGATTTGAAATAGATAATTATTCAAATAGTTATGATTATTTGATCTAATTTAGTAAACATATTTATGTTTTAAATTTTTTGCTTATTAATTGTCAAAATATTAATAAATTAGTATTATTTTCATATGAATAAGCTTGTATAAACAGAAACAATTGTTTTAAAATAGGACAAAAATCATAACGATTTGAAATAAATAATTACTCAAATAGTCAAAACTATTTGAACTAGATTAATAAATAGATTTATTTTTTAAATCTCTTATTATTTTTTGAAATATTAATAGATTAGTTTTACCTTATTCTGAATAAACTTATATGAACAAAACATTTGTTTCATGATAAAACAAAATGTTATAATAATTTGAAATAGATAATTGTTAAAATAATCATAATTATTTGAACCGGTTAGGTAAACGGAATTATTTTTTAAATCTCTTATTAATTTTTGAAATATTAATAAATTTATTTATTTTATTCCAAATAAGATAGTATGAATTCAAAAAAACTTATTTTATGACAAAACAGAAAGTCATAATGATTTGAAATAGATAATTGTTCATATAGTTTTAAATATTTGAATTGGTTTGGTAAACAAATTTATTTTTTAATTCTCTTAGTTATTAATTTTTGGAATATAATTAGATTAGTATTATTTTTTTTTGAATAAGCTTGTATGAACAAAAATAATTATTTTATGACAAAATAAAAGGTTATAACAATCTAAACTTTGCAATTGTCCAAATAGCCATAACTATCTGAACTAGTTCAATAAACATATTTATTCTTAAATCTCTTGCTTATTAATTTTTCAAAGATTAATAAATTAGTTTTATTTTATTCCAAATAAGCTTGAATGTTCAAAAACAATTATTACATGACCAAACAAAATGTAATAACAATTTGAAATGGATAATTATTGACAGTGCCATAATTATTTGACTTGATTCAGTAAACAGATTCACTTTTTAAATCACTTACTTTTTAATTTTAGAAATATTAATAAATTAGTATTATTTTATTTTGAATAAACTTGTATGAAGTGAAACAATTGTTTTATGACAAAACAAAAGGTCATAATGATTTAAAATAGATAATTGTTCATATAGTCTTAACAGTTTGAACTACTTCAGCAAATAGATTTATTTTTCAAATCTCTTAGTTATTAATTTTTGGAATATTATTAAATTAGTATTATTATATTTTAAATAAGCTTATATGAATTGAAATAATTATTTTATAACAGAACAAAAGGTTATAATGATTTGAAATAGATAATTGTTCAAATAGGAACTGAATCGATAAGCAGATTTTTTTTTAAATCTTTTACTTATTAATTTTTAAAATATTAATAAATTAGTGTTATTTTATTCTAAATAGGCTTGTATGATGAAAAGAAATTGTTTTATAGCAAAACAAAAGTTTATAATGATTTGAAATCCATAATTGCTCAAATGGCCATAATTATTTAAACTAATTCGATAAATTAATTTATTTTTTTAAATCTCTAACTTATCAATTTTTGAAATATTAATAAAGTAATATTATTTTATTTCATATAAGCTTTTATGAGTTGAAACAATTGTTTTATGATAAAACAAAATGTCATATTTTCTTTAAATAGATAATTGTTCAAATAGTCATAACTATTCGAACTTGTTTAGTAAACAAAATTATTTTTTCAAATTTCTCATTTATTAATTTTTTGAATGCCAATAAATTAGTATTATTTTATTTTGAATAAGCATGACTAAACAAAAGGTCAGAATATTTGAAATAGATAATTGTTCTAATAGTCTTAACTATTTGAGCTGGCTTGGCAAACACATTTATTTTTTAAATCTCTTACTTATTTATTTTTAGAATATTATTAATTTAGGAATATTTTACTCCGAATATGCTAGTATGAACAGAAACAATTATTTTATGACAAAACAAAGTTCATAACGATTCAAGTTAGATAATTGTTCAAATTTTCATAACTATTTAAACTGATTTGATAAATAGATTTAGTTTTTAGATCTCTGATTAATTTTTGAAATATTAATAAATTAGTATTATTTTATTTTGAATATTTTGTATGAATAGAAACAATTGTTTTATGATAAAACAAAATGACATAACTATTTGAAATAGATAATAGTTCAAATTGACATGATTATTTGAACTTGTTCAGTAAACAGATTTATTTTTTAAATCTCTAACTTATTAATTTTTAAAATATTAATAAATTACTATTATTTTATTTTGAATAAACTTGTATGAATAGAAATAATTGTTTTATGACAAAACAAAAAGACCATAATGATTTGAAATAAATAATTATTCAAATAGTCATAACTATCTGAACTCGCTCAATAAATAGATTTATTTTTTAAATATTTTACTTATTAATTTTAGGAATTTTAATAAATTAGAATTACTTTTTTTTGAATAAGCTTTTATAAATAGAAACAATTGGTTTATGACAAAACAAAAGGTCATAATGATTTGAAATAGATAATTGTTCAAATAGTCATAACTATTTGAACATGTTTAGAAAACATATATTTTTAAAATTTTTATTTATTAATTTTGGGAATATTAGTAAATTTATAATATTTTATTTGAAATAAGCTTCCATGAACAGAACCAATCATTTTATGACAAAACAAAAGGTTATAATGTTTTAAAATAGATAATTATTTAGATAGTCATAACTATTTGAATATGTTTTATGAACATATTTATTTTTTAATTCTCTTACTCATTAATTTTTAGAATATTAATAAATTAGTATTATTTTATTTCAAATAAACTTATATGTACTGAAACAATTATTTTATTACAAAATAAAAGGTCACAATGATTTGAAATAAATAATTAGTGAAATAGTCATGATAAATATATTTATTTTTTAAATATTTTAAATATTAATTGTCAAAACATTAATAAATTATCTTTATTTTAATCCAAATAAGCTTGTATGAATAGAAACAATTGTTTTATGACAAAACAAATAGTCATAACAATTTGAAATAAATAATTGTTCAACTAGTCATAAAGATTTTAACTTATTTGGTAAACAAATTTAATTTTTAAATCTTTTACTTATTAATTGTCTTAATATTACTAAATTTGTATTATTTTAATCAAACTAAGCTTGTATGAATAGAAAAAATCATTTTATGAGAAAACAAAAAGTTATAGCAATTTCAAATAGATAATTGTTTAAATAGTCATAATTATTTAAACTTGTTCAGAAAATATATTTCTTTTTTTAAATCTCTTACGTATTAAATTTTGAAATATTAATAACTTAGCATTATTTTGTTTCGAATAAGCTTATATGAATTGAAATAATTTTTTTATGACAAACAAAAGGTCAAAACGATTTGAAATAGATAATTATTCAAATAGTCATAATTAATTTAAACTAGTTAGGTAAACAAAATTATTTTTTAAATCTCTTACATATTAATTTTTAAAATATTAATAAATTCATTTTATTTTATTTTAATTAAGCTAGTGTGAATTGAAAAAATTGTTTTATGACAAAATAAAAATGACTTGAAATAGATAATTGTTCATATTGTCTTAAATATTTGAACTGGTTTGGCAAATAAATTTATTTTTAATTTCTTGGTTATTAGTCTTTTGAATATTATCAGATTAGTATTATTATATTTTGTATAAGCTTGTATGATTAGAAATAATTGTTTTATGACAAAACAAAAGTTATAATGATTTGAAGTTTACAATTGTTCAAATAGTCATAACTATTTGAATTAGTTCAATAAACAGATTTTTTTTTTAAATCTCTTACTTATTAATTTTTAAAAGATTAATTTTATTCATTATAAACTTGTATGATAAAAAACAATTGTTATATGACCAAACAAAAGGTAAAAGTGATTTAAAATAGATAATTATTGAAATGGCCATAATTATTTGTATTGATTTGGTAAACAAATTTACTTTTGAAATTACTTATTAATTTTCAACAAATTATTAAATTAGTATTATTTTATTTTGAATAAGCTTGTATAAACTAAAAATGATGTTTTATAACAAAATAAAAGGTCATAATGATTTTAAATAGATAATTGTTCAAGTAGTCATAACTATTTAAATTTGTTCAGTAAACAAATTTATTTATTTTAATTCTTGCTTATTAAATTTTAAAATATTAAGAAATTAGTATTAATTTATTTAGGATAAGCTTTTATAAATTGAAACAGTTGCTTTATGTCAAAACAAAAGGTCATAATGATTTTAAACAAATAATTTTTCAAATAGTCATTACTATTTTTCAAATCTTTTCCTTATTAATTTTTTGAATATTAATAAATTTTACTTCGAATAAACTTCTAAGATATGAAACAAATATTTTATGACTAAACAAAAGGTTAGAATGATTGGAAATAGATAATTATTCTAATAGTTTTAACTATTCAAACTAGTTTGGCAAACACATTTATTTTTTAAATCTCTTACTTTTTAATTTTCATAATATTATAAAACTAGTATTATTTTTAATTGAATAAGCTTCTATGATAAAAAAATAATTGTTTTATGATAAAATAAAGATCTTAATGATTTAAGATTGATAATTGTTCAAATAGTCATAACTATTTGAACTGGTTTGGTAAATAGATTTATTTTTAAATCTCTTATTAATTTTTGAACTATTAATACATTAATATTATTTTATTTTGAATAAGCTTGTATGATCAAAAACAATTATTTTATGACAAGACAAATGGTCATAACAATTTGAAATAGATAATTGTTCAAATAACCATAATTATTGTAACTGATTCAGTAAACAAATTTATTTTTTAAATTTCTTATTAATTTAAGAAATATTAATAAATTACTATTATTTTATTCCATCTAAGCTCGTATTAACTGAAACAATTATTTTATGACAAATCAAAATATTATAATGATTTTAAATAAACAATTGTTCAAATAGTAATAACTATTTGAATTTGTTTAGTAAATAGATTTATTTTTTTAAATCTCTTTCTTATTAATTTTTTAAATGTTAATAAAATAGTATTAATTTCTTCTAAATAAGCTTGTATGAACTAAAACAATTGTTTTTTGACTAATCAAAATGTCAAAATGATTTGAAATAGATAGTTGTTCTAATAATCTTAACCAATTAAACTAATTTGGTAAACAAAATTATTTTTCCAATCTCTTACTTATTAATTTTTGAAATATTATTAAATTAGTATTATTTTAATCAAAATAAGCTTGTACAAACAAAACAATTACCTTACGACAAAAGAAAAAAAATCAAAATGATTTGAAATAGGTAATTCATATAGCTTAGCTATTTGAATTGGTTAGGCAATTACATTTATTTTTAATTTTCTTGGTTATTAAGTTTCAGAATATTATTAAATTAGTAATATTTTATTTCAAATAAAATAGTATGAACATAACCAATTGTTCAATGAGAAAATAAAAGGTTATAATGATTTGTATTAAATAATTATTCAAATAGTCAAAAATATTTGAAATGGTTTGGTAAACAAATTTACTTTTTAAATATCTTACTGATTAATTTTCTAAATATTAATAAATTATCATTAATTTATTTCAAACAAACTTATATTAACAAAAACAATTGTTTCATGACAAAACAAAAAGTAATAAAGATTTGGAATAGACAATTTTTTAAATAGTTATAATTATTTGAACTAGTTCGGTAAATAAATTATTTTCTAAATCTCTTACTTATAAAATTTTGAAATATTAATAAATTAATTTTATTCTGTTCCATATAAGCTTGTATGAGTTGAAATAATTGTTTTATTACAAAGCAAAAGGTCATAACAATTTAAAATAAAGAATTGTTCATATAGTCTTAACTGTTTGAACTAGTTTGACAAATGGATTTATTTTTCATATCTCTTAGTTATTAATTTTTAGAATATTGCTAAATTAGTATTATTTTATTTCGAATAAGCTTGTATGAATAGAAATAATTGTTTTATAATGGAACAAAAAGTTATAATAATTTGAAATAGATAATTGTTCAAATAGTCATAACTATTAGAACTGGTCTGATAAATAAATTTAGTTTTTAAATCTCTTATTAATTCTTGAAATATAGTAAATTAGTATTCTTTTATTTCAAATAAGCATGTATATTGAAAAATAATTATTTTACGACAAAACAAAAGGTAATAATTATTTGAAATATATAGTTATTCAAATGGCCATAATTATTTGAACTGATTCAGTAAATAGATTTATTTTAAAATCTCTTACCTATTAACTTTTGAAATATTACTAAAGGAGTATTATTTTTGTTTGGAAAAGCTCTTATGAACTAAAACACTTGTTTTATGACAAAACAAAAGGTCATAATGATTTTAAAAATATAATTGTTCAAATAGTCATAACTATTTTAACTTGTTCAGTAAACAAATTTATTTTTTAAAGCTTATTAATTTTTTGAATGTTATTAAATTAGTATTATTTTATTTCGAATAAGCATGTATGAACTAATACAATTATTATATGACTAAACGAAAGGTCAGAACAATTTGAAATAGATAATTATTCTAATAGTCTAACTATTTGAACTGGTTGGACAAACACATTTATTTTTTAAATCTCTTATTAATTTTAGAATATTATTAAATTAGTATTATTTTTATCCAAATAAGCTTGTATGATAAAAAAATAATTGTTTTATGACAAAAAAAAGATCATAACGATTTCAGATTGATATCTGTTCAAATAGTCATAACTATTGAACTGGTTCAAAAATAGCTTTAGTTTTTAAATCTCTTGCTTATTAATTTTTAAAATATTAGTAAAGAAGTATTATTTTATTTCGGATAAGTTTTTATGAACTAAAATAATTATTTTATGACAAAACAAAAGGTCATAACAACTTTAAATATATAAATGTTCAAATATTCAAATATATTTGAACCGTTTAGTAAATAGATTTATTTTTTTTAAATCTATTACTCATTAATTTTTTGAAAGTATTAATTTATTCTGAATAAGCTTGTGTGAACTAAAATAATTGTCTTGTGACTAAAGAGGACATTAGAACGATTTGAAATAGATAATTATTCTAATAGTCTTAACTATTTGAACTAGTTTGGCAAACATATTATTTTTTAAATCTCTTACTCATTAATAGTATTAAATTAGTATTATTGTAATATGAATAAACTTGTATGAAAAGAAACAATTGTTTTATGATAAAATAAAGATCATAATGATTTGAGATAGATAATTGTTCAAATAGTCATAACCATTTGAACTATTTTGGTAAACAAATTTAGTTTTTAAATCTCTCATTAATTTTCAAATATTAATAAATCAGTATTATTTTTTTTTAATAATTTTACATGGATAAAAACTATTGTTCTACAATAAAAAAAGGTCATAACGATTTGAAATAGATAATTCTTCTAATGGACATGATTATATGAACTTGTTCGATGAATAGATTTATTTTTTAAACTCCTACCTATTAATTTTCACAATATTAATAAATTAGTATTATCTTATTCTGAATAAACTTGTATGAATAGAAACAATTATTTTGCGACAAAACAAAAAATCATAACTTTTTGAAATAAATAATTATTTAAATAATCATAACTATTTGAACTTGCTGGGTAAACGGATTTATTTTTTAAATCTTGTTAATTTTTGGAATATTAATAAATTGGTATTATTATATTTCAAATACACTTGTATGAAGAGAAACAATTGGTTTATGACAAAACAAAAGGTCATAATTCTTTTAATTAGATAATTGTTCAAATAGTCATAACTATTTGAACATGTTCAAAAAAGAGATTTATTTTTTAAATTATTGCTTATTAATTTTTGGAATATCAACAAATTTATATTATTTTATTTGGAATAAGCTTTTATGAATAGAAATAATTATTTTATAACAAAACAAAATGCCATAGCAATTTGAAATATAAAATTGTTCAAATATGTCATAACTATTTGAACTTATTTGGTAAATAGATTCATTTTCAAAATCTTTTACTCATTAATTTTTGAAATTTTAATAAACTAGTATTATTTTATTGCGAATAAGCCTATATGAACTTATACAATTGCTTTATGATGAAACAAAATGTCATAAAGATTTGAAATAGATAATTATTCGAATAGTTATAACTATTTGAACTTGTTCAATAAACATATTTATTTTTAGAATCTTTTACTTATTAATTGTCAAAATATTAATAAATTAATATTATTTTAATCTAATTAAGCTTGTATGAATAGAAACAATTGTTTTATGACAAAAAAATTGTAACGATTTAAAATAAATAATTATTCAAATAGTCATAACTATGTAAACTTATTCGGTAAACAAATTTATTTTTTTAAATTATTTATATATTAATTGTTTGAATATTAATAAATTTGTTTTATTTTAATTGAAATTATCTTGTATGAATAGAAAAAATTATTTTATAACAAGACAAAAGGTTATAGCTATTTGAAATAGGTAATTATTCTAATAGTTAACTATTTGAACTTATTCTATAAATAGATTCAATTTTTAAATATCTTATTAATTTTTGAAATACTAATAAATTAGAATTATGTTATTCTGAATAAGCTTGTACCATTAGAAACAATTATTTTCTGACAAAACCAAAGGTCATAATGATTTGAAATAGATAATTATTCAAAAATCATAACTATTTGCATTGATCAGACCAATAGATTCATTTTTTAGATCCGTTACTTATTAATTTTCATAATATTAATAAATTAGCATTACTTTATTCCGAATAAGACTGTATCAATAAAAATAATTGTTTTATGATAAAAAAAGGTCATAACGATTTGAAATAAATAATTGTTCAAATTGTTATAACTAGTTGGATTGGTTTAGTAAATAGATTTATTTTTTAAATCTCTTATTAATTTTTAAAATATTAATAAATTAATGTTCTTTTATTCTAAACAAACTTATATGAACAAAACATTTTTTTATGACAAAACAAAAGATCATAACGATTTAAAATAGATAATTATTCATATAACCTTAACTATTAGAATTGGTTTGACAAACAAATTTATTTTTTAAATCTCATAGTTAGTAATTTTCATAATATTATTAGATTAGTATTATTTTATTTTGAATAAGCTTGTATGAACATAAATAATTGTTTTATGGTAAAAAAAAAGTTATAACAATTTGAAATATATAATTGTTTAAATAGTTATAACTAAATGAACTGGTTTGATAAACAGTTTTATTTTTTAAATTTCCTACTCATTAATTTTTGAAAAATTAAAAATTAGTATTATTTTATTCCAAATAGGCTTATATGATGAACAACAATTGTTTTATAACAAAACAAAAGTTCATAATGATTTGAAATAGATAATTTTGTAAATGGCCATAATTAAACTGATTTAATAAACTAATTTATTTTTTAAATCTCCAACTTCTCAACTTTTGAAATATTAATAAAGTAATATTATTTTATTTTGGATAAGCTTTTATGAATTGGAATAATTGTTTTATTATAAAACAAAAGGTCATAACAATTTTAAATAGATAATTGTTCAAATGTTCAAATAGTCTTGACTATTTGAATTTGTTCGGTAAACAATTTTTTTTAATTTCTTGCTTATTAATTTTTTGAATGTTAATAGAATAGTGTTATTTTATTTCGAATAAGCATGTATGAATTGAAACAATTATTTTATGACTAAACAAAAGGTCATAATGATTTGAAATAGATAATTGTTCTAATAGTCTTAACTATTTGAACTGGTTTAACAAACACATTTATTTTTTAAATCTCTTAGTTATTAATTTTAGAATATTATTAGTTTAGCAATATTTTACTTCGAATAAACTTGTATGAATAGAAACAATTGTTTTATGACAAAACAAAGATCATAATGATTTAAGATAGATAATTATTCAAATAGTTATAACTATTTGAACTGGTCTAGTAAAAATTTAGTTTGTAAATCTTTTATTAATTTTTGAAATATTAATAAATTAGTATTATTTTTTTGAATAATTTTGTATAAATAAAAACAATTATTTTATGACAAAATAAAATGTCATAATGATTTAAAATAAATAATTGTTCAAATAGTCAAAACTATTTAAATTCACTCAGAAAAATAGATTTATTTTTTAAATCTTTTACTTATTAATTTTTAGAAAATTAATAAATTAATATTATTTAATTCAAAATAAGCTTGCATGAACAGAACCAATTGTTTTCGGACAAAACAAAAAGTCATTGTTTAGATAGTCATAACTATTTTAATTCTCTTACACAGTAGTATTCGAAATATTAATAAATTAGTATTATTTTACATCAAATAAGCTTATATGAATTGAAAAAATTGTTTTACTACAGAAGAGAAGGTCAAAATAATTTGAAATAGAAAATTACTCAAATAGTCAAGACTATTTGAACTTGTTCGGTAAACATATTTAATTTTTAAATCTTTTACTTATTAATTATCAAAATATTAATAAATTAATATTATTTTAATCCAAATATTCTTGTATGAACAAAAACTATTGTTTTATAATAGAACAAAAAGTTATAACGATTTGAAATAAATAATTGCTCAAATAGTTATAACTATTAGAACTTGTTTGATAAATAGATTTATTTTTTAAATCTCTTATTAATTTTTAAAATATTAGTAGATTAGTATTATTTTATTCTGAACAAACTTATATAAGCAAAAACATTTGTTTTATGACAAAACAAAAGGTCATAATGATTTGAAATAGATAATTGTTCAAATAGTCATAATTATATAAACTGGTTAGGTAAACAGAACTACTTTTTAAATCTTGTAAACAAAACTATTTTTTAAATCTCTTACTTATTACTTTTTCAAATATTAATGGATTCATTTTATGTTATTCCTAATAAGCTAGTATGAATTGAAATTTTTGTTTTATGGCAAAACAAAAGGTCATAACGATTTGAAATAGATAATTGTTCATATAGTCTTAATTATTTGAACTGGTTTGGCAAACAAATTTATTTTTTAAATCTCTTGGTTATTAATTTTTGAAAAATTATTAGATTAGTGTTATTTTATTTCAAATATTTTTTATTCTGAACAAACTTATATAAATAGAAATATTTTTTTTATGATAGAATAAAAGGTTATAAGAATTTGAAGTATACAGTTGTTCAAATAGTCATAACTATTCAAATTGGTTCGGTAAATAGATTTATTTTTTAAATATCTTATTAATTTTTGAAAAATTAATAAATTAGTATTATTTTATTTCGAATAAGCTTGTATGATCAAAAGCAATTGTTATATAGCCAAACAAAAGGTAATAATGGTTTGAAATAGATAATTATTGAAATAGCCATAATTATTTGAACTGATTGCTAAACAGATTCACTTTTTAAATCACTTACTTATTAATTTTTGAAATATTAATAAATTATTTTTTTTATTTCAAATAAACTTGCATGAACTAAAATAATTTTTTTATGATAAAACAAAAAGTTATAACAATTTTAAATAGACAATGGTTCCAATAGTCATAACTATTTCAATTTGTTCTATAAACAATTTTTTAAAAAACTATTGCTTATTAATTTTCAAAATATTAAGAAATTAGTATTATTTTATTTTGGATAAGCTTTTATGAGCTAAAACAATTGTTTTATGTCAAAACAAAAGGTCATAACAATTTTAAATAAATAATTATTCAAATAGTCACAACTATTTAAACTTGTTTGGTAAACAAATTTATTTTTCAAATTTTTTGCTTATTAATTTTTTAAATGTTAAAAATTTGGATTATTTTATTCTGAATAAGCTTGTAAGATATGAAAAAAATATTTTATGACTAAACAAAAGGTTATAATAATTTGAAATAGAAAATTATTCTAATAGTTTTAACTTTTTGAACTGGCTTGGCAAACACATTTATTTTTTTAAATCTCTTACTTATTAATTTTCAGAATATTATTAAATTAGTATTACTTTTAACCGAATAAGCTTCTATGACTAGAAACAATTGTTTTACGACACAAACAAAAGGTTGTAACGATTTGAAATAGATAATCATTCAAATGATCATAATTATTTTACTTAATAATTTAGGAAATATTAATAAATTAGTATTATTTTATTCCATCTAAACTTGTATTAGCTGAAACAATTGTTTTATGACAAATCAAAAGGTTATAATGATTTTAAATAGACAATTGTTCAAATAATATTAACTATTTGAACTTGTTTGATAAATATATTTATTTTTTTAAATCTCTCTTATTAATTTTTTGAATGTTAATAATTAGTGTTAATTTATTCTAAATAAGCTTGTATGAACTAAAACAATTATTTTATAACTAAACAAAAGGTCATAATGATTTGAAATAGATAATTTTTCTAATAGTCTTAACCATTTGAACTGATTCGATAAACGCATTTATTTTTTAAATCTCTTACTTATTAATTTTTGAAATATTATTAAATTAGTATTATTTGAATTCGAATAAGCTTGTACAGGCAAAACAATTGTTTTATGATAAAAGAAAATGTCATAACAATTTGAAATTGATTATCATTCATATAGTCTTAACTATTTGAACTAGTTTGGTAATTAGATTTATTTTTTAATTTTTTTGGTTATTAAGTTTTAGAATATTATTAAATTAGTATTATTTTATTTCAAACACAATAGTATAAACAAACTCAATTGTTTGACGATAAAATAAAAGGTTATAATGTTTTGAAATAGTTAATTATTCAAATAGTCAAAACTATTTGAAATGGTTTGATAAGTAGATTTACTTTTTAAATCTTGTACTAGTAAATTTTCTAAATATTAATAAATTGGTGTTATTTTATTTTGAAATATTAACAAAAATAATTGTTTTATGACAAACTTATATTAACAAAAACCATTGTTTTATGACAAAATAAAAAGTAATAACAATTTGAAATAGATAATTGTTCAAATAGTTATAATTATTTGAATTGGTTCAATAAATAGAATTATTTCTAAATCTTCTACTTATAAATTTTTGACATATTAATAAAATTGTCTTATTCTATTCCAATTAAGCTTGTATGAACTAAAATAATTGTTTTATAACAAAATAAAAGGTCATAACAATTTGAAATAAATAATTGTTTGTATAGTCTTAACTATTTGAATTAGTTCGGCAAATAGATTTATTTTTTAAATCTCTTAGTTATTAATTTTTAGAATTTAACTAAATTAGTATTATTTTATTATGAATAAGCTTATATGAACAAAAACAATTGTTTTATGATAGAATAAAAGGTTATAACAATTTGAAATAGATAATTATTAAAATTGTCATAACTATTTGAAATAGTTAGGTAAACAGATTTATTTGTTAAATCTCTTAATAATTCTTGAAATGTTAATAAAGTATAATTATTTTATTTCGAATAAGCTTGTATGTTGAAAAACAATTGTTTTATGACAAAACAAAAGATAATAACGATTTGAAATAGATAGTTGTTCAAATGGCCATAATTATTTAAATAGATTCAATAAACTGATTTTATTTTTTAAATATTTTACTTATTAGTTTTTTAAATATTAATAAAGTAGTATTATTTTTTTTTGGTTAAGCTTTTATGAACTAAAACAATTATTTTATGACAAAATAAAAGGTAATAATGATTTTATATAGATAATTGTTTAAATAGTCATAACTATTTAAACTTTTTCGTTAAATAAATTTATTTTTTCAAATCTCATCTTATTAATTTTTTTAATATTAATAAATTAGTATTTTTTTATTCAAAATAAGCTTGTATAAACTGAAACCATTAATATATGACTAAACAAAAGGTCAGAATGATTTGAAATAAATAATTATTTTAATAGTCTTAACTATTTGAATTGGTTCGACAAACACATTTATTTTTTAAATCTCTCATTAATTTTTGAAATATTATTGAATTAGTATTATTTTTATTTGAATAGGCTTGTATAATCAAACACAATTGTTTTATGAGAAAACAAAGATTATAACGATTTGAGATTGATATTTGTTGAAATATTCATAACTATTTGAACTAGTTTGAAAAGTAGCTTTAGTTTGTAAATCTCTTGCTTATTAATTTTTGAAATATTAATATAGTAGTATTATTTTATTTCGGATAATTTTTTATAAATTGAAACAATTGTTTTTTGACAAAACAAAAGGTCATCATGACTTTAAATAGATAGTTTTCAATAGTCAAATCTATTTGAACTTGTTCGGTAAATAGATTTATTTTTTTAAATCTTTTGCTCATTAATTTTTCGAAGTTAATAAATTAGTATAAACTTGTATGAATTGAAATATTGTTTTATGACTAAACAAAATATCAGAACAATTTGAAATAGATAATTGTTCTAATAGTCTTAACTATTTGAACTAGTTTGGCAGACACATTTATTTTTTTAAATCTCTTACTTACTAATTTTTGGAATTTTCTTAAATTAGTATTATTTTAATCCAAATAAGCTTGTATGAAAGGAAACAATTATTTTATGACAAAATAAAGATCATAATGATTGAGATAGATAATTATTCAAATAGTAATAACTATTTGAACTATTTCGGTAAATAGATTTAGTTTTTAAATCTCTTATTAATTTTTAAAATATTTTGGATAATTTTTACATGAATAGAAACAATTAGTTTATGACAAATCAAAAGGTCATAATGATTTGAACTAGATAATTGTTCAAATGGACATGACTATTTGAACTTGTTCGGTAAACAGATTTATTTTTTAAATCTCCTATCTATTAATTTTTAGAATATTAATAAATTAGTATTATTTATTTCGAATAAACTTGTGTGAATATAAACAATTGTTTTATGATGAAACAAAAGATCATAATTATATAAAATAAATAATTGTTCAAACAGTCATAACTATTTGAACTTGATAAACAATTTATTTTTTAAACTTTTTACTTATTAATTTTTGAAATATTAATAAATTAGTATCATTTTATTTCGAATATGCTTGTATGAACAAAAACAATTGGTTAATGACAAAGCAAAAGGTCATGAATATTTGAAATAAATAATTGTTTAAATCATAATAACTATTTGAATGTGTTCAAAAAACAAATTAATTTTTGAAATTTTTGCTTATTAATTTTTGAAATATTAATAAATTTATATTATTTTATTCAGAATAAGCTTGTATGAACATAAACAATTATTTTATGGCAAAACAAATAGTCATAATGATTTGAAATAATTAATTATTCAAATAGTCATAACTATTTCAACTTATTCGATAAAACATATCATATTTTAGATCTCTTACTCAATAATTTTTGAAATATTAATTAATTACTATTATTTTATTTCAAATAAGCCTATATGAACTAATACAATTATTTTATGACAGAACAATAGGTCATAATGATTTGAAATAGATAATTATTCAAACAGTTATGACTATTTGAACTTTTTCGATAAAAATATTTATTTTTAAAATCTTTTACTTATAAATTGTCAAAATATTAATAAATTAAAATTATTTTAACCCGAATAAGCTTGTATAAATAAAAATAATTATTTTATGATAAAACAAGAAGTTATAACAATTTGAAATAAATAATTTTTCAAATAATCATAACTATTTGAACTTATTTAGTAAACATATTTCTTTTTTAATTTTTTAGTTATTAATTATCTGAATATTAATAAATTTGTATTATTTTAATTGTTCAAATAGTCATAACTATTCGAATAAGCTTGTATGACAAAAACAGTTGTTTTATAATAAAAGAAATGGTCATAATGATTTGAAATAGATAATTCTTTGAATGGCCATAATTATTTTAACTGATTCAGTAAACAAATATATTTTTTAAATCTCTTACATATTAATTTTAGAAATATTAATAAATTTATATTATTATATTTCGTATAAGCTTGTATTAACTAAAACAAAAGGTCCTAACAATTTAAAATATACAATTGTTCAAAATAGTACTAACTATTTGAACTTGTTCGTTAAATTAATTTATTTTTTAAATCTCTTATTAATTTTTTGAATGTCAATAAATTAATATTAATTTATTCCAAATAAGCTTGTATGAATTGAAGTAATTGTCTTATGACTAAAAAAAAGGTCAGAACAATTTGAAATAGATAATTGTTCTAGTAGTCTTAACCATATGAATTGGTTTGGTAAATAAATTTATTTTTTAAATATTTTACTTATTAATTTTCGAAACATTATTAAATTTGTATTATTGTAATTCGAATAAGCTTGTATGAACAAAAATTTTGTTTTATGATAAAACAAAAGGTCATAATGATTTGAAATTGATAATCATTCATATAGTATTGACTATTTGAACTAGTTTGCCAATTAGATTTTTTTTATAATTTTCTTGGTTATTAAGTTTCAAAATATTATTAAATTAGTATTATTTTATTCTAAATAAAATATTATGAACAAAACCAATTTTTTGATGACAAAACAAATGGCTATAACAATTTGAAATTGATAATCATTCATATTTGAAATTGATAATCATTCATATAGTATTGACTATTTGAACTGGTTTAGGAATTATATTTATTTTTAAAATTTTCTTGGTTATTAAGTTTCAAAATATTATTAAATTAGTATTATTTTATTCTAAATAAAATAATATGACCAGAACCAATTGTTTGATGCCAAAAAAAAGGTTATAATAATTTGAAATAGATAATTATTCAAATAGTCAAAACTATTTGAAAAGGTTTGGTAAACAAATTTACTTTTTAAATCTCTTTCTAATTAAGTTTCTAAATATTAATAAATTAGTATTATTTTATTTCAACCAAACTTATATGAATAAAAACAATAGTTTTATGACAAAACAAAAAGTAATAACATTTGAAATAGATAATTGGTCAAATAGTTATAATTATTTGAACTGGTTCAGTAAATAGAATTTTTTTAAAATCTCTTCCTTATAAAATTTTGAAATATTAACAAATTAGTTTTATTTTATTCCAAATAAACTTGTATGAGCTGAAATAATTGCTTTATGACAAAACAAAAAGTCAACGATTTGAAATAGTTAATTGTTCACATAGTCTTAATTGCTTGAACTAGTTCGCAAGTAGATTTAATTTTTAAATCTCTTAGTTAGAATTTTTAGAATATTCTTAAATTAGTAATATTTTATTTCAAATAAATTTGTATGAACAAAAATAATTGTTTTACAACAAAAGAAAAGGTTATAACAATTTGAAATAGATAATTATTTCAAATAGTCATAATTATTTGAAGTAGTTCGGTAAACAGATTTATTTTTTAAATCTCTTACTCATTCTTGAAATATTAATAAATTACTATTATTTAATTTTAAATAAACTTGTATGTTGAAAAAGAATTATTTTATGACAAAACGAAAGGTAATAACAATTTGAAATAGATGATTGTCCAAGTGGCCATAATTATTTGACTTGATTTGGTAAACTGATTTATTTTTTAAATCTGTTACTTATTAATTTTAAAAATATTAATAAAGTAGTATATTTTATTTTGGATAAGCTTTTATGAAATGAAACAATTGTTTTATGACAAAACAAAAGTTCATAACAACTTTAAATAGATAATTGTTCAAATAATCATAACTATTTGAACTTGTTCAGTAAACAGATTTATTTTTTCAAATCTCTAGCTTATTAATTTCCAGAATGTTAATAAAGCAATATTATTTTATTCTTAATAATTTTGCATGAACAGAAACAATTGTTTAATGACAAACAAAATGCCATAACGATTTGAAATAAATAATTGTTCAAATGGACATAACTATTTAAACTGATTCGGTGAACAAATTAACTTTCTAAATCACTTACTTATTAATTTTTGAAATATTAATAAATTAGTATTATTTTATTTCAAATAAGCTTGTATGAACTGAAACAATTATTTTATGACAAAACAAAAGGTCATAACGATTTTAAATAGACAATTATTCAAATAGTAGCAACTATTTGAATTTGTTCACTAAATAAACTTATTTTTTAAAATTTTTGCTTATTAATTTTGTAAATATTAAGAAATTAGTATTATTTTATTTCAGATAAGCTTTTATAAACTAAAACAATTCTTTGATGTCAAAACAAAAGGTCATAATGATTTTAAATAAATAATTGTTCAAATAACTATTTACACTTGTTCGATAAAGAGATTTGGTTTTTCAAATCTTTTGCTTATTAATTTTTTGGATGTTAATAAATTGGGATTATTTTATTCTAAATAAGCTTGTAAGATATGAAACAAATATTTTGACTAAACAAAAGGTTAGAATGATTCGATATAGATAATTATTCTAATAGTTTTAACTATTTGAACTGGTTTAACAAACACATTTATTTTTTAAATCAGTGATTAATTTTTGGAATATTATTAAATTAGTATTATTTTTAGCCGAATAAGCTTTTATGATCAAGAATAATTGTTTTATGACAAAACAACGATCTTAACGATTTGAGATTGATAATTGTTCAAATGATCATAACTATTTGATGTAGTTTGATAAACAGATTTATTTCGTAAATTTCTTGCTTATTAATTCTTGAAATATTAATAAATTAATGTTATTTTATTTCCAATAAACTTATATGATTAAAAACAATTGTTTTATGCAAAACAAAAGGTCATAACAATTTGAAATAGATAATTGTTCAAATAGCCATAATTATTTTAACTGATTTGGTAAACATATTTATTTTTTAAATTTCTTACTTATTAATTTAGGAAATATTAATAAATTAGTATTATTGTATTCCATCTAAGCTTGTATTAACTGAAACAATTGTTTTATGGCAAATCAAAAGGTTATAACAATTTTAAATAGACAATTGCTCAAATACTAATAACTATTTGAACTTGTTTGGTAAACATATTTAGTTTTTTAAATCTCTTATTAATTTTTTAAATGTTAATAAATTAGTATTAATTTATTCTAAATAAGCTTGTATGAACTGAAACAATTTTTTATGACTAAACAAAAGGTTAGAATGATTTGAAATAGATAATTGTTCTAATAGTCTTAACCATTTGAACTGATTCGGTAAACAATTTTTTTAAAATCTTTTAATTATTAATTTTTGAAATTTTGTTAAATTAGAATTATTTTAATTCGAATAAGCATTACAAGTAAAAATAATTCTTTAATGACAAAACTATGGGCCAAAATGATTTGAAATAGATAATCATTCATATAGTCTTAACTATTTGAACTAGTTTAGCAATTAGACTTTTTTTATAATATTTTTTGTTATTAAGTTTCAGAATATTTTTGAATTAGTATTATTTTATTCCAAATAAAATAGTGTGAATAGAACCAATTGTTTGATGACAAAATAAAGGTTATAATGATTTAAAATAGATAATTATTCAAATAGTCATAATAATTTGAAATGGTTTGGTAAATAGATTTACTTTTTAAATCTCTTACTGATTAATTTTCTAAATATTAACAAATTAGTATTATTTTATTTCAAAAAAACTTGTATTAATAAAAAGAATTGATTATGAAAAAAAAGTAATAATGATTTGAAATAGATAACTGTTCAAATAGTTATAATTATTTGAATTGGTTCGATAAGTTATAATTATGTTTTTGTTTTGTCAAATTGTTTTGACCTTTTCTTTTTCGTAAAAAAATTATTTCAATTCATATAAGCTTATTCAAAATAAAATAATAGTAAGTTATTAATATTTTTAAAATTAATAATTTAGAGATTTAAAAAATGAATCTGTTTACCAATCAAGTTTAAATAATTATGACTTTTTCAACAATTATCTATTTCAAATTGCTATAACCTTTTGCTTTGTCATAAAATGATTTTTTTGTTCATACAAGCTTATTTCAAATTAAATAATAGAAATTTATTAATATTTAGACATTTAATAAGTAAAGATTTAAAAAATAAATATGTTTACCAAATAAGTTCAAATTGTTATGACTATTTAAATAATTATTTATTTCAAATTGTTATGATTTTTTGTTTTATCATAAAACAATTGTTTCTGTTCATATAAGTTTATTCAGATTAAAATAATATTAATTTATTAATATTTTGACAATTTATAAGTAAAAGATTTAAAAAATAAATATGTTGATTGAATAAGTTCAAATAGTCATGACTATTTGAATAATTATCTATTTCAAATCATTTTGACCTTTTGTTTTGTAATAAAACAATTGTTTCTATTCATATAACCTTATTTGAAATAAAATAATACTAATTTATTAATATTTAAAAATTAAAAAGTAAAAGAATTGAAAAATGAATCTACTTACTAAACAAGTTCAAATAGTTATGACTATCTGAATAATTATCTATTTCAAAACATTATGACCCTTTGTTTTGTCATAAAAAAATTGGCTCTATTCATGTAAGCTTATATTGAATAAAATAATATAAATTTGTTAATATTCAAAAAATTAACAAGTAAAATTTTAGAAAATAAAACTATTTTCTAAACATATTCAAATAGTTATGACTATTTGTTTTGTCATAAACCAATTGTTTCTATTCAAGCAAGCTTATTCGAAATAAAATAATATTAATTTATTAATATTCCAAAATTAAAAATATTTAAAGAATAAATTTGTTAACCGAGCGAGTTCAAATAGTTATGACTATTTGTACAATTATTTATTTCAAATTATTATGATCTTTTGTTTTGTCATAAAACAATTGTTTCTATTCATACAAGTTTATTTGGAATAAAATAATACTAATTTATTAATACTCTAAAAATTAATAAGTTGAAGATTTAAAAAATTAATCTATTTACCAAACAAGTTCAAATAATCATGTCATTTTGAACTATTATCTATTTCAAATTATTATGATATTTTGTTTTGTTGTAAAACAATAGTTTCTATTCATGCAAATTATTTAGAATAAAATAATTCTAATTCATTACTATTTCAAAAATTAATAAGAGATTTAGAAACTAAATCTCTATACCGAACTAGTTCAGATAGTTATGACTATTTAAACAATTACTTATCTCAAATTGTTATGATCGTTGTTTTGTCCTAAAACATTTGCTTCTATTCATACAAGCCTATTTGGAGTAAAATATTGCTAAATTAATAAGTAAGGATTTAAAAAATAAATGTGTTTGCCAATCCAATTGAAAAAGTTAAGATTATTAGAATAATTACCATTTCAAATTATTCTAACCTTTTGTTTAGTCATAAAATAATTGTTTCAGTTCATATATACTTATTCGAAATAAAATAATACTAATTTATTAACATCAAAAAATTAATAAGCAAGAAATTTTAAAAAATAAATTTATTTACTGAACAAGTTCAAATAGTTATGACATTTGAATAATTATCTATTTAAAATCATTATAACCTTTTATTTTATTATAAAATAATTGTTTCAGTTCATAAAAGCTTATCCAAAATAAAATAATATTACTTCATTAATATTTTAAAAATTGATAAATTAGAGATTTAAATCATAAATCAATTTATCGAATCAATTTAAATAACTATGGCCATTTGAATAATTATCTATTTTAAATTGTTATGAATTTTTGTTTTGCAATAAAACAATTATTTTTCATCATACTAGCCTATTTGAAATAAAATAATACTAATTTATTAATATTTCAAAAAATAATAAGTAGGAGATTTAAAAAATAAATTTATTTACCGAACCAGTTTAAATAGTTATGACTATTTGAACAATTATATATTTTAATTTCTTATAACTTTTTGTTTGTCATAAAACAATTATTTCTATTTATACAAGTTTATTCGAAATAAAATAAGACTAATGTAATAATATTCTAAAAATTAATAACTAAGAGAATTAAAAAATAAATTTGTTTGCTGAACCAGTTCAAATAATTAAGCCTATATAAATAATTCTTTATTTTAAATTGTTATGACATTTTGTTTTGTCATAAAACAATTTTTTCAGTTTTTACTAACTTATTCAAAACAAAATAAAACAAATTTATTAATATTTTAAAAATTAATTTATAAGAGATTTAAAAAATAATTTTGTTTGCCAAACTAGCTCAAATAATTATGACTATTTTAACAATTATCTATTTCAAGTCATTATGACCTTTTGTTTTGTCATAAAACAAATGTTTTTGTTCAAATAAGTTTATTCTAAATAAAATAATATTAATTTATTAATATTTTAAAAATTAATAAGAGAATTAAAAAAATAAATCTGCTTACTAAACCAATTCAATTAGTTATATCTATTTCAACAATTGTTTATTTTAAGTCATTATGACCATTTATTTTGTCATAAAACAATTATTTTTGTTCGTATAGTCTTATTTGGAATAAAGTAATGCTAATTTATTACTATTCTAAAAATTAGTAAGTAATGGATTTAAAACATGAATCTATTGGTATGACCAATGCAAATAGTTGTGACTATTTGAACAATTATCTATTTCAAATCATTATAATATTTTGTTTTACCACAAAACATTTATTTTTGTTCGTACAAGCTTATTCATAATAACATAATTCTAATTTATTAATATTTCAAAAATTAATAAGTAAGAGATTTAAAAAATGAATATGTTCACCAAACAAGTGCAAATAGTTATGATTATTTGAATAATTATCTATTTCAAATCATTATAACCTTTTGTTTTGTCATAAAACAAATTTTTTTTTATTTGTGCAAGCTTATTTTAAATAAAATAATACAAATTTGCTAATATTAAAACAATTAATAAGTCAAAAATTTTAAAAATAAATCTGTTTACCAAATAAGCTCAAATAATTATGACTATTTGAATAATTATTTATTTTAAATTGTTATGACTTTTTGTTTTGTCATAAAATAATTGTTTCTATTCATACAAGCTTATTCGAATTAAAATAATATTAATTTATTAATATTTAGATAATCAATAAGTAAAAGATTTTTAAAATAAATATGTTTATTGAACAAGTCTAAATAGTCATAACTATTTGAATAATTATCTATTTCAAATAGTTATGAACTTTTGTTTTGTTATAAAATAATTGTACTAGTTCATATAGGCTTATTCGAAATAAAATAATACAAATCTATTAATATTCTAAAAATTAAGGAGTAAGAGATTTAAAAAATAAATCATTTTATCGAACAAGTTCCAATAGTTATGAATGTTTGAACAATTATCTATTTTAAATCGTTATGACTTTTTATTTTGTCATAAAACAATTGTTTCTTTCATATAAGCTTATTCCAAAAGAAATAATATAAATTTATTAATATTTCAAAAATTAATAAGTAGAAATTTAAAAAATAAATTTGTTTTCTAAACATGTTCAAATAGTTATGACTATTTGAACAATTATCTATTTCAAATAGTTATGACCATTTTTTTGTCATAAACCAATTGTTTCTGTTCATAAAAACTTGACCATGATGTTTAAAATTGCTCAGTTTGTTTATAATGCTTGGATCTTGTGAATTTTTAAAACTTGATTGTGTTATACATAATTGTTTTGATCTTTGATCTATGATGTTGGTGAATTGATGAACATCTTGTGCTTAAAAGATATACATTGACTTTTAGTTCATTTATGATCTTAAGATATGTGCTCATATGATCATTGATTAAACTTGACCTTAATCCTTGGAACTTGAAAGTACTTAAAATTTTTTTCTCTTGATTTTTAAAATGTTCTTAAATATGCTTGCTTTTGTGCTAAATTGATTCATTAATTCAGTGAAATATTTTGGATCTTGTGCTTAATTGTTTTATCCCTTAATTTTTTTATTTTGATTTTGATTGATGAACTACTTGTTTTTTTAAATGATATGTGTTATTGGTTCATATATTGTTCCTGTCAAGTTTGTGCATATATGATAAATGTGATTTTTCTTGACTTGACATGGTTGCAACATGACTTAAGTAAATGAATTTCTTATGATGCTTATTTTTAGCTTAAGTCATTGCTGATTATGGCCTACAATTTGTGTAGATATATGTTAGCTTTATAGGTTAGATGGTGATCCAAGAGGGGGGGTGAATTGGATCTCTCCAAATTCTTCCCAAAAATTGATTTCAATATAGTTGAATGAAAATAAAGACAATAAGCTCTTTTGATGAAAATAAAATGAAGGCAATAACAATCAATGAACTTAAAATCAAATATGCACAACAATAAATTATAAGGAGATAAAGATGGAGAAATTAAACATAATGATTTATAGAGGTTCGGTCCTTCTTTATAAGGCACCTACGTCCTTTCTCTTGGTTGTCCACACCAAGGCTCAAATCCACTATGTGTTGAAGATTGCAAAAAAGCTTCTCCAAGCTTTACAAACTCAACACAATACACTATTGAGGGTTATCCTCCCCCTTAAGCTTACAATCACACAATACAAAATTTCAAGTGTTTGGCAAACTGTAAAAATCTTTCAAAGGTTGGGTGTTTGCTAATTTGAAGTGCACAAAGGTATAGACAAGACAAAGATGAATGAATAACAAAAAGATAATTTGGATACAATAAATACAAAGATATAGACTTTGAAGCTCTAAAAACTCTTGATTATTTGATAGAATGAAAATATTGCTTCTTGACTCTTGCTCTCTTTTTGCATCAATCTTCTTAGTGTGTTGGAGTGCCCAATTTATAGAGAAATTGAAGAACTAGTCATTGGGAAAGCTTGGAGTGAAGAAATGCCTGTTGAAATGATGAAAAAGTAGCCATTGGAGGTCTTTACACCAAGAATCGATCGATCCCTTCTTGAGGGGATTGATTGGTTCATGTTGGTTCAAGCTCGATTTTGTGCTTGAAAAGCCTTACCCGATCGATCCCTTCCTTGAGGGGATCAATCCCTTGCCTGGGTGATCAATCCCCCATGTGGGGGGATGGATCCCTTTTCTAGATTTTCAGCTTGGGGGGCATTCTGCTTGAGGAAGCAATCGATCCCTTCTAGAGGGGATCAATCCTGTCCAAGCTGGTGGTTGTTTCCTATTCTGTACTATACTCACTAATTTGATCATAACTTAAGTTATACAAATCCAAATCACAAACTGTTTAAAGATTTAGAAACTAGACTTAAAGGGCTTTCTATCCATCACTTAATTCATTGTGTACGAATTATAGTGAATTTTCAAATCTACCCCTTGTGCAGTTTTCTAGACAACTGCAGTGTGTCTAGTAAAAATTCAAAATCTTTTCTTAGAAAATTTGGATTTTCATTTTGTTTGATCCATTAGAAAGTAGACTCAAAGAGCTTTCCAGCCATATAAAATTCAAATATTAAAACCTTGTGAATTTATACAGAAAAATAAAATAATTTCAATGATGAAAAACTTTGTTCTTGTAAAACAACTTTCCTAAGTTAATCTATTTCCCAAAACCAATATTATCAAAATTATGTTAAGTCCAAAATGAATAAGTTCACTTTAAAAACAACAATTGGACTTTCATTTAAGCTCAAATAAATAATCTTTAAAAGTAGATTTGGTTTGAGAAATATGACACTAAGAAAGGTTTGCTTAAACTTTGAAAATCATTTTATTTATTTAGTACCAAAATATAAAACTTAAGAACATGTACTAAATAAATCTTTTTCAAAATCTTGATCAAGTTTTAATGTTTTGTCATTTCAAAATAAGGATCAATTCAAGGTTAACAATCTCCCCCTTTTGATATGACAAAACTTAAAGATAAATTTGCTTGATGAAAAGCTTTTTTTGAAACATTTAGGATTTTGAAAAATCATTTTGGAAAACTCCCCCTTAATTAATGCATGGCAAAACTCCCCCTCAATTTGTACATCCTAATCTAATGGCAAAACTCCCCTCAATTTATGCATCCTAAACCAACACAACTCAACTAACATATGTTAGATCATATATAGCAATTAAGCACACATAAACATATGTATATCAAGCACAAGCAAATTTGTCTATATGATATTTCTCCCCCCTTTGGTCATAGCAAAAAGACATGAGAAAATTAATGAGAAAATAAACACAAAAAGGAAATATCAATTGCAATAAGCATACTATCTCTAAACTCTCTCCCCCTTTTTGTCATTTTAAAAGAAAGAGAGATCAATTCAAGGCATAAGACAAAATGCTAGATACCAATAATATCAAGAGTATTTTGAATGCATGTAATCAAGTGTAATATGCACAATGAAGTTCATATACATGTATTCAATCAAAAAAGTATAAGTGTATCCAAATTTGGCATTTTAGCACAAGTCATCGAATTTACTACATGAAATTTATGAGCAAAGGATAATGAATGATATGCATTCTACTCATAACTAAATCATGCTATTATAAGATGTGCTTAGAACCTAAAACATCAATAGCAATTAAGCATAAATTCAAGCTCATATGCATACAAGCTCATACCAATTGTTATGGATACCAATTGTTAAAGATATGTCATCAAAAAGCATACTAATTGTTATCATAAAACAAATCAAGCAAAATTGTATTCTAATATTGCTCCTCATTTCAAAATAAGGATTAATCAATTTAAGGCACACACAAATTTGCATGAAAGGTACAAGCTATATCAAGGATAGGCATATAAATAAGTATCTATGAAAGTTAAAAAAAAATTTACCAATTTTGATATCAATTGTTACCAATTGTTAGCAATTTTATTCAACAACTTTCACAGAATAAATGTACTCAACCATATGAAAGATTCATTCAATACATTCATAAATGATAGTAGTAATCTTTCATAAGCTGTCCTATCCAAACAAGAACCAAAAGCTCATATGTATATAATAAATCATAAGTACTAATGAGCAATGAGGTTCAATTATCATCATGTCATAACAAAGATTATATAAGCATGATTCTCCAAACATGATGAGCACATATTATTCAATTATAATCCAAATTATTTCAATGCATAGCAATGTAATTAATCTAAGCATATGCAAGTAATCAAACATATATTTATTTCAAACAAAATCACACAAGCATATGCAAGAACATTTCAAAACATGTATAGCAATATACCAAAAAAAATGCAAACCTTTAGACACAATATGGTACATGCTATCTCAATGGTCTCAATCAATGAACATGTTCAAAGAAATCAATCTCTTTAACTCATATCCATGTCTAAAGATTCAAACGAATATTCATGCAATTAAAACTATTAATCAAAGCAATCAAGACCTAGGCATGAATATTAATGAAGGTGAATTAATTAATCCAAGCCTTAAAAAATATTAAGACAATTTTATCAAGTAGCTTCGTGATCAACTTGTGCAATGTGTTCATATCTTAAACCACAAAATCATATATTTGCACATATTAAAGCAAGCATGTATATGTATTCAAACTCATACATCATATCATAAAGTTGATACATTTACCTCCATCCATTTCAAGCTTTGTTGTTGTGTTCATTTGGCTTTGAATTCTCCAATCCACTTTATTTAAGCAAAACTAGGCTTGATTGATGAAGATGACATGCTTTGCCTGCTATACTTGAAATTCCAAAAATGTAGGCTCATTTATGCTCATTTCCAGTTCTCCTAACATAGACTTAGAAAATTTTCTTGGCAAAAGATTTTCATTAGAAGCACCAAGAAAATCAATTGATAAAAATTATACCAATTGTTAGAAAACCAATTTCATATTCTAAGTCATTATAGGCAAAAGAAAATTTATTCACTAAGAACAAGTTGCCAATTGCAAGGGAGATATATATACTTAAGCTAGAGGCCATATATCAAGTTAAGCATCAAATATCACAATATTGGCACTAAAGCTAAAGTTCTCATCAAATGTGCAAAACATGAATCCTTTCTAGATCATTTGGAAATATTGAACACAAAGAAGACGTATTCAATATTCATACATATTTAATAAATCACCAAAGAATATGCCAAAATAAATTTTAGGCCATATGAAAACCAAAAGCTGAAGGAAGACATATTTATCATCCAAAACATATTCAAGAAAGTTTTAGCACAAAGGCACAAATATGTCTTCACAAATTATAGGCCATAATCAATAATGACTTAAGCTAAAGAATAAGCATCATAAGAAATTCATTTACTTAAGTCATATTGCAAGCATGTCAAGTAAAGCTCAATCATATTCATATAAGCACACACTTGACAAGAGCAATAGATGAACTAACAACATATTTCATTTACCAACAAGTAGTTCATCAAATTAAAATCACAAATTAAGAAATATATTAATTGAACACAAGATCCAAAATATTATAAACAAGTTAAGCAATTTTAAACATCACGGTCATATAAGCATGTTCAATAATCACAAATCAATATGTATGAAAATCACAAAATCATTTTCATCATGCCAAAATCATCAAGAATAGGTAACTAAATTCAATTTTTTTTCAAATAAAGTTTAGCGGTTACCCATTTCTCCATTGTGTGTCTAGAGTTCCAATATTCAATCCATATCGTAGCTTCTTGCTCTAGCACACCTACAAGAGACAATCTTCATTTGATTTTTGGTACCCGAATTGCTTTGGGTCCTTGAGAGTTAGTGAGCAAGTCTCTTGTTCCTTTAGGAACCCATACTTGCCTAATTCTAAATGAAACTTTTCTTTTAATAGAACAAGTATGTATAGTATGACCATGAAAATTACAAAAATTGCATTTAGTCATTTTAGCACTTAATCTTTTATCTAAAAATTCTTGTTTTTCATTCATCAAAACATCAAATTTCTTTTTCAAATCAAAATTTTCTTTTTCTAAAATTTCATACCTATTTTGAGAGGTTTCAAAATCTATTTTCAATTTTTCATTTTCTTTTTCCAAAGTATTTTTTGCATTCATTAAAAACTCATTCTCTACATTCAACTTTGAAATCATTTTCTTATATTTCCTCTTCATTGATTCACATTCAACATATAACTCATTATAAGCATCTTGCAATTCATCAAAAGCAAATGAATTTGAATCAATAGAATTAGAGGTTACCTCCGGATCTTCAAGAGCCATGAGACATAATGCATTTTGGTTGGATTGTTGTCTTTTATGTATTTCATCCAACTTCTCCCATATCTCATTTGAGGTTGGACACTTTGATAATAAGTTGAATTTATGGAAGTCAAGAGCTCCATATAGTAAGCACTTGGCCTTAGCATTATCCATCACTTGCCTCATGTAGTTTGCATCATTTGAAGGAGTTCCAAGCCCTTTTTCAATCACATTCCAAGCTCTAAAATCTTGAGCCATAATGAACACCTTCATCCTCTTTCTCCATTCAAAAAATTCAAATTTATCCACCATAGGAGCTTTGAGGACTTCCTCACCATCTTGGAACCAAAATTGAGTCATAAGATCTTTTCTCAAGGTGGTTAAACCTACAAAAAGAGACCAAAGCTCTGATACCAATTGTTAGCTTTATAGGTTAGATGGTGATCAAAGAGGGGGGTGAATTGGATCTCTCCAAATTCATCCCAAAAATTGATTTCAATATAGTTGAATGAAAATTAAGACAATAAGCTCTTTTGATGAAGATAAAATGAAGGCAATAACAATCAATGAACTTAAAATCAAATATGCACAACAGTAAATTATAAGGAGATAGGGATAGAGAAATCAAACAAAATGATTTATAGAGGTTCGGTCCTTCTTCACAAGGCACCTACATCCTCTTTCTTGGTTGTCCACACCAAGGCTCAAATCCACTATATGTTGAAGATTACAAACAAGCTTCTCCAAGCTTTACAAACTCAACACAATACACTCTTGAGGGTTATCCTCCCCTTTAAGCTTACAATCACACAATACAAAATTTCAAGTGTTTGGCAAACTCTAAAAACCTCTCAAAGGTTAGGTGTTTGCTAATTTAAAGTACACAAAGGTATAGACAAGACAAAGATGAATGAATAACAAAAAGATAATTTGGATACAATAAATACAAAGATATAGTCTTTGAAGCTCTAAAAACTCTTGATTATTTGAGAGAATGAAAATATTGCTTCTTGACTCTTGCTCTCTTTTTGCATCAATCTTCTTGGTGTGTTGGAGTGCCCAATTTATAGAGAAATTGAGGAACTAGTCATTGGGGAAGTTTGGAGTGAAGAAATGCCCATTGAAATGATGAAAAAGTAGTCGTTGGAGGTCTTCACGCCTAGAACCGATTGGATCAAGAAATATACATGGAGCAGCCACGAGGGTTTGAGAGTAAAGCTCACCCTGACTACGTCTGTAAGTTAAGAAAAGCTATTTATGGGCTAAAGCAAGCACCAAAAGTGTGGTATGGCAAGATAGCAGAGTTTCTAGTACAAAGTGGATATTTAGTGGCTCCAGCAGATTCAAGCTTGTTTGTCAAAGCTCAAGATGGTAAGTTGGCGATAGTGTTGGTCTACGTGGATGACCTCATCATCACTGGAGATGACATAGAAGAAATCCATTGAACAAAACCAAATTTAACAGTCCGCTTCCGCTTGGAAAACTTAAGCATTTTCTCGGCCTTGAGGTGGATCGCACGAAGGTGGTTCATGTTGGTTCAAGCATGATTTTGTGCTTGAAAAGCCTTACCCGATCAATCCCTTCCTTGAGGGGATCGATCCCTTGCTTGGGTGATCGATCCCCTATGTGGGGGGATGGATCCCTTTTCTGGATTTTCAGCTTGGGGGGCATTCTGCTTGAGGAAGCAATCGATCCCTTCTAGAGGGGATCGATCCTGTCCAAGCTGGTGGTTGTTTTCCGTTCTGTACTCTACTCACTAATTTGATCATAACTTGAGTTAAACAAATCAAAATCATAAACCGTTTAAATATTTAGAAACTAGACTTAAAGGGCTTTCTATCCATATAAAGTTCATTACCTAATTCACTGTGTACGAATTATAGTGAATTTTCAAATCTACCCCTTGTGCAGTTTTTTGGACAACTGCAGTGTGTCTAGTAAAAATTCAAAATCTTTTCTTAGAAAATTTGGATTTTCATTTTGTTTGATCCATTAGAAAGTAGACTCAAAGGGCTTTCCAACTATATAAAATTAAAATATTAAAACCTTGTGAATTTATACAGAAAAATAAAATAAGTTCAATATTGGAAAACTTTGTTCTTGTAAAACAAATTTCCTAAGTTAATCTATTTCCCAAAACCAATATTATCAAAATTGTATTAAGTCCAAAATGAATAAGTTCACTTTAAAAACAACAATTGGACTTTCATTTAAGCTCAAATAAATAATCTTTAAAAGTAGATTTGGTTTGAGAAATATGACACCAAGAAAGGTTTGTTTAAACCTTGAAAATCATTTTATTTATTTGGTACCAAAATATAAAACTTAAGAACATGTACTAAATAAATCTTTTTCAAAATCTTGATCAAGTTTATTTAGCTTTAATGTTCTGTCATTTCAAAATAAGGATCAATTCAAGGTTAACAACATATTTATGCCTTTATGCTAAAATTTTCTTGGATATGTTTTTTATGATAAATATGTCTTTCTTGAGTATTTTTGAATTCTATAGGGCCTTAAATTGATTGTGACATATTCCTTGGTGATTTATTGAATATATATGAATATTGAATATGCCTATTTTGTGTTCATGAATGATCTACAAGGTTTGATTTTTGCACATTACATGAGAACTTTAGCTTTAGAGCCAATGTTGTGATATTTGATGCTTAACTCGATACATGGCCTTTAGCTTAAGTTTATATGTATCTCCTTTCCAATTGGAAAATTGACCTTAGTGAATAAAATTTATTTTGTTTATAATGACTTAGATTATGGAACTCATTTTCTAAGAATTGGTATAATTTTTATCAATTCATTTTCTTGATGCTTCTAATGAAAATCTTTTGTCAAGAAAATTTTCTAAGTCTATGCTAGGAGAATTTGAAATGAGCATGAATGAACTTACATTTTTGGGATTTTAAGTGGAACAAGCACAGCAAGTCATCTTCATCAATAAAGGCCAAGTACATCAAAGACTAGCTCAAATGATGTGGAATGGAAGATTCAAAGCCTCACTCAACTACAATGAGCACAATGACATAGCTTGATAAGGATGGAGCTAATTGTATTGAATCTATGTTATGTGCCTATGATTTATAATGTTTAATGCATGATTTGATAAATGCTTGCTTTGATATGTGCAAAAATGAGATATTATGTTTGAATTTGTAAACACTTTGCACAAATTAATCACCAAACTACTTGATAGAATTTGTCTTAACTTTGTTAAATGCTTAGATTGATTAATATTCATGCCTAGTTCTTGATTGTTTTGATTAATAGTTTTTATTGCATGAATACTCGTTTGAATCTTTGGACATGGATATGAGTTAAATAGACTGATTTCTTCAAACATGTTCATTGATTGAGATCATTGAGATGGCAAGTACAAAATTATGCCTAAATGCTTGCATTTTTTTTAATTAAGTATATTGCTTATGTATTTTGCATACGCTTATTGAAATATATAATTGAATACTTGCATATGTTTGAGTTAAGTATGTTGCTTTGCATTGAAATAATTTGGATTATAATTGAATAATTATGCTTTCATTATTTCTTTGCTATAGCATATGCGCTCATCATGTTTGGAAAATCATGCTTATATAATCTTTGTTTGGACATGATGATTGAACCTCATTGCTCATTAGCACTTTTGATTTATTATATACATATGAGTTTTTGGTTCTTGTTTGGATATGACAGCTTATGAAAGATTACTATTATCATTTATGCATGTATTGAATGAATCTTTCATATGCTTGAAGTATGGGTGCTCTACGAAAGTTATGGAATAAAATTGCTAACAATTGGTATCAAAATTGCTAAAGATTTTTGGACTTTCATAGATGCTTATTTATATGCCTATCCTTGATATAGCTTATATCTTTCACGCAAAATTGTGTGTGCATTAAATTGATTAATCCTTGTTTTAAAAATGAGGAGAAATCTTAGAATACAATTTTGCTTGATTTGTTGTGTGATAACAATTGGTATGCTTTATGATAACACATCTTTAACAATTGGTGTGAGCTTGTATGCAGTGCTTGAATTTATGCTTAATTGCTATTGATGTTTTAGGTTCTAAGCACATCTTATGATAACATGATTTATTAGTAGATTGCATATCATTCATTATCTTTTGCTCATAAATTTCATATAGTAAATTTGATGACTAGTGCTAAAATGCTAAAATTGGATACACTTACGCTTTTGTGCTTGAATACATGCATGTGAACTTCATTGTGCATATTACACTTGATTACATGCATTCAAAATACTTTTGATATTATTGGTATCAAGCATTTTGTCCTAGCCTTGAATTGATCTCTTTTTCTTTTGATATGACAAAAAGGGGGAGAGTTCATAAATATTTCTTCTTGTATGTTTACAGCAATTGGTATAGGAGCTTAAACATTTAGTACAAAGAGTTTAAACACAAAGAGAGAGAAATGTTTTATACATATATTTGTTAATACCTTTTTATGTTTATTTTCTCATGCCTTTTTGCTATGACAAAAAAGGGGAGAAATATTATATGGACAAATTTGGTTGTGCTTGACATGCATATGGTTGATTGCATTTATTTCATATATTTAACTAACATATGTTTGTTGATTGTATTGAATTAGGATGCATTAATTAAGGGGGAGTTTTTCAAAATGTTTTTCAAAATCTTAAATGTCTTAAAGAAAGTTTTTTTTTCAAGCAAATTTATCTTTAAGTTTTGTTATATCAAAAAGAGAGAGATTGTTAGCCTTGAATTGATCCTTATTTTGAAATGATAAAACATTAAGCTAAATAAGCTTGATCAAGATTTTGAAAAAGATTTATTTAGCACATGTTCTTAAGTTTTATATTTTGGTACTAAATAAATAATATGATTTTCAAAGCTTAAACAAACCTTTCTTTGTTTTCATATTTCTCAAATCAAAACTATCTTTAAACATTACTTAGTTGAGCTTAAATGAAAGTCCAATTATTGTTTTTAAAGTGAACTTACTCATTTTGGACTCAATACAAATTTGATAATATTGATTTTTAAAAATAGATTAACTTAAGAAAGTTGTTTTACAAGAACAAAGTTTTCCAACATTGAAATTATTTTATTTTTTTGTATTAATTCACAAAGTTTTAATACTTAAATTTTATATGTTCGGAAAGCTCTTTGAGTCTACTTTCTAATGGATTAAACAAAATCCAAATCCAAATTTTCTAGGAAAGGATTTTGAATTTTTACTAGACACTTTGTAGTTGTCTAAAAACTATATAATGGGTAGATTTGAAAATTCACTAAAATTTGTATACAATAAATTAGGTGATGAATTTTATATGGATAGAAAGCTCTTCAAGTCCGGTTTCTAAATCTTCAAACACTTTGTGATTTGGATTTGTATAACTCAAGATATGATCAAATTAGTTAGTAGAGTACAAAATAGGAGACAACCACCTAGCCATGGACAGGATTGATCCCCTCAAGGAAAGGATCGATCAGGTAGTGTTTGCAAGGCATGATTTGGTTTCCAAAAGTGAACCAATCGATCCCTTCATGGAAGGGATCGATTGGGTCTTGTTTTTCAAGCATGAAATAGCTAGCAAAACATGAACCAATTGATCCCCTCATGGAAGGGATCAATCAAGTATGCCCTGGAACAACACCAACGGCTAGTTTCTCAAGCTTTCAATGGCTATTTTCTTCTCCCAAACATCCCTAATGGCTAGCTCTTCAATTTCTCTATATATTGGCCACTTTAACACACTAAGAAGATTGATGAAGAAAGAAAGCTAGAGTCAACAAGCTATATTTTCATTCTCTCAAAGAATCAAGAGTTGTTAGAGCTTAAAATCCATATCTTTTGTATTTGTTGTATCCAAGCTATATTATGCTATTTATTCATCATATATCTTTGTATTTCATTAGGCAAACACTTAGACTTTGAGAGGTGTTTTAAGTTTGCATTTTTATTAAGTGATTTTGTAATCAAAAAGTGAGGTATCCTCTTGAATTTATAGGATTAAAAGGTTGCTACTTAGCCTAGAAAGTAGAGAGTGTAAGGTTTCTATCTTAAGCCCTAGAAAGAAAAAGATAGGGTTGTAATTTCAATTCAAGAATAGTGGATTGAAGCCTTAGTGTAGATAATCAAGAAGAGAGGATGTAGATGCCTTGTAGAGAAGGATCGAATCTCTATAAATCATTGTGTTTGATATCTCTATCCCTATCTCCTTACAATTTATTGTTGTTTTATATTTGATTCTAGGTTCATTAATTGTTATTGTTTGCATTATATAGTCATCAAAAGTGCTTACTGTTTTAATTCCTCATTCAATTATTTTGAAATCATTTTTTGGGAAGAATTTGTAGAAATCCAATTCACCCCTCTTCTTGGATCACCATCTCACCTAAAAAGCAAACATAATTGTTCAAATAGTCATAAAGATTTGAACTTGTTTGGTAAATAGATTTATTTTTTAAATCTTTTACTTATTAATTGTCTTAATATTAATAAATTTGTAAGCTTCTATGAATAGAAAAAATCATTTTTGGACAAAACAAAAGGTTATAGCGATTTCAAATAGATAATCATTGAAATAGTCATAATTATTTGAACTTGTTCAGTAAACAAATTCATTAATTTTATATTAATAATCTAATATTATTTTATTTTGAATAATTTTATATGAACTGAAATAATTTTTTTATGACAAAACAAAAGGTCATAACAATTTGCAATAGATATTTATTCAAAAAGTCATGACTAGTTGATCTAGTTCAGTAAACATATTTATTTCTTAAATTTTTTACTTATTAATTGTTGAAACATTAATAAATTAGTATTATTTTAATCCGAATAAGCTTGTATGAACATAAACTATTGTTTTATAATATAACAAAAAGTCATAACAATTTGAAATAAATAATTGATCAAACGATCATAACTATTTGATCTGGTTTGATAAATAAATTTATTTTTTAAATCTCTTATTAATTTTTGAAATATTAATATATTAGTATTTTTTTATTTTGAATAAACTTGTATGAACAAAAACATTTGTTTTATGACAAAGCAAAAGGTAATAACGATTTGAAATAGATTATTGTTCAAATAGTCATAATTATTTGAACTGGTTAAGCAAACAAAATTATTTTTTAAACCTCTTACATATTAATTTTTGAAATATTAATAAATTCATTTTATTTTATTCCGAATAAACTTGTTTGATCAAAAATAATTATTATATGACCAACCAAAAGGTAATAATGATTTGAAATAGATAATTGTTAACATGGCCATAATTATTTGAACTAATTTGGTAAACATATTTACTTTTTAAATTACTTACTTATTAATTTTTGGAATGCTAATAAATTAGTATTATTTTATTTTGAATTACCTTGAATGAATTGAAACAATTGTTTTGTGACAAAGCAAAAGGTCATAACAATTTTCAATATATAATTGTTCAAATAGTTGTAACTATTTGAATTTATTCAGTAAAAAAATTTATCTTTTTTAAACTCTTGCTTATTAATTTTCAAAATATTAAGAAATTAGTATTATGTTATTTTGGATGAACTTTTATGAATCGAAACAATTGTTTTATATTAAAACAAAAGGTAATAATGATTTTAAATAAATAATTATTCAGTGTCATAACTATTTAAACTTGTTTGGTAAACAAATTTATTTTGTCAAACCTTTTGTTTATTAATTTTTTGAATGTTAATAAATTTGGATTATTTTATTTCGAATAAACTTGTAAGATATAAAACAAATATTTTATGATGAAACAAAAGATTAGAACGGTTTGAAATGGATAATTATTTTAATAGTTTTAACTTTTTAAACAGGTTTGGCAAACACTTTTATTTTTTAAATCTGTTACTTATTAATTTTTGAAATATTATTAAGTTAGTATTATTTTTAACCAAATAAGTTTCTATGATAAGAAACAATTGTTTTATCACAAAACAAGCATCTTAACAATTTGAGATTGATAATTGTTCAAATAGTCATAATTATTTGAATCGGTTCAATAAATAGTTTTATTTTTTAAATCTCTTACTTATTAATTTTTAAATATTAATAAATTAGTATTAATTTTTTGAATAAGCTTGTATGATTAAAAACAATTATTTTATGGCAAAACAAATGGTCATAACAATTTGAAATAGATAATTGTTTAAATAGCCATAATTATTTTAATTGATTCGATAAACAAATTTATTTTTAAAATTTCTTATTATTTATTATTTTAGGAAATATTAATAAATTAGTATATTTTTTATTTCGTCTAAACTTTTATTAATTGAAACAATTGTTTTATGACAAATCAAAAAGTTATAATGATTTTAAATAGATAATTGTTCAAATAGTGATAACTGTTTGAACTTGTTCGATAAACAGGTTTATTTTTTTAAATATCTTTCTTATTAATTTTTCAAATTTTAATAAATTAGCATTAATTTATTTTAAATAAGCTTGTCTGAACTAAAATAATTATTTTATGACTAAACAAAAGGTCAGAATGATTTCAAATAAATAATTGTTCTAATAATCTTAATCATTTGTACTGAATTCTGTAAACGAATTTATTTTTTAAATCTCTTACTTATTAATTTTTGAAATATTATTAAATTAGTATTATTCCAATCAGAAAACAAACAAAACAATTGTTTTACGACAAAAAAAAATGTCATAACGATTTGAAATAGATAATCATTCATATAGTCTTAAGCATTTGAACTAGTTCAACAATTAGATTTATTTTTTAATTTTCTTGGTTATGAAGTTTCAAGATATTATTAAATTATTATTATTTTATTTCAAGTAAAATAGTATGAAAAAAACCAATTGTTTGATGACAAAATAAAAGTCATAATGATTTGAAATAGATAATTATTTAAATAGTCAAAACTATTTGAAATGATTTGATAAACAGATTTACTTTTTAAATCTCTTATTGATTAATTTTTTAAATATTAATAAATTAGTATTATTTTATTTCGAACAAACTTATATTAATAAAAATAATTGTTTTATGACAAAACAAAAAGTAATAATGATTTGAAATAGATAATTGTTTAAATAGTTATAATTACTTGAACTAGTTTGGTAAATAGAATTATTTTTTAAATCTCTTACTAATAAATTTTTTAAATATTAATAAATTAGTTTTATTCTATTATGAATACGCTTGTATGAGCTGAAATAATTATTTTATGACAAAACAAAGGTCATAACAAATTGAAATAAATAATTGTTCATATAGTCTTAACTATTTAAAAAAAAGTCATAACAATTTGAAATAAATAAATATTATTTTAATCCAAATAAAATTTTATGAACTGAAACAACTATTATATGACTAAAAAAAGGGTTAGAATGATTTAAAATAGATAATTATTCAAATAGTCAAAACTATTTGAAATGATTTCATAAACAGATTTACTTTTTAAATCTCTTATTGATTAATTTTTTAAATATTAATAAATTAGTATTATTTTATTTCGAACAAACTTATATTAATAAAAATAATTGTTTTATGACAAAACAAAAGGTAATAATGATTTGAAATAGATAATTGTTTAAATAGTTATAATTACTTGAACTAGTTTGGTAAATAGAATTATTTTTTAAATCTCTTACTAATAAATTTTTTAAATATTAATAAATTAGTTTTATTCTATTATGAATACGCTTGTATGAGCTGAAATAATTATTTTATGACAAAACAAAGGTCATAACAAATTGAAATAAATAATTGTTCATATAGTCTTAACTATTTAAAAAAAAGTCATAACAATTTGAAATAAATAAATATTATTTTAATCCAAATAAAATTTTATGAACTGAAACAACTATTATATGACTAAATAAAGGGTTAGAATGATTTAAAATAGATAATTATTCTAATAGTCTAAACTATTTGAATTGGTTCAGTAAACACATTTATTTTTTAAATATCTTGTTCATTTTGAAATATTATTAAATTAGTATTATTTTTATCCAACTAAGCTTGGATGATCAGAAACAATTATTTTATGAGAAAACAAAGATCATAATGTTTTGAGATTGATATTTGTTTAATTAATCATAACTATTTGAATTGGTTCGAAAAACAGTTTTAGTTTTTAAATCTCTAGCTTATTAATTTTTGAAATATTATTAAAGTAGTATTATTTTGTTTTGAATAAAACAATTAATTGATAACAAAATAAAAGGTCATAAGAACTTAAAATAGTTAGAATGATCGTTCAAATAGTCAAATCTATTTGAACTTGTTCAGCAAACAATTTTTTTTTAATCTCTTGCTCATTAATTTTTCAAATGTTAATAAATTAATATTATTTTATTATAGATAAACTTGTATAAACTGAAATAATTGTTTTATGACTAAACAAAATGTCAAAATGATTTGAAATAGATAATTGTTCTAATAGTCTTAACTATTTGAATTATTTTGACAAACACCTTTATTTTTTAAATCTCTTACTTATTTTTTTTTGGAATATTATTAAATTAGTATTATTTAATCTGAATAAAAAAACAATTGTTCTATGACAAATAAAGATCATAATGATTTGAGATAGATAATTGTTCAAATAGTCATAACTATTTAAACTATTTTGAAAAATAGATTTAGTTTTTAAATCTCCTATTAATTTTCAAAATATTGATATATTAGTATTATTTTATTCTGAATAATTTTGCATGAACAAAAACAATTGTTTTACGACAAAACAAAATGTCATAACAATTTGAAATAAATTAATGTTTAAATGGACATGACTATTTGAACTTGTTCAGTAAAAAGATTTGTTTTTAAAATATATTATCTATTAATTTTCAGAATATTAATAAATTAGTATTATTTTATTTCAAATAAACTTATACGAATAAAAACAATTTTTTTATGACAAAACAAAAGATCATAACTATTTGAAATAAATAATTGTTCAAATAGTCATAACATTTGAACTGCTCAGTAAATAGATTTATTTTTTAAAATTTTACTTACTAATTTTTGGAATATGAATAAACTAATATTATTTTATTTTAAATACGGTTGAATGAATAGAATCAATTGGTTTATAACAAAAAAAAATGTCATAACTATTTGAAATAGATAATTGTTTAAATACTTATAACTATTTGATCGTGTTCAGAAAATAGATTTTATTTTTAAAATTTTTACTTATTAATTTTTTGAAAATTAATAAATTAATATTATTTTATTTGGAATAAGCTTGTATGAATAGAAACAATTATTTTATAACAAATAAAATGTCATAACGATTTGAATTAGAAAATTGTTTAAATAGTCATAACTATTTGAACTTGTTCGATAAATAGATTCATTTTTAGATCTCTTACTAATTAATTTTCAAAATATTAATAAATTATTATTATTTTATTTCAAATAAGCCTATATGAACTTATACAATTGTTTTATGATGAAACAAAAGGTCATAACGATTTGAAATCGATAATTATTCAAATAGTTATGGCTATTTGAACTTATTTGGTAAACATATTTATTTTTAAAATCTTTTACTTATTAATTGTTGAAATATTAATAAACTAATATTAGTTTAATTGGAATAAACTTGTATGAATGAAAACAATTGTTTTACAACAAAAAAATCATAACAATTTGAAATAAACAATTGTTCAAATAGTCATAACGATTAGAACTTAGTTGGTAACCAAAGTTATTTTTTTAATCTTTTACTTATAATTATCTGAATATTAATAAATTTTTATTATTTTAATTGAAATAAGCTTGTATGAATAGAAAAATTATTTTATGACAAAACAAACGGTTATAACAATTTGATATAGGTAATTGTTGAAATAGTCATAACTATTTGAATTTGTTCGATAAACAGATTCAGTTTTTAAATCTCTTATTAATTTTTGAAATATTAATAAATTAGAATTATGTTATTTCTAGTAAGCTTGTACGAATAAAAATAATTGTATTACGACAAAATAAAAAGGTCATAATGACTTAAAATGGATAATTATTCAAACGGTCTTAACTATTTGCACTGGTTAGGCCAACCGATTCATTTTTTAAATCTGTTACACATTAATTTTTAGAATATTAATAAATTAGTATTATTTTATTTTGAATAGGACTATATCAATGAAACATTTGTTTTATGACAAAACAAATGGAAATGGTCATAATGATTTCAAATAAATAATTGTTCAAATTGTTATAACTAATTGATTTATTTTTCAAATCTCTTATTGATTTTCAAAATATTAATAAATTAATATTATTTTAATATGAACAAACTTATATGAACAAAACATTTCTTTTATGAGAAAAAAAAAGTCATAATGATTTGAAATAAATAATTATTCATATATTCATAACTATTTAAATTGGATTGGTAAATAGATTTAATTTTTAAATATCTTAATTTTTGAAATATTAATAAATTAGTATTATTTTATTCTAAATAATTTTTTAGGAACAAAAACAATTATTTTATGACAAAACAAAATGTCATAATGATTTGAAATAGATAATAGTTCAAATGGACATGGCTATTTGAACTTGTTCAATAAATCTTCAACTCATTAATTTTATAATATTAAGAAATTAGTATTATTTTATTCTAAATAAATTTGTATGAATAGAAACAAATTGTTTTATGAGAAAATAAAGGATCATAATGATTTAAAATAAATAATTGTTCAAATAGTCATAATTATTTGAACTTGCTCATTAAACAAATTTACTTTTTAAAATCTTTTACTTATTAATTTGTGGAATAAATAAATTAGTATTATTTTGTTCCAAATAAGATTGTATGAACAAAAATAATTGGTTTATGACAAAACAAAAGGTCGTAACAATTTGAAATAGATAATTATTCAAATATAACTATTTAAACATGTTCAAAAAATAGATTTATTTTTAAAATTTTTACTTTTGAATTTATGGAATATTAATAAATTTATATTATTTTATTCAAAATAAGCTTTTATGATCAAAACCAATTATTTTATGACAAAACAAAAGGTTATAATGTTTAGAAATAGATAATTATTTAGATAGTCATAACAAAATATTCTTTTTTTAATTATCTTACTCATTTATTCTCATAATATTAATAAATTAGCATTATTTTACTTCAAACAAGCTTATATGAACTGAAACAATTGTTTTATTACAAAAAAAGGCCATAATAATTTGAAATAGTTATAATTATTTGAATTGGTTTGGTAAATAGAATTATTTCTAAATCTCTTACTTATAAATTTTTGAAATATTAATAAATTAGTTTTATTCTTTGTTGAATAAACTTGTATGAGCTAAAATAATTGTTTTATACAAAACAAAAGCTCATAACAATTTGAAATAAATAATTATTCATATAGTCTTAATTATTTCAATTGGTTCAGCAAACATATTTATTTTTTTAAATCTCTTAGTTATTAATTTTCAAAATTTTACTAAATTAGTATTATTTTAATCTGAATAAGCTTATGTGAACTAAAACAATTGTTTTATGATAGAACAAAAGGTTAAAATAATTTGAAATAAATAATTGTTCAAATAGTCATAACTATTTGAACCAGTTCAGTAAACAAAGTTATTTTTTAAATCTCATATTAAGTCTTAAAATATTAACAAATTAGTATTATTTTTTTTCAAATAAACTTGTATGTTGAAAAACAAATGTTTTATGACAAAACACAAGGTAATAACGATTTGAAATGGATAGTTGTTCAAATGGTCATAATTATTCGAATTACTTTGGCAAATTGATTTATTTTTTAAATATCTTATTTATTAATTTTTGAAATATTAATAAAGTAGTATTATTTAATTGTGGATAAACTTTTATGAACTAAAATAATTGTTTTATGACAAAACAAAAGGTCATTAAGATTTTAAATAGATAATTGTTCAAATAGTCATAAGTATTTGAACTTGGTAAACAAATTTATTTTTTCAAATCTCTTGCTTATTAATTTTTCAAATGTTAATAAATTAATATTATTTTATTCCAAATAAGCTTGTAAGAACTGAACAATTATTATATGACCAAACAAAATATCAAAATGATTTTAAATAGATAATTATTCTAATATTCTTAACTATTTAAATTGGTTTGGCAAATACATTTATTTTTTAAATCTCTTATCAATTTTTGAAATATTATTAAATTAGTACTATTTTTATTCGAATAAGCTTATATGATGATCAAATCAATTGTTTTATGAGAAAACAAAGATCATAATAATTTGAGATTTATAGTTTTTCAAATAGTAATAATCATTTGAACCAATTCTGAAAACATTTTTAGTTTTTAAATTTTTTACTTATTAATTTTTAAAATATTAATAAAATGGTATTATTTTATTTCAGATAAGATTTTATGAATTGAATCAATTGTTTTATAACAAAATAAAAGGTCATAACGACTTGAAATTGATAAATTATTCAAATAGTAAAATCTTTTTTAACTTGTTTAGTAAACATATTTATTTTTTAAAATCTCTTGCTCAATAAATTTTCAAATGTTAATAAATTAGTATTATTTTATTTTGAATTAGCTTGTATGAATTGAGCAAGTTCAAATAGTTATGGCTATTTAAACATTTATCTATTTCAAATTGTTATAGCCTTTTGTTTTGCCATAAAACAATTTTTTCTATTCATATAAGCTTATTTCAAATCTGTTTACCAAATAAATTCAAATAGTTATGACTATTGAATAATTATTTATTTCAAATTGTTATCATTTTTTATTTTGTCATAAAACAATTATTTTTTGTTCATACAAGTTTATTTGGATTAAAATAATATTAATTTATTAATATTTTGATAATTAATAAGTAAAAGATTTAAAAATTAAATATGTTTACCGAATAAGTTCAAATAGTAATAACTATTTGAACAATTATCTATTTCAAATTGTTATGACCTTTTGTTTCATCATAAAACAATCATACAAGCTTATTCCAAACAAAAATAATATAAATTTACTAATATTCCAAAGATTAATAAGTAAAAATTTTAAAAATAAATAAGTTTTCTGAACATGTTCAAATATTATGACTAGTTGAACAATTATCTATTTCAAATTGTTATGACCTTTTGTTTTGTCATAAACCAATTTTTTCTATTCATAAATGCTTATTCATAATAAAAATAATACTAATTTATTAAAATTCCCAAAATTAATAAGTAAAATATTTAAAAAATAAATCTATTTACCAAGCAAGTTCAAATAGTTATGACTGTTTAAATATTATTTTTTTCAAATTGTTATGATCTTTGTTTTGTTATAAAACAATAGTTTCTATTCATATAAGTTTATTCAAAATAAAATAATTCTAATTTATTAATATTATAAAAATTAATAAGTTGAAGATTTTAAAAATAAAAATTTTTATCAAACAAGTTCAAATAGTCATGTTAATTTGAACTATTATTTATTTCAAATAGTTATGACATTTTGTTTTGTTGTAAAACACTTGTTTTTATTCATACAAAATTATTTAGAATAAAATAATACTAATTTATTAATACTTTGAAAATTAATAAGAGATTTAAAAACTAAATCTGTTTGCTGAACCAATTCAAATAATTATGACTATTTGAACAATTGTCTATCTCAAATTGGAATGATCTTTGTTTTGTCATAAAATAATTGTTTCTATTTATACAAACTTATTTGGAGTAAAATATTGCTAAACTAATAATATTCTAAAAATTAATAATAGTTATGATTATTTGAATAATTATCTATCTCAAATCGGTATAATCTTTATTTTGTCATAAAATAATTGTTTCTATTCATACAAACTTATTCAGAGAAAATACTGCTAAACTAATAATATTCTAAAAATTAATAAGTAAGAGATTTAAAAAATAAATATATTTGCTGAATCAGTTCAAATAGTTAAAACTATTAGAATAGTTATCTATTTCACATCATTCTGACCTTTGGTTTAGTCATAAAATAATTGTTTCAGTTCATACATGCTTATTCAAAATAAAATAATATTATTTTATTAACATTCAAAAAATTAATAAGGAAAGAATTTTAAAAAATAAATCTATTTATCGAACAAGTTTAAATAGTTATAACTATTTGAACAATTATCTATTTAAAATCATTATGACCTTTTGTTTTATCATAAAAAATTTTTTCATTTCATAAAAGCTTATCCAAAATAAAATAAGATTACTTTATTAATATTTCAAAATTTGAGAAGTTGGAGATTTAAAAAAGAAATCAATTTATTGAATCAATTCAAATAGTTATTGCCATTTGAACAATTATCTATTTGAAATCATTTTGAACTTTTATTTTGTCATAAAACAATTGGTTTTTATCATACAAGCCTATTTGAAATAAAATAATACTAATTTATTAATATTTCAAAATTTAATAAGTAGGAGATTATCTATTTATCGAACCAGTTCAAATAATTATGACTATTTGAACAATCATATATTTCAAGTCATTATAATCTTTTGTTTTGTCATAAAACAATTATTTGTGTTCATACAAGCTTATTTGAAATAAAATAATACTAATCTAATAATATTATGAAAACTAATAACTAAGAGATTTAAAAATAAATTTGTTTGCTAAATCAATTCAAATAGTTAAGGCTATATGAATAATTATCTATTTCAAATCATTAAGTCATTTTGTTTTGTCGCCAAACAAATGTTTTTGTTAATATAAGTTTGTTTGAAATAAAATAATATTAATTTATTAATATTTTGAAAATTAATAAGAGATTTAAAAAATAAATTTGTTTACCAAACTAGTTCAATTAGTTATAACAATTTGAACAATTATTTATTTCATATCTTTATAACCATTTGTTTTGTCATAAAATAATTGTTTCTATTAGTACAATCTTACTTGGAATAAAGTAATGCTAACTTATTAATATTCTAAAAATTAATTAGCAATGGATTTAAAAAATGAATCTGTTGGCCTAACCAGTGCAAATAGTTATGATTGTTTGAACAATTATCTATTTCAAATTATTATGACTTTTTATTTTGTCACAAAATAATTGTTTCTGTTCATACAAGCTTACTCAGAATAACATAATTCTAATTTATTAATATTTCAAAAATTAATGAATAAGAGATTTAAAAACTAAAATTGTTTATTGAACAAGTTCAAACAATTATGACTATTTGAACAATTACCTATTTCAAATGCTATAACCTTTTGTTTTGTCGTATAATAATTTTTTCTATTCATACAAGCTTATTTCAATTAAAAATAATACAAATTTATTAATATTCAAACAATTAATAAGTAAAAGGTTTAAAAAAATTTGTTTACCAAATAAGTTCATATAGTTATGACTATTTGAACAATTATTTATTTCAAATCACTATGACATTTTGTTTTGTCATAAAACAATATTTTTGTTCATACTCGCTTATTTAGATTAAAATAATATTAATTTATTAATATTTTGATAGTTAATGAGTAAAAGATTTTAAAAATAAATATGTTTACCAAACAAGTTCAAATAGTCAAAACTATTTGAATAAATACTTATTTTAAATCGTTATCACCTTTTGTTTTGTCATAAAACAATTGTATCAATTCATATGGGCTTATTCAAAATAAAATAATACTAATTTATTAATATTTCAAAAATTAATGAGTAAGAGAGTTAAAAAACGAATCTATTTACTGAATGAGTTCAAATAGTTATGACTATTTGAACAAATATCTATTTCAAATCATTATGGCCCTTTTTTTTGTCATAAAACAAATGTTTTTGTTCATACAAGCTTATTGAATAAAATAATATAAATTTATTAATATTTAAAAAATTAATAAGTAAAAATTAAAAAAATAAATCGATTTTCTGAGCATGTTCAAATAATTATGACTATTTGAACAATTATCTATTTCAAATAGTTATGACCTTTTATTTTGTCATAAACAAATTGTTTTTGTTCATACAAGCATATTTGGAATAAAATAATACTAATTTATTATTATTCCAAAAATTAACAAGTAAAAGATTTAAAAAATAAATCTATTTATTGAACAAGTTCAAATATTTATGATGTTTAACAATTATTTATTTGAAATAGTTATGATTTTTTGTTTTGTCATAAAATAATTATTTCTATTCATACAAGTTTATTCAGACTAAAATAATACTAATTTATTAATATTCTAAAAATTAATAAGCAGGAGATTTAAAAAATGAATTTGTTTATCGAACAAGTTGAAATAGTCATGTCCATTTGAACAATTATCAATTTCAAATCATTATGACCTTTTATTTTGTTATAAAATAATTGTTTCTATTCATGCAAAATTATTTAGAATTAAATAATATTGATCTATTAAAATTTTGAAAATTAATAAGAGATTTAAAAACTAGATCTATTACCAAAACAGTTTAAATAGTTATGACTATTTGAACAATTATCTATCTTAAATCGTTATGATCTTTATTTTGTCATAGAATAATTGTTTCTTTTATAAAAGCTTATTTGGATTAAAATAATACTAATTTAATAATATTCAAAAAATTAATAAGTAAGAGATTTAAAAAATAAATGTATTCGTTGAACCAGTTCAAATAATTAAGACTATTAGAATTATTATCTATTTCAAATCATTCTGACCTTTTGTTTAGACATGAAACAATTATTTTAGTTCATATGAGATTATTCAGAATAAAATAATGCTACTTTATTAATATTTCAAAAATTAATAAGCAAGAGATTTAAAAACTAAAATTGTTTTTTGATTTAGTTCAAGTTGTTATGACTATTTGAACAAATATCAATCCCAAATCATTATGATCTTTATTTTCTTATAAAACAATTGTTTCTGATCATCCAAGCTTATTTGGATAAAAATAATATGAATGTAATAATATTTCAAAAATTAATAAGAGATTTAAAAAATAAATATGTTTGCTGAATTAGTTCAAATAGTTAAGACTATTAGAATAATTATCTATTTCAAATTGTTTTGAGCTTTTGTTTAGTTATACAATAATTGTTTCATTTCATACAAGCTTATTTGGAATAAAATAATACTAATTGATTAACTTTATTTATTTCAAATTGTTATGACCTTTTGTTTAAACTGTTAAGACTATATGAACAATTATTTATTTCAAATTGCTATGACCTTTTGTTTTGTCATAAAAAATTATTTTAGCTTATATAACCGTATTCAGAATAGAATAAAATTAATTTATTAATATTTAAAAAATTTATAAGTAAAAGATTTATAAAAGAATTTGATTTATCGAACTAGTTCAAATAATTATAACTACTTAAACAATTATCTATTTTAGATCGTTATTGCTTTTTGTTTTGTCATAAAACAATTATTTTTATTAATATGAGCTTGTTCAAAATAAAATAATACTGATTTATTAATATTTAAAAAATTAATCTATAAGAGATTTAAAAAGTAAATTTGTTTGCCAAACTATTTCGAATAGTTTTGACTATTTGAATAATTATCTATTTCAAATCATTATAACTTTTTATTTTGTCACCAAACAATTAGTTTTGTTCATACTATTTTATTCGGAATAAAATATTACTAATTTCATAATATTTTGAAACTTAATAACTAAGAAAATTAAAAAATAAATCTAATTGCCGAACCAGTTCAAATAGTTAAGACTATATAAATGATTATCTATTTCAAATCATTATGACCTTTTCTTTTATTGTAAAACAATTATTTTGTTTGTACAAGCTTATTATGATTAAAATAATACTAATTTAATAATATTTTAAAAATTAATAAGTAAAAGATTTAAAAAATAAATTTGTTTATTGAATCAGTTCAAATGGTTAAGACTATTAGAACAATTATCTATTTGAAATCATTTTGACATTTTATGTAGTCATAAAACAATTGTTTCGGTTTATATAAGCTTATTCAGAATAAATTAATAATAATTTATTAGCATTCGAAAAATTAATAAGAAAGAGATTTAAAGAAATAAATATGTTTACCGAACAAGTTCAAATAATTATTGCCATTTGAACAATTGTCTATTTAAAATTGTTATAACTTTTAAGTTGTCATAAAATAATTGTTTCAGCTAATACAAGCTTAGATGGAATAAAATAATACTAATGTGTCAATATTTCCTAAAATATTAAGTAAGAAATTCCAAAAATAAATCTATTTACCAAATTAGTTAAAATAATTATGGCCATTTGAATGATTATCTATTTTAAATCATTATGACCTTTTGTTTTGTCATAAAACAATTGTTTTTTATTATACATGCTTATTCGAAATGAAATATACTAATTTATTAATATTTCAAAAATTAATAAGTAATAGATTTAAAATATATATGTTTACTGAACCAATTCAAATATTTATGACTATTTAAATAATTATCAATCTCAAATCGTTAAGATCTTCATTTTGTCATAGAAAAATTGTTTCTAATCATAAAAGCTTATTTAGTTAAAAGCAATACTAATTTAATAATTTTTCAAAAATTACTAAGTAAAAGATTTAAAAAATAAATGTGCTTGTCAAACCAGTTGAAATAGTTAAAACTATTAAAATAATTATATATTTCAAATCATTCTGACCTTTTGTTTAGTCATAAAATATTTGTTTCATATCTTGCAAGCTTATTTGGAATAAAATAAACCAAATATATTAACATTCAAAAAATTAATAATCAAAAGATTTGAAAAAAATAAATCTATTTATCAAACAAATTTAAATAGTTATGACTATTTGAAAATTTATTTATTTAAAATCATTATAACCTTTTGTTTTGACATAAAAAAATTGTTTTAGTTCATAAAAGTTTATCCAAATTAAATAATACTAATGTCTTAATATTTTAAAAATTAATAAGCAAGAGTTTAAAAAAATAAATTTTTTTACCAAACAAATTCAAATAGTTATGACTATTTGAACAATTGTTTATTGAAAATTGTTATGACCTTTTGTTTTGTCACAAAAAAATTATTTTAGTTCATACAAGCTTCTTCAAAATAAAATAATACAGATTTTTTAATATTTCAAAAATTAATAATTAAGTGATTTAAAAAGTAAATCTGTTTACCAAATTAGTTCAAATAATTATAGCCATTTCAATAATTACCTATTTAAAATCATTATTACGTTTTGTTTGGTAATATAACAATTGTTTTTTATCGTACAAGTTCATTTGGAATAAAGTGTTACTAATTTATTAATTAGTCAAATATTAACAAGTAAGAGATTTAAAAAATAAATATGTTTATTGAACCAGTTTAAATAGTTATTTGAACAATTGTATACTTCAAATCGATATAACCTTTTCTTATATCATAAAACAATTATTTCTGTTCATATAAGCTTATTCGAAATAAAACAATACTAATATAATAATATTCTAAAAATTAATAACTAAGAGATTTAAAAAATAAATTTGTTTTCTGAATTAGCTCAAATAGATAAGACTATATGAAAAATTATCTATTTCAAATCATAAAACAATATTTTCAATTTATACTAACTTATTCAGTGTAAAATAAAATAAATTTATTAATATTTCAAAAATTAAAGTGTAAGAGATTTTAAAAAAAATTCTATTTACCTAACTAGTTCAAATAATTATGATTATTTGAATAATTATTTATTTCAAATTGTTATGACCTTTTGTTTTGTCATAAAACAAATGTTTTTCTTCATATAAGTTTTTTTGAAATAAAAAATACTTATCAATCAATATTTCAAAATTAATATGACATTTAACAATTAAATCTATTTATCAAACTAGTTCAAATAGTTATGACTATTTAAGTAATTATTTATTTCAAACTATTATGACTTTTTGTTTTGTTATAAAACAATAGTTTATGTTCATACAAGCTTATTCGTATTAAAATAATATTAATTTATTAAAATTTCAAAAATTAATAAGTAAAAAATTTTAAAAATAAATATGTTTACCGAACTAGATCAAATAGTCATGACTATTTGACTAAATATCTATTTCAAATTGTTATGACCTTTTATTTTGTCATAAAAAAATATTTCAATTAATATAAAATTATTCAAAATAAAATAATACTAAGTTATTAATATTCCAAAAATTAATAACTAAGAGATTTAAAAAATGAATCTATTTATTGAACAAGTTTAAATAATTATGACTGTTGAACAATTATCTATTTGAAATTGCTATAACCTTTGTTTTGTCATAAAATGATTTTTTTTGTTCATACAATCTTATTTCAAATAAAAAAATATAAATTTATTAATATTAAGACAATTAGTAAGTAAAAGATTTAAGAAATAAATATGTTCACTTAACAAGTTCAAATCTTTATGACTGTTTGAACAATTATTTATTTTAAATGATTATGACATTTTTTTTGTCATAAAATAATTGTTTCTATTCATACAAGCTTATTTGGATTAAAATAATATTAATTTATTAATATTTCTACAAATAATAAGTAAAATATTTTAAAAAATAAATATGTTTACTAAATAAGTTTAAATAGTCATGACTATTTGAATAATTATTTATTTCAAATCTTTGTGACCTTTTGTTTTGCAATAAAACAATTGTTTCCATTCATATAAGCTTATTTGAAATAAAATAATACTAATTTATTAATATTCTAAAAATTAATGAGTAAGAGAATTAAAAAATGAATTTGTTTACCAAAGATGTTCAAATAGTAATACTATTTGAACAATTATCTATTTTAAAACATTATGACATTTTGTTTTGTCATAAGACAATTGGTTCTGTTCATGCAAGCTTATTTCAAATAAAATGATATAAATTTATTAATATTCCAAAAGTTAATAAGTAAAAATTTTAAAAATAAATATGTTTTCTGAACACGTTCAAATAGCTATGACTATTTAAACAATTATTTATTTCAAATCATTATGACCTTTTGTTTTGTCATAAACCAATTTTTTCTATTCATAAAAGCTTATCCAGAATAAATAATACTAATTTATTAAAATTCCAAAAATTAATAAGTAAAAGATTTAAAAAATAAATCTATTTATTGAGCGAGTTCAAATAATTATGACTATTTGAACAATTATTTATTTCAAATCGTTATGATATTTTGTTTTGTCATTAAACAATTGTTTCTATTCATATAATTTTATTTGAAATAAAATAATACTAATTTATTAATATTCTAAAAATTAATAAGTTAGAGATTTAAAAAATAAATCTATTTACCGAACAAGTTCAAATAGTCATGTCCATTTGAACTATTATCTATTTCAAATTATTTTGACCTTTTGTTTTAACATAACAGTTCATGCAAAATTATTCAAATTAAAATAATACTATTCTATTAATATTTTGAAAATTAATAAAAGATTTAAAAACTAAATCTGTTTTCCAAAAAAGTTCAAATAGTTATGACTATTTAAACAATTATTTATCTCAAAATGTTATGATCTTTATTTTGTCATAAAATAATTGTTCCTTTTCATACAAGCTTATTTAAATTACAATAATACTAATTTAATAATATTCCAAAAATTAATAAGTAAGAGATTTAAAAAATAAATGTGTTTGCTGAACTAGTTCAAGTAGTTAAGACTATTAAAACAATTATCTAATTTATTAACATTCGAAAAATTAATGAGCAAGAGATTTAAAAAAATAAATCTATTTACCAAAAAAGTTCAAAAAAATTTAACTTTTTGAACAATCATTCTAACCATTATAGTTGTTATGAGCTTTTGTTTTATTATAAAACAATTGTTTCAGCTCATAAAAACTTATCTGAAATAAAATATACTACTTTATTAATAGTTTAAAAATTATTAGGCAAGAGATTTAAAACTAAAATTGTTTTCTAAACCAATTCAAATAGCTATGACTATTTGAACAAATATCAATCTTAAATCATTATGATCTTTGTTTTCTCATAAAATAATTGCTTATGATCATCCAAGCTTATTCAGATAAAAATAATACTAATTTAATAATATTTCAAAAATTAATAGGAGATTTAAAAAATAAATGTGTTTGCTGAACTAGTTCAAATAGTTAAGACTATTAGAATAATTATCTATTTCAAATCATTTTGACCTTTTGTTTAGTCATATAATAATTGTTTCAGTTCATACAAACTTATTCAAAATAAAATAATACTAATTTATTAACATTTATTTATTTCAAATTGTTATGAACTTTTATTGAAATAGTTAAGACTATCTGCACAATTATTTGTTTCAAATTGTTATGACTTTTTATTTTATCATAAAACAAGCGTATTTGAAATAGGATAAAACTAATTTATTAATATTTCAAAAATTTATAAGTAAGATTTAGAAAATAATTCTAATTTGAAATAGATAATTGTTCAAATAATAATAACTATTTGAACAATTATCTATTTCAAATTATTATTACATTTTATTTTGTCATAAAACAAATGTTTTTGTTAAGATAAGTTTACTCGAAATAAAATAATACTAATTTATTAATATTTAAAAAATTAATTACTAAGAGAGTTAAAAAGTAAATCTATTTACCAAACCATTTTATATAGTTTTGACTATTTGAATAATTATCTATTTCAAACCGTGTAACTTTTTATTTTGTCATCAAACAATTGGTTCTATTCATACTATTTTATTCAAAATAAAATAATACTAATTTAATAATATTCCAAAACTTAATAACCAAGAAAATTAAAAACTAAATCTAATTGGCGAATCAGTTTAGATAGTTAAGACTATATGAACAATTATCTATTTCAAATTGTTATGGCCTTTCGTTTATTGTAAAACAATTGTTTTGTTTGTACAAACTTATTTTGATTAAAATAAAACTAATTTATTAATATTTTAAAAATTAATAAGTAAGAGATTTAAAAAATAAATTTGTTTACTGAATCAGTTCAAATGGTTGAGACTATTATAACAATTATCTATTTAAAATCGTTTTAACCTTTTCTTTAGTCATAAAACAATTGTTCCAGTTCATATAAGCTTATTCAGAAGAAATTAATAGTAATTTATCAGCATTTGAAAAATTAATAAGAAAGAGATTTAAAAAAATAAATTTGTTTACCGAATAAGTTCAAGTAGTTATTACCATTTGAACAATTGTCTATTTAAAATAATTATAACCTTTTGATTTGTTATAAAACAATTGTTTAAGTTAAAACAAGCTTAGATGGAATAAAATAATACTAATTTATTAATATTTCTTAAAGTAATGAGTAAGAAATTTAAAAAATAAATCTGTTTACCAAATCAATTAAAATAATTATGGCCATTCAAATGATTATTTATTTCAAATAGTTATGACCTTTTGTTTTGTCATAAAATAATTATTTTTTATCATACAAGCTTATTCGAAATAAAATAACACTAATTTATTAATACTTCAAAAATTAATAAATAAGAGATTTAAAAAATAAATATGTTTATCGAACCAATTCAAATAGTTATGACTACTTGAACAATTATCAATCTCAAATCGTTAAAATTATTTCTAATCATAGAAGCTTATTCAGTTAAAAATAATATTAATTTAATAATATTTCAAAAATTAATAAGAGATTAAAAAAAGAAATTTTTTGTTAAACCAGTTTAAATAGTTAAAACAATTAGAATAATTATCTATTTCAAATCATCCTAACCTTTTGTTTAGTCATAAAATATTTATTTCATATCTTACATGCTTATTCAGAATAAAATAGTCCAAATTTATTAACATTCAAAAAATTAATAAGTAAAAGATTTGAAAAAATAAATCTGTTTACCAAACAAATTGAAATAGTTATGACTATTTGAACAATTATTTATTTAAAATCATTATGACCTTTTGTTTTGACATAAAACAATTGTTTTAGTACATAAAAACTTATCCAAAATAAAATAATACTAATTTCTTAATATTTCAAAAATTAATCAGTAAGAGTATAAAAAAATAATTTTTTTATCGAACAAATTCAAATAGTTATGACTATTTTAACAATTGTCTATTGAAAATTGTTATGACATTTTGTTTTGTCAGAAAACAATTGTTTTAGTTCATACAAGTTTATTTAAAATAAAATAATACTAATTTATTAATATTCTAAAAATTAATAATTAAGTGATTTAAAAAATGAATCTGTTCACCGAATCAGTTCAAATAATTATTGCCATTTCAACAATTATATATTTTTAAATCGTTATTACTTTTTGTTTGGTCATATAAAAATTGTTTTTGATCGTACAAGTTTATTTGGAATAAAATAATATTAATTTATTAATCTTTCAAAGATTAATAACTAAGAGATTTACAAAATAAATCTATTTACCAAATTAGTTTAAATAGTTATGACTATTTGAATAATTGTTTACTTCAAATCATTATAATCTTTTATTCTATCATAAAACAATTATTTCTGTTCATATAAGTTTATTCGAAATAAAATAATACTAATCTAATAATATTCCAAAAATTAATAACAAAGAGATATAAAGAATAAATTTATTTTCCGAACTAGTTCAAATAGTTAAAACTATATGAACAATTATCTAGTTTAAATCATTTTTGTTTTTCCATAAAACAAAAATTTCAATTCATATAAGCTTATTCAAAATAAAATAAAATGAATTTATTAATATTTCAAACTTTAATATGTAAGAGATTTAAAATATAATTATTTTACCTAACCAGTTCAAATAATTATGACTATTTAAATAATTATATATTTCAAATTGTGATGATCTTTTGCTTTGTTGTGAGATAAATGTTTTTGTTCATATAAGTTTTTTCGAAATAAAAAAAATACTAATCTATTAATATTTCAAAAATTAATAAGAGATTTAAAAAATAAATCTATTTATCAAACTAGTTCAAATAATTATAACTATTTGAGAAATTATTTATTTTAAATTGTTATGACTTTTTGTTCTATTATAAAACAATAGATTCTATTCATACGAGCTTATTCAGATTAAAATAATACTAATTTATCTATATTTTAACAATTAATAAGTAAAAATTTTAAAAAATAAATGTTTACTAAACTAAATCAAATAGTCATTACTATTCAAATTTCAAATCATTATGGCCTTTTGTTTTGTCATAAAATAATTATTGCAGTTCATATAAAATTATTCGAAATAAAATAATACTAACTTATTAATATTTTGAAAATCAATAATTAAGAGATTTAAAAAATGAATATGTTTATCAAACAAGTTTAAATAATTATAACTATTTCAATAATTATCTATTTGAAATCACTATAACCTTTTGTTTTGTCATAAAATGATTTTTTCTATTTATAAAAGCTTATTTTGAATAAAATAATATAAATTTATTAAAATTAAGATAATCAATAAGTAAAAGATTCAAAAGATAAATTTGTTTACCAAACAAGTTCAAATCTTTGTGACTATTTGAACAATATTTTATTTTGAATTGTTATGACTTTTTGTTTTGTCATAAAATAATTGTTTCTATTTATATAAGCTTATTAAGATTAAAATAATATTAATTTATTAATATTTCGACAAATAATAAGTAAAAGATTTAAAAATAAATATGTTTTCAAAAAAAAGTTCAAATAGTCATGACTATTTAAATAATTATCTATTTTAAATCATTGTGACATTTTATTTTGTAAAAAAAATAATTGTTTTAGTTTATATAAGCTTATTTGAAATAAACTAATAATAATTTATTATGATTTCAAAAATTAACGCGTAAGAGAATTAAAAAATGAATATGTTTACTGAAGATGTTCAAATAGTTATGACTATTTGATTAATTATCTATTTTAAAATATTATGACCCTTTTATTTTGTCATAAAATAATTGATTCTATTCGGGCAATCTTATTTTGAATAAAATAATATAAATTTATTAATATTCTAAAAATTAATAAGTAACAATTTAAAAAATAAATATGTTTTTTTGAACACATTCAAATAGTTATGACTATTTGAACAATTATCTATTTCAAATCATTATGACCTTTTTGTTTTTCATAAATCAATTATTTCTATTCATAAAAGCTTATTTGGAATAAAATAATACTAATTCATTAAAATTCCAAAAATTAATAAGTAAAAGATTTAAAAAATAAATCTATTTATTGAACAATTTTAAATAGTTATGACTATTTAAACAATTATTTATTTCAAATCATTATGATATTTTGTTTTATCATAAAACAATTGTTTCTATTCATATAATTTTATTCGAAATAAAATAATACTAATTTATTAATATTTTAAAAATTAATAAGTTGGACATTTAAAAAATAAATTTGTTTATCGTACAAGTTCAAATAGTCATGTCAATTTGAACTATCATCTATTTCAAATTGTTATGACATTTTGTTTTGTCGTAAAACAATTGCTTCTATTCATACAAAATTATTCAAAATAAAATAATACTAATTTCTTATTATTTCAAAAATTAATAAGAGATTTAAAAACTAAATTTGTTTATCAAACTAGTTTGAATCACTATGATATTTGTTTTATCATAAATAATTATTTCTGTTCATACAAGCTTATTCGAAGTAAAATATTGCTAAAAGAATAATATTCTAAAAATTAATAAGTAAGAGATTTAAAAAATAAATGTGTTTATTGAACCAGTTCATAAAGTTAAGACTATTAGAACAATTATCTATTTCAAATCATTATTACATTTTATTTAGTCATAAATTAATTTTTTTAGTTCATACATGCTTATTTGAAATAAAATTATGCTAATTTATTAACATTCAAAAAATTAATACACAAGAAATTTTAAAAAATAAATCTATTTATCGAATAAGTTCAAATAGTTATGACTATTTGAATAATTATCTATTTAAAATAAATATGACCTTTCGTTTTATCATAAAACAATTGTTTCAGTTCATAAAAGTTTATGCAAAATAAAATAATATTACTTTAATAATATTTCAAAATTTGATAAGTTAGTGATTTAAAAAATAAGTCTGTTTATCTAATCAGTTCAAATAATTATGGCCATTTGAACAATTATCTATTTCAAATCATTATGAACTTTTTTTCTGTCATAAAACAATTGTTTTTCATCATACAAGCCTATTCAGAATAAAATAATACTAATATATTAATATTTCAAAAAATAATATGTAAGAGATTTAAAAAATAAATCTGTTTGCCAAACTTGTTCCTATTTGAACAACTATCTATTTTAAATCATTATAACCTTTTATTCTATTATAAAATAATTGTTTTAGCTCATATAAGCTTATTCAGAATAAAATAATACTAATTTAATAATATTCTAAAAATTAAAAATTAAGAGATTTAAAAAATAAATCTATTTGTTGAAGTAGTTTAACCGGTTAAGAATATATGGACAATTATCTATTTCAAATTGTTACGACTTTTTATTTTGTCATAAAACAATTGTTTTAATTCATACAAGCTTATTCAAAATAAAATAATACTAATTATTAATATTATAAAAATTAATAAGTAAGTAATTTAAAAAAAGAATCCGTTTACCAAATTAGTGCAAATAATTATGGCCATTTCAACAATAATCTATTTTAAATTGTTATTACATTTTGTTTGTCATATAACAATTATTTTTTATCATACAATTTTATTCAAAATAAAATATACTAATTTATTAATCTTTCAAAAATTAATAAGTAAGAGATTTAAAAAATAAATATGTTTATTGAACCGGTTTAAGTAATTATGACCATTTGAACAATTGTATACTTCAAATCATTATAGCCTCTTGATCTATCATAAAACAATTATTTTTGTTCATATAAGCTTATTCAAAATAAAACAATACTAATATAATAATATTCCAAAAATTAATAACCAAAAGATTTAAAAAATAAATTTGTTTGCCAAACTAATTATGATAGATAAGACTATATGAACAATTATCTATTTCAGATCTTTTTATTTTGCCATAAAATAAATTTTTAATTCATACTAGCTTATTTAGAATAAAATAAAATAAATTTATTAATATTTCCAAAATTAATATGTAAGGGATTTAAAAAATAATTTTGTTTACCTAACTAATTCAAATAATTATGACTATTTGAATAATTATCTATTTCAAGTCATTATGACCTTTTGTTTTGTCATAAAACAAATGCTTTTGTTCATATAAGTTTGTTAAAAAAAATACTAATCTATTAATATTTCAAAACTTAAAAAGAGATTTAAAAAATAAATTTGTTTATCAAACCAGTTCAAATAGTTATGACTATTTGAACAATTATTTTTTTCAAATTATTATGACTTTTTGTTTTGTTATAAAACAATAGTTTCTATTCATGCAAGCTTATTTAGATTAAAATAATACTAATTTATTAATATTTTGATCATTAATAACTAAAAAATAAATATGTTTACTGAGCTAGATCAAATAATCATGACTATTTGAATAAATATCTATTTCAAATTGTTGTGACCTTTTATTTAGTCATAAAAACATTATTTCAGTTAATATAAGCTTATTCAAAATAAAATAATATTAAGTTATTAATATTTCAAAAATTGATAATTAAAAGAATTAAAAAATGAATCTGTTTACCAAACAAGTTTAAATAATTATGATTATCTCAACAATTATCTATTTGAAATTGCTATAACCTTTTGTGTTGTCATAAAATGATTTTTTTAGTTCATACAAGCTTATTTCAAATAAAATAATAAAACTTTATTAACATTAAGACAATTAATAAGTAAAAGATTTAAATAATAAATTTTTTTACCTATTAAGTTAAAATCTTTATGACTATTTGAACAATTATTTATTTCAAATTGTTATGACTTTTTGTTTTGTTATAAAACAATTGTTTTTGTTCATACAAGCTTATTCAAAATAAAATAATATTAATTTATTAACATTTCAAAAAATAATAAGTAAATGATTTAAAAAATAAATATGTTTTCCAAACTAGTTTAAATAGTCATGACTATTTGAATAATTATTTATTTCAAATCATTGTAACCATTTGTTTCATAATAAAATAATTGTTTCAGTTCATATAAGCTTATTTAAAATAAAACAATACTAATTTATTAATATTCAAAAAATTAATGAGTAAGAGAATTAAAAAATGATTCTATTTATCGAACATGTTCAAATAGTTATGACTATCTGAATAATTATCTATTTCAAAACATTATGACATTTTGTTTTATCATAAAATAATTGGTTCTATTCATGCAAGTTTATTTCAAATAAAATAATATAAATTTATTAATATTCCAAAAATTAATAAGTATAAATTTAAAAAATAGAATGTTTTGTAAACACGTTCAAATAGTTATGACTATATGAAGAATTATCTATTTTAAATCATTATGACCTTTTGTTTTGTCATAAATCAATGGTTTTATATTCATAAAAGCTTATTCAAAATAAAATAATATTAATTTATTAAAATTCCAAAAATTAAAAAGTAAAAGATTTAAAAAATAAATCTGTTTACCAAGCAAATTTAAATAGTTATGACTATCTGAACAATTATTTATTTCAAATCATTATGATCTATTATTTTGTCATAAAACAATCGTTTATATTCATTCAATTTTATTTGAAATAAAATAATACTAATTTTTTAAGATTCTAAAAATTAATAAGTTGGAGACTTAAAAAATAAATCTGTTTACCATATAAGTTCCAATAGTCATCTCCATTTGAACTATCATCTATTTCAAATCATTATGACATTTTATTTTGTCGTAAAACAGTTGTTTCTATTCATACAAAATTATTCAAAATAAAATAATGCTAATTTTTTAATATTTCAAAAATTAATAAGAGATTTAAAAGTTAAATATGTTTATTGAACCAGTTCAAATCATTATAATGTTTGTTTTGTCATAAAACAATTGTTTTTGTTCAGACAAGCTTATTCAGAGTATAATATTACTAAATTAATAATATTCTAAAAATTAATAAGAGATTTAAAATATAAATGTGTTTGTTGAACCAGTTCAAATAGTTAAATCTATTTATCTATTTCAAATTGTTGTTGCCTTTTTGTTTAGTCATAAAATAAAATTTTCAATTCATACTTGCTTATTCAAAATAAAATAATACTAATTTAGTAATATTCAAAAAATTAATACACAAGAAATTTTAAAAAATAAATCTATTTACCAAATAAGGTCAAATAGTTATGATTATTTGAATAATTATTTATTTAAAATAAATTTGACCTTTTGTTTTATCATAAAACAATTGTTCTAGTTCATAAAAGCTTATTTGAAATAAAATAATATTACATTATTAATATTCCAAAAATTGATAAAGTAGAGATTTAAAAAATAAGTCAATTTATTGAATCAATTTAAATAATTATGGCCATTTGAGCAATTATCTATTTCAAATCGTTATGAAATTTTGTTTTGTCATAAAATAATTATTTTTATCGTGCATGCTTTTTTGAAATAAAATAATACTAATTTATTAATATTTCAAACATTTATAGGTAGGTGATTTAAAAAATAAATCTATTTATCAAACCATTTCCTATTTGAACAATTATCTTTTTCAAATTATTATAACCTTTTGTTCTATTATAAAATAATTGTTTCAGTTCGTATAAGCTTATTCAGAATAAAATAATACTAATTTAATAATATTCTGAAAATTAATAACTAAGAGATTTAAAAAATAAATTTATTTATCGAAGTAGTTCAAACAATTAAAACTATATGAATAATTATCTACTTTAAATCATTTTGACCTTTTGTTTTATCATAAAACAATCATTTCAGTTCATACAAGCTTATTCAAAATAAAATAAAACTAATTTATTAATATTCCAAAATTTAATAAGTAAGTGATTTAAAAAGTGAATCTATTTACCAAATTAGTTCAATTAATTATGGCCATGTTAACAATTATCTATTTCAAATCATTATTACCTTTTGCTTTGTCATATAAGAATTGTATTTGAACATTCAAGCTTATTCAGAATAAAATAATACTAATTCATTGATCTTTCAAAAGTTAATAAAAGATTTAAAAAATAAATCTATTTACCAAACTAGTTCAAATAGTTATGACTATTTGAACAATTGTAAACTTCAAATCATTATAACCTTTTGTTCTATCATAAAACAATCATTTTTGTTCATACAAGTTTATTTGAAATAAAATAACACTAATCTAATAACATTTGAAAAATTAATAACTAAGAGAATTAAAAAATAAATTTATTTGCCGAACTAGTTTAAATATTTAAAACTATATGAAATTATCTATTTTAAATCGTTATGACCTTTTGTTTTGTCATAAAATAGGTTTTGTTGAATTCATACTACCTTGTTTGGAATAAAATAAAATAAATTTATTAATATTTCAAAAATTAATAAGAGATTTAAAAAATAATTATGTTTACCTAACTAGTTCAAATAATTATGACTATTTGAACAATTATATATTTTAAATCATTATGACCTTTTGTTGTCATAAAATAAATGTTTTTGTTCATATAAGTTTGCTTGAAATAAAGTAATACTAATCTATTAATATTTCAAAAATTAATAAGAGATTTAAAGAATAATTCTGTTTATCAAACTAGTTCAAATAGTTATGAATATGTAAGCAATTATTTATTTCAAATCATTATGACTTTTTGTTCAATTATAAAATAATAGTTTCTATTCATACAAGCTTATTTAGATTAAAATAATACTAATTTATTAATATTTCAACAACTAATAAGTAAACAATTTTTAAAATTAATATGTTTACCGAACTAGATCAAATAATCATGACTATTTGAATAATTATCTATTTCAAATTGTTATGACTTTTTATTTTGTCATAAAAGAATTGTTTCAATTCATATAAGCTTATTCTATTTTGTCATAAAAGAATTGTTTCAATTCATATAAGCTTATTCTATTTTGTCATAAAAGAATTGTTTCAATTCATATAAGCTTATTCAAAATAAAATAATCTAATTTATTAATAATCCAAAAATTAATAATAAAGAGATTTAAAAAATGAATCTATTTATTGAACAAATTTAAATAACTATGACTGTTTGAACAATTATCTATTTGAAATGGATATGACCTTTTGTTTTGTTATAAAGGAATTTTTTTCTATTCATCCAAGCTTATTTCAAATAAAGTAATACAAATTTGTTAATATTAAGACAATTAATAAGTAAAAGATTTAAAAAATAAATCTATTCACCAAATAAGTTTAAATCGTATGTTTATTTGAGCAATTATTTATTTCAATTTGTTATGACTTTTTGTTTTGTCATAAAACAATTATTTCTATTCATTCAAGTTTATTTGAATTAAAATAATATTAATTTATAAATATTTTGACAATTAATAAGTAAAAGATTTAAAAAATAAATATGTTTATTGAACAAGTTCAAATAGTCATAACTATTTGAATAATTATCTATTTCAAATCATTATGACCTTTTCTTTTTGTAATAAAACACTTGTTTCAATTCATATAAGCTTATTTGAAGTAAGATATTACTGATTTATTAATATTCCAAAAATTAATGAGTAAGAGAATTAAAAAGAATATGTTTACCGAATAAGTTCAAATAGTTATGATTATCTAAATAATTATCTATTTCAAAACATTATGACCTTTGTTTTGTCATAAAACAATTGGTTCTATTGATGCAAGCTTATTTCGAATAAAATAATTTAAATTTATTAATATTCCAAAAATTAATAAGTAAAATTTAAAAAATAATTATATTTTTTGAACACGTTCAAATAGTTATGACTATTTGAAGAATTATCTATTTCAAATTGTTATGACCATTTGTTTTATCATAAACCAGTTGTTTCTATTTGTAAAAGCTTTTTTGAAATAAAATAATACTAATTTATTAAAATTAAAAAATTAATAAGTAAAAAATTTAAAAAGTAAATTTGTTTACTGAGCAAGTTCAAATAGTTATGATTATTTGAATAATTACTTATTTTAAATTGTTATTATCTTTTGTTTTGTCATAAAACAATTGTATCTATTCATACAATTTTATTCAAAATAAAATAATACTAATTTATTAGTATTCTAAAAATTAATAAAGTTTGAGATTTAAAAAATAAATCTATTTATCAAACAAGTCGAAATAGTCATGTCCATTTGAACTATTTTCTATTTCAAATCATAATGACATTTTGTTTTGTTCTAAAACAATTGTTTCTATTCATGCAAAATTATTCAGAATAAAATAATACTGATCTATTATTATTTTGATAACTAATAAGAGATTTAAAAATGAAATCTATTTACCGAAATAGTTCAAATAATTATGACTATATGAACAATTTAAATCTCAAATCTTTATGATCTTTATTTCTCAAAAACCAATTTTTTTCTCACATAAGCTTATTCGGATTAAAATAATACAAATTTAATAATATTCCAAAAATTAGTAAGTAAGAGATTTAAAAAATAAATGTGTTTGACGAACTAATACAAATAGTTAACACTATTAAAACAATTATATATTTCAAATCATTTTTAACTTTTTGTTTAGTCATAAAACAATTATTTCAGTTCATACAACCTTATTTAGAATAAAATAATACTAATTTATTAACATTTGAAATATTAATGAGCAAGAGATTTAAAAAAATAAATTTATTTACCATACAAGTTGAAATAGATTTGATTATTTGAATAATTATTTGTTTAAAGTCATTATGACCTTTTGTTTTGTCATAAATCAATTGTTTCAGTTCATAAAAACTTATTTGAAATAAAATAATACTACTTTATTAAAATTTCAAAAATTAATAAGCAACAAATTTAAAAACTATAGTTGTTTTTTGAACCATTTCAAGTAGTTTTGACTATTTGAACAAATGTCAATATCAAATTGTTATGATCTTTGTTTTCTCATAAAAAAATTATTTTTTGTCATACAAACTTATTCGAATAAAAATAATACTAATTTAATAATATTCTAAAAATTAATAAGAGATTTAAAAAATAAATGTGTTTGCCAAACCAGTTCAAATAGTTAAGACTATTAGAATAATTATCTATTTCAAATTGTTTTGACCTTTTGTTTAGTCATATAATAATTATTTCAATTCATACAAGCTTATTTGGAATAAAATAATACTAATTTATTGACATTGAAAAAATTAATAAGCATGAGATTTGAAAAAATAAATTTGTTTACCGAACAAGCTCAAATAGTTATAGTTATTTCAACAATTATCTATTTAAAACATTATGACCATTTATTTTGTCATAAAACAATTGTTTTGGTTTATAAAAGCTTATCCAAAATAAAATAATACTGCTTTATTAATATTTCAAAAATTAATAAGCAAGAGATTTAAAAAATAATTCAGTTTATAGAATTAGTTCAAATAATCATGGCCATTTAAACAACTATCTATTTTAAATCGTTATTACCTTTTGTTTTGTCATAAAACAATTGTTTTTCAACATACAAGCCTTTTCAAAATAAAATAATGCTAATTTATTAATATTTCAAGAATTAATAAGAGATTTAAAAAAGAAATCTGTTTGTTAAACCAATTCAAATAGTTATGACTTTTGAACAATCATCTATCTCAAATTGTTATAACCTTTGTTCTATCATAAAACAATTGTTTCTATTTATACAAGCTTATTCAAAATAAAATAATAATAATTTAGTAATATTCTAAAAATTAATAATTATGAGATTTAAAAACTAAATCTATTTATTGAACTAGTTCAAATAGTTAAAACTATATGAATAATTATATATTTCAAATTATTATAACCTTTTGTTTTGTCATAAAACAATTTTTTTTGTTAATATAAGTTTGATCGAAATAAAATAATACTAATTTATTAATATGTAGAAAATTAATTAGTAAGAGATTTAAAAAGTAAATCTGCTTGCCAAGCCATTTCAAATCATTATAATCTTTTATTTTGTCATCAAACAATTGGTTCTATTTATAGTATTTTATTAGGAATAAAATAATTAAAATTTAATAATATTTTGAAACTTAATAACTAAGAAAATTAAAAAAAATCTAATTGCTGAACTAATTTAAATAGTTAAGACTATATGAATGGTTATCTATTTTAAATCATTACGACCTTTTCTTTTGTCACAAAACAATTGTTTTGTTTGTACAAGCTTATTTGGATTAAAATAATACTAATTTCATAATATTTCAAAAACTAATAAGCAAGAGATTTAAAAAATAAATTTGTTTATCAAATCATTTCAAATGGTTAAGACTATTAGAATAATTATATACTTCAAATCATTTTGATATTTTGTTTAATCATAAAACAATTGTGTCAATTCATACAAGCTTATTCATAATAAATTAATACTAATTTATTAACATTTACAAAATTAATAAGAAAGAGATTTAAAAAGAAATTGTTTACCGAACAAGTTCAAATAGTATTATTATTTGAATAATTGTCTATTTAAAATCATTATAACCTTTTGATTTGTCATAAAATAATTATTTTAGTTAACAAAAGCTTAGATGAAATAAAATAATACTAATTTATTAATATTTTCTAAATTAATAAGTAAGAAATTTAAAAAATAAAACTATTTACCAAATCAGTTAAATTAATTATGGCCATTTGAATGATTATCTATTTCAAATCATTATGACCTTTTATTTTCTCATAAAACAATTTATTTTAATCATATAAGCTTATTCAAAATAAAATAATATTAATTGATTAATATTTCAAAAATTAATAAGTAACAGATTTAAACAATAAATATATTTACCGAACAAGTTCAAATAGTTATGACTATTTGAACAATTATCAATCTCAAATTGTTAAAATCTTTGTTTCATCATAAAATAATTATTTTTAATCATAGAAGCTTATTTGGTTAAAAATATTATTAATTTAATAATATTCTAAAAATTAATAAGTAAGAGATTTAAAAAATAAATGTGTTGGCTAAACCAATTCAAATAGTTAAAACTATTAGAATAATTATCTATTTTAAGTCGTTCAAACCTTTTATTTAGTCATAAAATATTTGTTTCATGTCTTACAAGCTTATTCAAAATTTTTGAACATTTGAAAAATTAATAAGAAAAAGATTTGAAAAAATAATCTGTTTATTGAACAAGTTTAAATAGTTATGACTATTTCAACAATTATTTATGTAAAATCATTATAACCTTTTGTTTTGACATAAAACAATTGTTTCAATTCACAAATGCTTATCCAAAATAAAATAATACTAATTTCTTAATATTTCAAAAATTAATAAGCATGAGTTTAAAAAAATAAATTTGTTTATCGAAAAAATTAAAATAGTTATGACTACTTAAGCAATTGTTTATTTAAAATCATTATGACCTTTTGTTTTGTTACATTTGACTATTTGAACAATTATCTATTTAAAATCGCTATGACATTTTATTTTATCATAAAACAATTGTTTCAGTACATAAAAGCTTATTTGAAATAAAATAATATTACTTTATTAATATTATAAAAATTAATAAGTTAGAGATTTAAAACATAAATTAGTTTACCAAATCAGTTCAAATAGTTATAGCCATTTGAACAATTATCTATTTCAAATCGTTATTAATTTTATTTTGTCATAAAACAATTATTTGTCATCATACGAGCCTATTCAAAGTAAAATAATACTAATTTATTAATATTTCAAAAACTAATAAGTAGGAGATTTAAAAAATAAATCTATTATTGAACTAGTTCAAATAGTTATGACTATTTGAACAATTATATATTTTAAATTATTATAACCTTTTGTTCTATCATAAAACAATTATTTTTGTTCATACAAGCTTTTCAGAATAAAATAATACTAATGTAATAATATTCTAAAAATTAATAACTAAGAAATTTAAAAATAAATTTATTTGCTGAACCATTTCGAATAGTTAAGACTATATGAACAATTCTTTATTCAAATTGTTATGACCTTTTGTTTTGTCATAAAATAATTTTTTCAGTTCTTACTAACTTATTTGAAATAAAATAAAACAAATTTATTACTATTTCAAAAATTAATTAGTAAGAGATTTAAAAAATAATTCTGTTTGTTGAACTAGTTTAAATAATTATGACTCTTTCAATAATTATCTTTTTCAAATCATTGTGACCTTTTGTTTTGTCATAAAACAAATGTTTTTGTTCATATAAATTTGTTCAAAATAAAATAATACAAGATATTAATATTTTGAAAATTAATAAGATATTTAAAAAATAAATCAGTTTATCAAACCAGTTTAAATAGTTATGATTATTTAAGCAATTATTTATTTTAAATTGTTATGACTTTTTGTTATGTTATAAAACAATAGTTTCTATTCATACAAGCTTATTCAGATTAAAATAATACTAATTTATTAATATTTTGACAATTAATAAGTTAAAATTTTAAAAATAAAATGTTTACCGAACTAGATCAAACAGTCATGGTTATTTGAATAATTATCTATTTCAAATCATTATGACCTATTGTTTTATCATAAAAAAATTATTTCAATTCATATAAGGTTATTTGAAATAAAATAATACTATTTTATTAATATTCTGAAAATTAATAATTAAGACCTTTAAAAAATGAATCTATTTATCAAATAAGTTTAAATAATTATGACTATTTGAATAGTTATTAATTTGGAATCGCTATAACCTTTTGGTTTGTCATAAAATGATTATTTCTATTCATACAAGCTTATTTCAAATAAAATAATACAAATTTATGAATATTAAGACAATTAATAAGTAAAAGATTTAAAAAATAAATTTGTTTACTTAATAAGTTCAAATTGTTGTGACTATTTGAATAATTATTTATTTCAAATTCTTATGCTTTTTTGTTTTGTCATAAAACAATTATTTCTGTCCATACAAGCTTATTTAGATTAAAATAATATTAATCTATTAATATTTTGACAATTAATAAGTAAAAGATTTAAAAAATATATGTTTACAGAACAAGTTAACATAGTCATGACTATTTGAATAATTATCTACTTCAAACCATTGTGACATTTTGTTTTGTAATAAAACAATTGTTTCAATTCATGTAAGCTTATTTCAAATAAAATAATACTAATTTATTAATATTTTAAAAATTAAAGAGTAAGAGAATTAAAAAAAATAAATCTATTTACCGAACAAGTTCAAATAGTTATGACTATCTGAACAATTATCTATTTCAAAACATTATGACCTTCTGTTTTATCATAAAACAATTAGTTTTGTTCATGCAAGCTTATTTCAAATAAAATAATATAAATTTATTAATGTTCCAAAAATTAATAAGTAAAAATTAAAAAATAAATATATTTTTTTAACACGTTTAAATAGTTATGACTATTTGAAGACTATTTGAGCGATTATCTATTTCAAATCATTATAACCATTTGTTTTATCATAAACCAATGTTTTTTTTGAAAAAACCTTATTCGGAATAAAAAAATACTAAGTTATTAATATTTCAAAATTAATAAGTAAAAGATTTTAAAAATAAATTTGTTTACCGAGTGAGTTTAAATAGTTATAACTATTTAAATAATTATTTATTTCAAATCATTACCATCCTTTGTTTTGTCATAAAACAATTGTTTCTATCCATACAAGTTTACTCGGAATAAATAATACTAATTTATTAATATTTTAAAAATTAATAAGTTGAAGATTTAAAAAAATATATGTTTACTAAACAAGTTCAAATAGTCATGTCCATTTGAACTATTATCTAGTTCAAATCATTATGACATTTAATTTTATCATAAAAATTTTTTTTATATTCATACAAAATTATTCATAATAAAATATTACTAATTTATTACTATTTCAAAAATTAATAAGAGATTTAAAAACTAAATCTCTTTACCGAACCAGTTCAAATATTTATGACTATTGAAATATTGATAAATTAATATTATTTTATTTGGAATAGGTTTGTATGAACAGAATAATTGTTTTATGAAAAAATACAATGCATAACGATTTGAAATAGATAATTATTCAAATAGTCATAACTATTTGAACTTGTTCGATAAATAGATTCATTTTTTAAATCTCATATTCAATAATTTTTGGAATATTAATAAATTAATATTATTTTATTTCGAATAAGCCTATATGAAGTAATCAATTGTTTTTTGATGAAACAAAAGGGCATAATGATTTGAAATAGATAATTATTCAAATAGTTATGACTATTTGAACTTGTTTGGTAAACATATTTATTTTTAACATCTTTACTTATTAATTGTCAAAATATTAATAAATTATTTTAATCCAAATAAACTTGTATGAACAAAAACTATTAGCTTTATAGGTGATATGGTGATCTAAGAGGGGGTGAATTGGATTTCTCCAAATTCTTCCCAAACAATGATTTCAATATAGTTGAATGGAAATTAAAACAATAAGCACTTTTGATGGAAATATAATGCAAACAATAACAATTAATGAACTTAAAATCAAATATAAACAACAATAAATTGTAAGGAAATAGGGATAGAGAAATCAAACACAATGATTTATAGAGGTTCAGTCCTTCTCCACAAGGCACTTACATCCTCTCTTCTTAGTTGTCCACACCAAGGCTTCAATCTACTATTATTGAAATGAAAATACAACCTATCTTTTTCTTTCTAAGGCTTAAGATAGAAACCTCTACCCTTTGTAGTATTTTATCCAATCTCACTACAAAGCTCTCAAGAGGATACCTCACCTTTTGTTCTCTTCCACCCTTGTATATCAAAGGTAATTTTGCAAACAATAGAACAACCTTTCTAAGGCTAAGTGTTTGCTAAGTTTAAGTATAAGAAAATGATGAATGAACAACAAATATAATTTGGATACAATAAATACAAAGATATGGACTTTGAAGCTCTAAAAAACTCTTGATTCTTTGAGAGAATGAAAATATGGCTTATTGGCTCTTGCTCTTTTAATTCATCAATCTTATTAGTGTGTTGGAGTGATAAATTTATAGAGAAATTGAAGAAGTAGCCGTTGGAAGTGTTTGGGAAGTGAAAGTAGCTGTTGAATCCTTGATAAAATAGGCGTTGGAGTGATTTTGGCCTTCAGGGGATCGATCCCCTCCCTTAGGGGATCGATTGGTTCATGTTTTGAACCAATTTCCCTTTGAAAATAGTCTAACCGATCGATCCCTTTTCTGGATTTTCGGTCCTGGGAGTATTTTGTTTGAAAACCAATCAATCCCTTCTAGAAGGGATCGATCATGTCAATGCTAGATGGTAGTTTCCCGTTTTGTACTCTACTTACTAATTTAATCATAACTTGAGTTATAAAAATCTAAATCATAAACCGTTTAAAGATTTAGAAACTAGAATTAAATTTGTTTCTATCCATATAAAGTTCATCACCTAATTCACTGTGTACGAATTACAGTGAATTTTCAAAATTACCCCTTGTGCAGTTTTTCTGACTACTGCAGAGTGTCTAGTAAAAATTCAAAATCTTTTCTTAGAAAATTTGGATTTTGATTTTGTTTGATCCATTAGAAAGTAGACTCAAAGAGATTTTCTACCATATAAAATTCAAATATTAAAACTTTGTGAATTAATACAGAAAAATGAAAGAATTCAATGTTGGAAAACTTTATTCTTGTAAAACAACTTTCTTAAGTTAATCTATTTCTCAAAACCAATAATATCAAAATTGTATAAAGTCCAAAATGAATAAGTTCACTTTAAAAACAACAAGTGGACTTTCATTTAAGCTCAAATAAATAATCTTTAAAGGAGATTTGATTTGAGAAATATTAAAACAAAGAAAGGTTTTTTTAAGCTTTGAAAATCATATTAGTTATTTAGTACCAAAATATAAAACTTAAGAACATGTACTAAACAAATCTTTTTCAAAATCTTGGTCAAGTTTATTTAGCTTTAATGTTTTTTCATTTCAAAATAAGGATCAATTCAAGGCTAACGAAAACAATTATTTTATGATATAACAAAAAGTCATTACGATTTGAAATAAATAATTGCTCAAATAGTTATAACTATTTAAACTTAACTTAGTAAACAGATTTATTTTCTAAATATTTTACTTATTAATTGTCTGAATATTACTAAATTTGTATTATTCTAATTTAAATAAGCTTGTATGAACAAAAAAAATTCCTTTATTCCAAAAAAAAAAGTTTAGTTATTTGAAATAGGTAATTGTTCAAATAGTCATAACTATTTGAACTTGTTCAATAAACAACTTCAATTTTTAAGTCTCTTACTTATTAATTTTCAAAATATTAACAAATTAGAATTATATTATTTCAAATAAGTTTGTACAAATAGAAACAATTGTTTTGTGACAAAACAAAAGGTCATAATAATTTAAAATAGATAGCTGTTTAAACAAACAGTAATTATTTGAATTGGTCAAGCCAACAGATTTATTTTTTAAATCCGTTACTTATTAATTTTTAAAATATTAATAAATTAGCATTACTTTATTTCGAATAAGACTATATCAATGGAAACAATTGTTTTATGACAAAACAAATGGTCATAACGATTTGAAATAAATAATTATTCAAATTGTTATAAATAATTGAACTAATTTGGTAAATAGATTTATTTTTTAACTCTCTTATTAATTTTCAAAATATTAATAAATTAATATTATTTTATTTTGAACAAAAATGTTTGTTTTACAACAAAATAAAAAGTTATAACGATTTGAAATTAATAATTATTCATATAGCCTTATTATTTAAACTAGTTGGCAAACAAATTTACTTTTTAAATCTCTTCATTATTAATTTTCATAATATTATTAGATTAGTATTATTTTATTTCAAATAAACTTGTATGAACTTAAATAATTGTTTTAAGATAAAATAAAAGGTTATAAAGGTTTGAAATATATAGTTGTTCAAATAATCATAATTTTTCAAATAGTCATAATTATTTCAACTATTTCTATAAACAGATTTATTTTTAAATCTCCTACTCATTAATTTTTGAAATATTAATAAATTAATATTATTTTATTCTGAATAGGGTTATATGATGAAAAACAATTGTTTTATGATAGAACAAAAGTTCATAATGAATTGAAATAAATAATTGTTCAAATGGCCATAATTATTTGAACTGATTCGATAAATTGATTTATTTTTTAAATCTCCAACTTCTCAATTTTTGAAATATTAATAAAGTTATATTATTTTATTTTAGATAAGCTTTTATGAACATAAACAATTGTTTTGTTATAAAACAAAAGGTCATAACAATTTTAAATAGATAATTGTTCAACTCATAACTATTTTAACTTATTTGCTAAATAGATTAATTTTTTAAAATTTCTTATTAATTTTCTTAATGTTAATAAAATAGTATTATTTTGTTTTGAATAAGCATGTATGAATTGAAAAAATTATTTTATAACTAAATAAAAGGTTAGAATGATTTTAAAAAGATAATTGTTCTAATAGTCATAACTATTTAAACTGGTTCGACAAACGTATTTATTTTTTAAATCTCTTACTTATTAATTTTAGAATATTATTAGTTTTGTAATATTTTACTCCAAAGAAGTTTTCATGAATAGAAACTAAGACAAAACAAAGATCGTAACTATTTGGGATAGATAATTATTCAAATAGTAATAATTATTTAAATCTCTGATTAATTTTTGAAGTATTAATAAATTTATGTTATTTTATTCTAAATAATTTTGTATGAATAAAAATAATTATTTTACGACAAAACGAAATGTCATAATGATTTGAAATAGATAATAATTCAAATGGACATATGAATCTTTGAACTAGTTCAGTAAACAAATTAATTTTTTAAGTCTACAACTCATTAATTTTATAATAATAATAAATTAGTATTATTTTATTTTGAATAAACTTGTATGAATAGAAAAAAAATGTTTTATGACAAAACAAAAGATTATAATAATTTAAACTAAGTAATTGTTCAAATAGTCATAACTATTTGAATTCACTTGGTAAAAAAATTTGTTATTTTAATATTTTACTTATTAATTTTTGGAATTTTAATAAATTAGTATTATTTTATTTCGAATAAATTTGTATACATAGAAACAATTGGTTTATGACAAAACAAAAAGTCATAATAATTTAAAATAGATAATTGTTCAAATAGTCAAAACTATTTGAACTGTTAGGAAAACATATTTATTTTTTAAACTTTTACTTATTAATTTTGAAATATTAATAAATGTATATTATTTTATTCTTGCACAAACAGTACCATTTGTTTTATGACAAAACAAAAGGTCATAATGTTTTGAAATAGATAATTGTTTAGATTGTCATAACTATTTGAACTTGTTCAATAAATAGATTCTTTTTTTCTAATTCTCTTACACATTAACTTTTGAAATATTAATAACTTAGTATTATTTTAGTTCAAATAGACTTATATGAACGGAAACAATTATTTTATTACAAAAAAAGGTCATAATGATTTGAAATAGATAATTATTCAAATAGTCATGACTATTTAAACTTGTTTGGCAAACATATTTATTTTTTAAATCTTTTACTTATTAATTGTCAAAATATTAATAAATTAAAATTATTTTAATCCGAATAAGCTTGTATGAATAGAAACAATTATTTTATGACAAAACAAAATGTCATTACAAGTTAAAATAAATAATTGTTTAAATAGTCATAACAATTTGAACTTATTTGCTAAATAGATTTATTTTTAAAATTTTTTGCCTGTTAATTGTCTTAATATTAATAAATTTGTATTATTTTATTTGAAATAAGCATGTACGAATAGAAAAAAAAATTATTTTATGACAAAATGAAAGGTTATGGCAATTTCAACTAAATAATTGTTCAAATAGTCATAATTATTTAAACTTGTTTGGTAAATAGAATCATTTTTTAAATCTCTTAATTATTAATTTTTGGAATATTAATAACTTAGTATTATTTTATTTTAAATAAGCTTATTTGAACATAAATAATATTTTTTTGACAAACCAAAAGGTCATAATGATTTGACCTAGTTCAATAAACATATTTATTTTTAAATTTTTTTATTTATTAATTGACAAAATTTTAGTAAATTAGTATTATTTTAAACCAATTAAGCTTGTATGAACATATAACAGAACAAAAAGTCACAATGATTTGAAGTAAATAATTACTCAAGCAATCATAATTATTTAAACTGGTTTGATAAATAGATTTATTTTTTAAATCTCTTATTAATTTTTAAAATATTAATAGGAATAGTATTATTTTGTTTAAAATAAACTTATATGAACAAAAACATTTGTTTTATAAACAAAAGGTCATAATGATTTGAAATAGATAATTGTTAAAATAGTCAATTATTTGAGTTGGTTAGGTAAATAGAATTATTTTTTAAATCTCTTATTAATTTTTAAAATATTAATAAATTCATTTTATTTTATTCTAAATAAGCTACTATGAATTAAAAAATTTGTTTTATGAAAAAAACAAAAGGTCATGACGATTTGAAATAGATAATTATTTATATAGTCTTAACTATTTGAACTGCTTTGGCAAATAAATTTATTTTTTAAATCTCTTAGTTATTAATTTTTGAAATATTATTAGATTAGTATAATTTTATTTTGAATAAGCTAGTATGAATAGAAATAATTGTTTTATGGCAAAACAAAAGGTTATAATCATTTGAAGTTTATAATTGTTCAAACAGTCATAACTATTTGAACTAGTTCGGTAACAATATTTATTTTTTAAATCTCTTATTAATTTTTGAAAGATTAATAAATTAGTATTATTTTATTTTGAATAAGCTTGAATGTTCAAAAACAATTGTTATGTGACCAAACAAAAGGTAATAATGATTTGAAATAGATAATTGTTGACATAGCCATAATTATTTTAACTGATTCAATAAACAGATTCATATTTGAAATCAGTTACTTATTAGTTTCTGAAATATTAATAAATTAGTATTATTTATTTTGAATAGGGTTGTATACAATTGTTTTATGACAAAACAAAAGGTCATAACAATTTGAAATAGATAGTTATTCATAAAGTCATAACTATTTGAACTGTTTCAACAAATAGATTTACTTTTTAAATCTCTCAGTTATTCATTTTTAAAATATTATGAAATAAGTATTATTTTATTTCAAAAAAGCTTATATGAACTAAAACAATTATTTTATATTGAAACAAAAGGTTATAATGATTTGACATAGATAATTATTCAAATAGGAGCTTGTTCAGTAAGTAAATTTATTTTTTAAATCTGCTACTTATTAATTTTTGAAATATTAATAAATTAGTATTATTTTATTTTGAATATGCTTGTATGATGAAAAACAATTATTTTATGATCAAACAAAAGTTCATAATGATTTGAAATAGTACTTGTTCAAATACCCATAATTATTTGAACCGATTTGATAAACTAACTTATTTTTAAATCTCTAACTTATCAATTTTTGAAATATTAATAAAGTAATATTATTTTATTTTGGATAAGCTTTTATAAACTAAAACAATTATTTTATGATAAAACAAAAGGTCATATTTATTTAAATAGATAATTGTTCAAATAGTTAACTATTTGAACTTGTTCGATAAATAGATTTTTTTAATTTTTTGCTTATTAATTTTCTAAATGTTAATAAATTAGTATTATATTATTTGGAATAAGAATGTATGAACTGAAAAAAATTATTTTATAACTAAACAAAAGGTCAAAATGATTAGAAATAGATAATAGTTCTTATAGTCTTAACTATTTAAACTAGTTCAACAAACACATTTATTATTTAAATCTCTTACTTATCAATTTTTATTATATTATTAATTTAACAATATTTTACTCCAAACAAGCTTGTATGAACAGGAACAATTATTTTATGACAACATAAAAATCATAATAATTTGAGATAGATAATTGTTCAGATAGTTATAACTATTTGAATTGGTTTGATAAATAGATTTAGTTTTTAAGTCTTTTATTAATTTTTTAAATATTAATAAATTAGTATCATTTTATTTTGAAAAATTTTATATGAATAGAAACAATTATTTTACAGCAAAATAAAATGTCATTATGATTTAAAATAGATAATAGTTCAAATGGACATGACATTTGAACTTGTTTGGTGAACAAATTTATTTTTTAAATCTCCAACTTATTAACTTTTAGAATATTAATAAATTAGTATTATTTTATTTCAAATAAGCTTGTATGAATAGAAGCAATTGTTTTATGACAAAACAAAAGATCATAATGATTTGAAATAAATAATTATTCAATTAGTAATAACTATTTGAACTCACTCGATAAATAGATTTATTTTTTAAATCTTTTACTTATTAATTTTTGAAATTTTAATAAATTAGTATTATTTTATTCCGAATAAGCTTTTATGAACAAAAACAATTGGTTTATGAGAAAACAAATTGTCATAATGATTTGAAATCGATAATTATTCAAATAGTCATAACTATTTGAAAAGTGTCAAGAAAACATATTTATTTTTAAAATTTTTACTTATTAATTTTTAGAATATTAATAAATTTATATTATTTTATTCAAAATAAGCTTGCATGAATGAAAACAATTATTTTGTGACAAAACAAAAGGTCATAATGTTTTAAAATAGATAATTGTTTACATAGTCATAACTATTTGAACATGGTTGGTAAACAGATTCATTTTTTAATTCTCTTACTCATTAATTTTTGGAATATTAATAAATTAGTATTATTTTATTTCAAATAAGCTTATTTGAACTTAAACAATTGTTTTATTATAAGACAAAAGGTTATAATGATTTGAAATAGTTAATTATTCAAATTGTCATGACTATTTCAACTGGTTCAGTAAACATATTTATTTTTTAAATCTTCTACTTATTAATTGTTGAAAAATTAATAAATTAATATTATTTTAATCTGAATAACCTTGTATGAACAGAAACAATTGTTTTACAATAAAATAAGAAGTCATAACAATTTGAAATAAATAATTGTTCAAATAGTCATAACGATTTGAACTTGTTTGATAAACAAATTTATTTTTAAAATTTTTTACTTATTAATTGTCTTAATATTAATAAATTTATGTTATTTTATTTGAAATAAGCTTGTATGAATAGAAAAAAATTATTTTATAATAAAATAAAAGGTTATAGTGATTTCAAATAAATAATTATTTAAATTATTATAATTATTTAAACTTGTCCGGTAAACAAATTCATTTTTTTAAATCTCTTAATTATTAAATTTCAAAATATTGATAAATTGTTATTATTTTATTTCAAATGAACTTATATAAACTGAAACAATTATTTTATGAGAAAACAAAAAGTCATAAAAATTTCAAATAAATAATTATTCAAATAGTCATAACTAATTGATCTAGTTCAGTATACATATTTATTTTTAGAAATGTTTACCTATTAATTGTCAAAATATTAATAAATTAGTATTATTTTAATTTGAATAAGCTTATATGAATAGAAACAATTGTTTTATAGTAGAACAAAAAGTCATAACAATTTGAAATAAATAATTTGTTTAATAGTTATAACTATTTGAACTGGTTTGATAAATAGATTTATTTTTTAAATCTCTTATTTGTCTTCGAAATGTTAATAGATTAGTATTACTTTTATTCTAAACAAACTTAAATGAACAAAAACATTTGTTTTATGACAAAATAAAATGTCATAATGATTTAAAATAGATAATTGTTGAAATAGTCATAATTATTTGAATTGGTTAGGTAAACATAATTATTTTTTTAAATCTCTTACTTATTAATTTTTGAAATATTAATAAATTCATTTTGTTTTATTCCGAATAATCTAGTATGAATTGAAATTTTGGTTTTATGATAAAACAAAAGGTCATAACATTTTGAAATAGATAATTATTATTATAGTCTTAAATATTTGAACTGATTTGGCAAATAAATTTATTTTTAATTCTCTTAGTTATTAATTTTTGGAATACTGTTAGATTAGTATTATTTTATTTCAAATAAGCTTCTATGAACAAAAATAATTATTTTATGATAGAACAAAAGGTTATAACAATTTGAAGTATACAATTGTTCAAATAGTTATAACTATTTGAACCTGTTCAGTAAATAGATTTATTTATTAAATCTCTTATTAATTTTTGAAAGATTAATAAATTAGTATAATTTTATTTCGAATAAGCTTGAATGATCAAAAACATTTGTTATATGACCAAACAAAAGGTAATAACGATTTGAAATAGATAATTGTTGAAATGGCCATGATTATTTGACATGATTTAGTGAATAGATTCACTCATTAATTTTGAAATATTAATAAATTTGTATTATTTTATTTCAAATAAGCTTGTATGGACTAAAATGATTGTTTAATGACAAAACAAAAGATCATAACAATTTGAAACAAATAATTGTTCTTGCAGTCTTAATTGTTTGAACACTTCGATAAACAAATTTATTTGTTAAATCTCTTAGTTATTAATTTTTGAAATATTATTAAATTAGTATTATTTTATAATACAACAAAAGGTTATAATAATTTAAAATAGGTAATTACTTAAATAGGAGCTAGTTTGGTAAATAAATTTATTTTTTAAACCTCTTATTAATTTTTGAAATATTAATAAATTAGTATTATTTTATTTTGTTTAAGCTTGTATCATGAAAAACAATTTTTTTATGACAAAATAAGAGTTCATAATGCTTTGAAATAGATAATTGTTAAAATTGCCATTATTATTTGAACTGATTTGGTAAATAGATTCACTTTTTAAATCACTTAGTTATTAATTTTCATAATATTAATAAATTATTATTATTTTATTTCAATTAAGCTTGTATGAATTGAAACAATTGTTTTATGACAAAACAAAAGGTCATAATGATTTTAAATATACAATTATTCAAATAGTCATACCTATTTGAATTTGTTTAGAAAATAGATTTATTTTTTTAAATCTCTTGCTTATTAATTTTTGAAATATTAATAAATAGGTATTATTTTAGTTTGGATAAGCTTTTTTGAACTAAAATGATTGTTTTATGACAAAACAAAAGGTCATAACAATTTTAAATAAGCAACTGTTCAAATAGTCATAACTATTTGAGCTTGTTTGGTAAACAAATTTATTTTTTCAAATCTCTTATTAATTTTTTAAATGTTAATATATTTGAATTATTTTATTCTGAATAAGCTTGTATGATATGAAACAAATATTTTATGATAAAAAAAATGTTAGAATGATTTGAAATAGATAATTATTCTAATAGTTTTAACTATTTGAACTAGTTTAACAAATACATTTATTTTTTAAATCTCTTACTTATTAATTTTGAAATATTATTCAATTAGAATTATTTTTAACTGAATAAGCTTATCTGATAAGAAACAATTATTTTATGACAAAACAAATATCATAATGATTTGAGATTGATAATTGTTCAAATAGTCATAACTATTCAAATTAGTTTGATAAACATATTTATTTTCTTAAATCTCTTAGTTATTAACTTTTGAAATATTAATAAATTAGTATTATTTTATTTCAAATAAGCTTGTATGACAAAAAAATGAAAGGTCATAATGATTTGAAATAAATAATTGTTCAAATGGCTATAATTATTTTAACTTATTCAGTAAATAAATTTATTTTTTAAATCTCTTATTAATTTTAGAAAATATTAATAAATTAGTATTATTTTATTTTATATAAGCTTGTATTAGCTAAAACAATTGTTTTATGACAAAACAAAAGGTCATAACGATTTTAAATAGACAAAAGGTTATAACAATTTGAAATAATTAATTGTTCAAATAGTCATAACTATTTGAACTAATTTGGTAAATAGATTTATTTTTTAAATCTCTTACTAATTCTTGAAATATTAATAAATTAGTATTATTTTATTTCAAATAAGCTTGTAGGTTGAAAAATAATTGTTTTATGATAAAACAAAAGGTAATAACATTTTTTTTTCAAATAAGCTAGATGTTGAAAAATAATTGTTTCATGAGAAAACGAAAGGTAATAACGATTTGAAATAGATAATTGTTCAAATGGCCATAATTATTTGAACTATTTAGTAAATAGATTTATTTTTTACATCTTTTATTAATTTTTGAAATATTAATAAAGTAGTATTATTTTATTTTGGATAAGCTTTTATGAATTTAAATAATTGTTTTATGACAAATCAAAAGTTCATAATGATTTTAAATAGATAACTATTCAAATTGTTCAATAAATAGATTTATGTTTTCAAAATCTTGTTTATTAATTTTTTGAATGTTAATAAATTATTATTATTTTATTTTAAATAAGCTTGTACGAACTAAGACAATTATTTTATCACTAAACAAAGGGTTAGAACGATTTGAAATAGATAATTATTCTACTAATCTTAACCATTTGAACTGATTTGATAAACACATTTATTTTTTAAATCTCTTACTTATTAATTTTTGAAATATTATTAAATTAATATTATTTTTATCTAAATAAGCTTGTATGATTAGAAACAACTTTTTTATGACAAAATAAAGATCATAACAATTTAAGATTGATATTTGTTCAAATAGTTATAATTGTTTGAACTAGTTTGGAAAACAAATTTAATTTTTAAATCTCTTCCTTAATAATTTTTGAAATATTAATAACGTAGTATTATTTTATTTTGGATAAGTTTTTGTGAACTGAAACAATTGTTTTATGACAAAACAAAATGTCATAATGATTTTAAATAGATAATTGTTCAAATAGTCATATCTATTTGAGCTTGTTCGATAAATAGATTCATTTTTTAAAATCTCTTGCTTATTAATTTTTCTAATGTTAATAAATTAATTTTTTTATTCCAAATAAGCTAGTATGAACTGAAATAATCATTTTGTGACTAAACAAAAGGTTAGAACAATTTGAAATAGATAATTGTTCTAATAGTCTTAACTATTTGAACTGGTTTGGCAAAACACATTTATTTTTTATTTTAAATTAGTATTATCTTAATTCGAATAAATTTATATAAAAAAACAATTGTTATGTGATAAAACAAAGATCATAATGATTTGAGATAGATAATTATTCAAATAGTCATAACTATTTGATTGGTACAATAAACAGATTTAGTTTTTAAATCTCTTATTAATTTTCAAAATATTAATAAATCAATATTATTTTATTCTAAATAATTCTGTATGAACAAAAATAATTGTTTTACAACAAAATAAATGGTCATAATGATTTGAAATAGATAATTTTTTAAATGGACATGATTATTTGAACTTGTTTGATAAATAGATTTATTTTTTTAAATCTCCTACTTATTAATTTTCAAAATATTAATAAATTAGTATTATTTTATTCCGAATAAACTGGTATGAATAAAAATAATTGTTTTATGACAAAAAAAATATCATAATTACTTGAAAAAAATAATTGTTTAAACAATCATAACTATTTGAGCTTGCTTGATAAACAAATTTATTTCTTAAATCTTTTACATATTAATTTTTGGAAAATTAATAAATTAATATCTTTTTTATTTTGAATAAGCTTGTATGAATAGAAACAATTGGTTTACAACAAAACAATAGGTCATAAATATTTGAAATAGATAATTATTCAAATAGTCATAACTATTTGAACATATTTAGAAAAATAGATTTATTTTTTAAATCTCTACTTAATACATTTTGGAATATTAATAAATTTATATTATTTTATTCAAAATAATCTTGTATGAATAGAAACAATTGTTTTATGACAAAACAAATGGTCATAATGATTTGAAATAGATAATTATCCAAATAATCATAACTAGTTGAACTTGTTTGATAAATAGATTCATTTTTTAAATCTTTTGCTCATTAATTTTTAGAATATTAATAAATTAATATTATTTTATTTCAAATAAGCCTCTATGAATTGGTTCAATTGTTTTATAATGAAACAAAAGGTCATAATGATTTGAAGTAGATAGCTATTCAAATAGTTATGACTATTTGGACTTTATTTTAAAAACATTTTACTTATTAATTGCCTAAATATTAATAAATTAATATTATTTTAACCTAAATAAGCTTGTATGACAAAACAAAAAGTCATAACAATTTAAAATAAATAATTGTTCAAATAGTCATAACTATTTGAACTTATTCGGTAAATAGATTATTTTTAAAATTTTTTACTTATTAATTTTTTTAATATTAACAAATTTGTATTATTTTATTTTAAATAAGCTTCTATGAATAAAATAAATTGTTTTATGACAAAACAAAAGATAATGGTGATTTGAATAGATAATTGTTCAAATAATCATAACTATTTGAACTTATTCAGTGAACATATTCATTTTTTAAATCTCTTATTAATTTTCAGAATATTAATAAATTAGAATTATGTTATTTCAAATAAGCTTGTGCGAATAAAAACAATTGTTTTTTAATAAAAAAAATGGTTATAACAATTTAAAATAGATAATTTTTCAAATAGTCATAACTATTTACATTGGTTCAGCCAACAGATTCTTTTTTTAAATCCATTACTTATTAATTTTTAGAGTATTAATAAATTAGCATTACTTTATTCTGAATAAGATTGTATGAACAAAAATAATTGTTTTATGACAAAACAAATAATCATAATGATTTGAAATAAATAATTATTTAAATAGTTGTAACTAACTAAACTGGTTAAGTAAATAGATTTATTTTTTAATTCTCTTATTAATTTTCAAAATATTAATAAATTAATATTATTTTATTTCTAACAAACTTATTTGAACAAAAATATTTGTTAGTAATGGGTCATACCGATTTGAAATAGACAATTGCTTAAATAGTCATAATTATTTCAACTAGTTTAGCAAAAAAATTATTTACTAAATCTCTTATTGATTAATTTTTGAAATATTAATAAATTTATTTTATTTTATTCTGAATAAGTTAGTAAGAACTAAAAATATTATATTACGATAAAATAAAATGTCATAAAAATATAAAATAAGGAATTGTTCATATAGCCTCAACTATTTGAATTGGTTTAGTAAACAAATTTATTTTTTAAATCTATTAGTTATTAATTTTCAGAGTATTATTACATTAGTATTATTTTATTTCGAATAAACTTGTCTAAACATGAATAATTATTTTATGACAGAACAAAAGGTTATAAGAAATTGAAATACAAATAGTCATAACTATTTGAATTGATTTGATAAACAGATTTGTTTTTTAAATCTCTTAATTATTAATTTTTGAAATATTAATAAATTAATATTATTTTATTACAAATAGGCTAGTATGATGAAAAAAAATTATTTTATGACAAAACAAAAGTTCATAATGATTTGAAATAAATAAATGTTCAAATAAACATAATTATTTTAACTGATTTGATAAACTGATTTATGCTTTAAATCTTTAACTTATCAATTTTTAAAATATTATAAAACTAATATTATTTTATTTGGGGTAAGCTGTTATTATTTAAAATAATTTTTTTATGATAAAATAAAAGGTCATAATGATTTTAGATAGATAATTATTCAAATAGTCATAACTATTTGAACTTGTTCAATAAACAAATTTATTTTTTTAAATTTCTTGCTTGTTAATTTTTTGAATGTTAATAAATTAGTATTATTTTTATTTCAAATAAACATGTATGAATTGAAACAATTATTTTATGACTAAACAAAAGGTCATAATGATTTGAAATAGATAATTATTGTAATAGTCTTAACTATTTGAACTGGATCGACAAACACATTTATTTTTTAAATCCTTACTTATTAATTTTTAAAATATCATTAACTTAGCAATATTTTATTCTGTGTAAGCTTGTATGAATAGAAACAAATGTTTTAGGACAAAACAAAGATCATAACGATTTAAGATAAATAATTGTTTAAATAGTCATAACTATTTAAATTGGTTTGGTAAAGAGATTTAGTTTTTAAATCTCTTATTAATTTTTGAAATAGTAATAAATTAGTATTATTTATTATAAATAATTTTGTATGAATAGAAACAATTTTTTTATGACAAAACAAAATATCATAATGATTTGAAATAGATAATAGTTTAAATGGACATGACTATTTGAACTTGTTCAGTAAACTGATTAATTTTTTAAATCTTCAACTTATTAATTTTTAGAATGTTAATAAATTAGTATTATTTTACTCCAAATAAACTTGTATGAATTGAAACAATTATTTTATGACAAAAAAAAAGATCATAACGATTTGAAATAAATAATTGTTCAAATAGTCATAACTATTTGAACTCACTTAGAAAACAAATTTATTTTTTAAATCTTTTACTTATAAATTTTGGAATATTAATAAATTAGTATTATTTTATTCCAAATAAGCTTGTTTGAATAGAAACAATTGGTTTATGACAAAACAAATGGTCATAATGATTTGAAATAGATAATTGTTCAAATAGTCATAACTATTTGAACGTGTTCAGAAAATAGCTTTATTTTCTAAAATTTTACTTATTAATTTTTGCAATATTAATAAATTTAATTATTTTATTTGAAATATGCTAGCATGAACAGAACCAATTGTTTTATGACAAAACAAAATGTCATAATGTTTTGAAATAAACAATTGTTTAGATAGTCATAACTATTTCAACAAGATCAGTAAGCAAATTTATTTTTTTAATTCTCTTACTCTTTAATTTTTAAAATATTAATCAATTAATATTATTTTATTTCAAATAGGCTTATATGAATTGAAACAATTATTTTATTGCAAAACAAAAGGTTACAATGATTTGAAATAGATAATTATTCAAATAGTCATGACTATTTAAACTTGTTCAGTAAATATATTTATTTTTTTAAATCTTTTACTTATTAATTGTCAAAATATTAATAAATTAATATTATTTTATTTTGAATAAGCTTGTATGAACAGAAACAATTATTTTATGATAAAACAAAAAGTCATTACAAGTTGAAATAAATAATTGTTCAAATAGTCATAATGATTTGAACTTGTTCGATAAATAGATTTATTTTTTAAATCTTTTTCTTATTACTTATCTTAATATTAATAAATTTGTATTATTTTATTTGAAATAAGCTTGTATGAATAGAAAAAAATCATTTTATGACAAAGTAAAAGGCAATAGCAATTCGAAATAGATAATTGTTCAAATAATTATAATTATTTAAACTTGTTTGGTAAACAAATTCATTTTTTAAATCTCTTAATTATTAATTTTTAGAATATTAATAACTTAATATTATTTTATTTTGAATAACCTTATATGAATTGAAATAATTTTTTTATGACAAAAGAAAAGGTCATAACGATTTGAAATAGATAATTATTCAAATAGTCATGACTATTTGATTTAGTTCAGTAAACATTTTTTTTTTTACATTTTTTACTTATTAATTGTCAAATTATTAATAAATTTGTATTATTTTAATCCAAATAAACTTCTATGAATAGAAACTATAGTTTAATAACAAAACAAAAAGTCATAATAATTTGAAATAAATAATTGCTTAAATACTCTTAATTGAACCGATTTGATAAACAAATTTATTTTTTAAATTTCTTATTAATTTTTGAAATATTAATATATTAGTATTCTTTTATTCTAAACAAACTTATATGAACAAAAAACATTTGTTTCATGATAAAACAAAAGGTCATAACAATTTGAAATAGATAATTGTTCAAATAGTCATAATTATTTGAATTGGTTAGGTAAATAGAATTATTTTTTTAATTTCTTACTTATTAATTTTTGAAATATTAATAAATTTATTTTATTTTATTCTAAATAAGCTAGTATGAATTGAAAATATTGTTTTATGACAAAACAAAAGGTCATAATATTTGGAATAGATAATTGTTCATATCGTTTTAACTATTTGAATTGGTTCGGCAAATAATTTTATTTTTTAAATCTCTCAGTTATTAATTTTCAAAATATTATTAGATTAGTATTATTTTGTTTTGAATAAGCTTGTATGAATAGCAATAATTGTTTTATGATAGAACAAAAGGTTATGACAATTTAAAGTGTACAATTGCTCAAATAGTCATAACTATTTGAACTGGTTTGGTAAACATATTTATTTTTTAAATCTCTTATTAATTTTTGAAAGATTAATAAATTAGTATTTTTTTTATTTTGAATAACCTTATATGATAAAAAACAATTGTAATATGACCAAACAAAAGGTAATAACAATTCGAAATAGATAATTATTAAATTGGCCATAATTATTTGAATTGATTCAGTAAACATATTCACTTTTTAAATCACTTACTTATTTAAATATTTTTTTAAATCTCTTTCATATTAATTTTTCAAATGTTAATAAATTAGTATTAATTTATTTTGAATAAGCTTGTATGAACTAAAACAGTTGTTTTATGACTAAATAAAAGATCAAAATGATTTGAAATAGATAATTATTCTAATAATCTTAACCATTTAAACTGATTCAATAAATAAATTTATTTTTAAATCTCTTTTTAATTTTAAAAATATTATTAAATTAGTATTATTTTAATCCGAATAAGCTTGTACAAACAAAACAATTATTTTATGACAAAAGAAAAGGTCATAATGATTTGAAATAGATAATTGTTCATAGAGTCTTAAATATTTGAACTAGTTTGGCAAATAGATTTATTTTGAAATATTATTAAATTAGTATTATTTTATTTTGAATAAAATAGTATGAATAGAACCAATTGTTTAATGACAAAATAAAAAGTTATAACGATTTGAAATAAATAATTATTGAAAACTATTTGAAATGGTTTGGTAAGCAGATTTACCTTTTAAATCTCTTACAAATTTATTTTCTAAATATTAATAAATTAATATTATTTTATTTCAAACAAACTTATATTAACAAAAACAATTGTTATATGACAAAACAAAAAGTAATAATGATTTAAAATAGATAATTCTTTAAATAGTTATAATTATTTGACTAAACAAAAACATAATTATAACTTTCCAAACCAGTTCAAATAATTATGACTATTTGAATAATTATCTATTTTAAATCATTATTACTTTTTGTTTTGTCGAAAATAATTGCTTTATTCATACAGTTTATTTGGATTAAAATAATACTAATTTAATAATATTTCAAACATTAATAAGTAAGAGATTTAAAAAAATAAATTTGTTTACCAAATTAGTTTAAATGATTAAGACTATTAGAACAATTATCTATTTCAAATCATTCTAACCTTTTGTTTAGTCATAAAACAATTGTTTCAGTTCATACAAGCTTATTCAAAATAAATTAATACTAATTAATAATATTTGAAAAAGTAATAAGAAAGAGATTTAAAAAAATAAATCTGTTTACCAAACAAGTTCAAATAGTTATTACTATTTTAACAATTGTCTATTTAAAATCTTTATAACCTTTGGATTTGTCATAAAACAATTGTTTCAGCTAATATAAGCTTAGATGAAATAAAATAATACTAATTTATTAATATTTCCTAAATTAATAAGTAACAAATTTAAAAAATAAATATGTTTGTTGAATTAGTTAAAATAATTATGGCTATTTGAACTATTATCTATTTTAAACGACCTTTCGTTTTATCATAAAATAATTATTTTTTATCATAGAAGTTTATTTGAAATAAAATAATACTAATTTATTAATATTTCAAATATTAATAAGTAAGTGATTTAAGAAATAAATCTGTGTATCGAACCAGTTCCAGTAGTTATGACTATTTGAATAATTATCAATCTCAAATCATTAAGATCTTTGCTTTGTCTTAAAACAATTGTTTCTTATCATAAAAACTTATTCAATTAAAAATAATACTAATTTAATAATATTTTAAAAATTAATAAGAGATTTAAAAAATAAATGTGTTTGCCAAACCAATTCAAATAGTTAAAACTATTAGAATAACTATCTATTTCAAATTGTTCTGACCTTTTGTTTAGTTAAAATTTGTTTCATATCTTACAAGCTTATTTAGAATAAAATATTTCAAATTTATTAACATTTAAAAAATTAATAAGCAAAAGATTTGAAAAAATAAATCTCTTTATCAAACAAGTTCAAATAGTTATGACTATTTGAACAATTATTTATTTAAAATCATTATGACCTTTTGTTTTGACCTAAAAGAATTGTTTCAATTTATAAAAACTTATCTAGAATAAAATAATACCTATTTATTAATATTTCCAAAATTAATAAGCAAAAGTTTAAAAAAATAAATTTGTTTACTAAACAAATTTAAATAGTTACAACTATTTGAACAATTGTCTGTTTAAAATCATTATGACCTTTTGTTTTTTCATAAAACAATTATTTTAGTTCATACAAGCTTATTTGAGAAAAAATAAAAACTAATTTATTAATATTCTAAAAATTAATAACTAAGTGATTTAAAAAGTTAATTTGTTTATCGAATCAATTCAAATAGTCATGTTCATTTAAATAATTATCTATTTCAAATCATTATGACCTTTTGTTTTGTCATAAAACAATTATTTTTGTCCATGCAAAACTATTCAAAATAAAAAAAATACTGATTTATTAACATTCTAAAAATTATTAAGCAAGAGATTTGAAAAAAATAAAATTGTTTGCTAAACAAGTTCAAATAGTTATGATTATTTAAACAATTATCTATTTAAAGTCATTTTGAACTTTTGTTTTGTCATAAAACATTTGTTTCAGTATAAAAGCCTATCCAAAATAAAATAACACTACTTTATTAATATTTCAAAAATTAATAAGTAAGAGATTTAAAAAATAAATCAGTTTACTAAATCAGATCAAATAATTATGGCCTTTGAACAATTATCTATTTCAAATCATTATTACCTTTCATTTTGTCATAAAACAATTTTTTTTTAGCATACAAGCTTATTTGATATAAAATAATACTAATTCTTTAACAGTTATGACCAGTTCAAATAGTTATTACTATTTGAACAATTATCTATTTCAAATTATTATAACATTCTATTCTATCATAAAACAATTATTTCTGTTCATACAAATTTGTTCAAAATAAAATAATACTAATTTAATAATAGTCTAAAAATTCATAACTAAGAGATTTAAAAAATAAATCCGTTAGCTGAACTAGTTCAAATAGTTAAGACTATATGAACAATTATCTATTTTAAATTGTTATGACATTTTATTTTGTCATAAAACAATTATTTCAGGTTATACAAGTTTATTCAAAATAAAATAAAACTAAATTATTAATATTTCAAAATTTTATAAGGAAGAGATTTTTTAAAAAATTATATTTTCCAAACCAATTCAAATAATTATAACTATTTGAACAATTATCTATTTCAAATCATTATTACATTTGTTTTGTCATAAAAAAATTGTTTCTATTCATATAAGTTTGTTCAAAATAAAATAATACTAATTTATTAATATTTAGAAAATTAATCGATAAGAGATTTAAAAAGTAAATTTGTTTACTAAATCATTTCAAATAGTTTTGACAATTTGAATAATTATCTATTTCAAATTATTTTAACCTTTTGTTTTGTCATCAAACAATTGGTTCTATTCATACTATTTTATTTAGAATAAAATAATTATGGCCATTTGAATAGTTATCTATTTTAAATCATTATGACCATTTGTTTTGTTATAAAAAAATTGTTTTTGATCATTCAAGCTTATTCGAAATAAAATAACACTAATTTATTAATATTTAAAAAGTATTAAGTAAGAGATTTAAAAAATAAATCTGTTTACTGAACTTGTTTAAATAGTTATGACTATTTGAGCAATTAAAATAATACAAATTTATTAATATTCGACAATTAATAAGTAAAAGATTTAAAAAAGAAATATATTTATCAAATAAGTTCAAATAGTGATGACTATTTGAACAATTATTTATTTCAAATTGTTATGACATTTTGTTTTGTTATAAAACAATTGCTTTTGTTCATACAAGCTTATTTGGATTAAAATAATATTAATTTATTAATATTTTGACAATTATTAAGTAAAATATTTTAAAACTAAATATGTTTACTGAAAAAGTTTAAATAGTCATAATTGTTTGAATAATTATTTATTTCAAATTCTTATGACCTTTTGTTTTATCAAAAAACAATTGTATCAGTTCCTATAGCCTTATTCGAAATAAAATAATACTAATTGAATAATATTCCAAAATTTATTGGGTGGGAGATTTAAAATATGAATTGTTTACCGAATAAGTTCAAATAGTTATGCCTATTTGAATAATTATCTATGTCAAATCATTATCACATTTTGTTTTGTCATAAAATAATTGATTCTATTCATATAAGCTTATTTTGAAGAAAATAATATAAATTTATTAATATTTCAAAAATTAATAAGAAGAAATTTAAAAAATAATTTTTTTTGAACACGTTTAAATAGTTATGACTATTTGAACAATTATCTATTTCAAATAGTCATGACCTTTTGTTTTGTTATAAACCAACTGTTTTTGTTCATACAAGCATATTCAAAATAAAATAATACTAATTATTAATATTCTAAAAATCAATAAGTAGGAGATTTAAAAAATAAATATTTTTACCGAATAAATTCAAATAGTCATGTCCATTTGAAAAATTATCTATTTCAAATCATTATGACCTTTTATTTTGTCATAAAACAATTGTTTCTGTTCATGCAAAATTATTCAGAATAAAATAATACATATATATTAATATTTTAAAAATTAATAAGAGATTTAAAAACTAAATCTGTTTACCAAAATAGTTCAAATAGTTATGACTATTTGAATAATTATCTATCTCAAATTGTTATGATCTTTATTTTGTTATAAAACAATTGTTTTTTTTTCATACAAGCTTATTTGGATTAAAATAATACTAATTTAATAAAATTCCAAAAATTAGTAAGAGATTTAAAAAATAAATGTGTTTGCCGAATCATTTCAAATACTTAAAACTATTAGAATAATTATCTATTTTAAATTGTTCTAACCTTTTATTTAGTCATAAAACAATTATTTCAATTCTTACAAGCTTATTCAGAATAAAATAATACTAATTTATTAACATTAAAAAAACTAATGAGCAAAAGATTTAAAAAAACAAATCTATTTCCTAAACAAGTTGAAATAGATTTGACTATTTGAACAATTATCTATTTAAAGCCATTACGACATTTTGTTTTGTCATAAAACAATTGTTTCAGTTCATAAAAAGCTTATTTGAAATAAAATAATACTACCCTATTAATATTTCAAAAATTAATAATAGATTCAAAAACTAAAGCTATTTTTCGAACCAATTCGAATTCTTATAAATATTTGAACAAATATCAATCTCAAATCGTTATGATCTTTGTTTTCCTATAAAACAATTGTTTTTGATCATACAAGCTTGTTCAGATAAAAATAATAATAATTTAATAATATTCCAAAAATTAATAAATGATTTGAAAAATAAATGTGTTTGTCGAACCAATTTAAATAGTTAAAAATATTTGAATAATTATCTATTTCAAATGATTCTGACCTTTTGTTTAGTCGTATAATAATTGTTTTAGTTCATACAAACTTACTTGGAATAAAATAATACTAATTTATTAACATTAGAAAAATTAATAAGCATGAGATTTGAAAAAATAAATGTGTTTATCGAACAAGTTCAAATAGTTATGACTATTTGAACAATTATCAATTTAAAATCATTATGACCTTTTATTTTGTCATAAACAATTATTTTAGTTCATAAAAGCTTATCCAAAATAAAATAATACTACTTTATCAATATTTCAAAAATTAATAAGTAAGAGATTTAAAAAATAAATCAGTTTATTGAATCAATTCAAATAATTATGGCCATTTGAACAACTATCTATTTCAAATCGTTATTACCTTTTGTTTGGTCATAAAACAATTGTTTTACAACATACAAGCTTATTTGAAATAAAAATAATCCTAATTTATTAATATTTCAAGAATTAATAAGAGATTTAAAAAATAAATCTATTTACTGAACCATTACAAATAGTTATGACTATTTGAATAATTATCTATTTAAAATTGTTATAACCTTTTGTTCTATCACAAAACAATTGTTTTTATTTATACAAGCTTATTCAGAATAAAATAATACTAATTTAGTAAAATTTTAAAAATTAATAACTAAGAGATTTAAAAAATAAATTCATTTGCCAAACCAGTTCAAACAGTTACAATTATATGAATAATTATTTATTTCAAATTGTTATGACCTTTTGTTTTGTCAGAAAATAATTATTTCAGCTCATACAAGCTTTTTTGGAAAAGAATAAAACTATTTTATTAATATTTTAAAAATTTATAAGTAAGAGGTTTAGAAAATGATTCTATTTACCAAACCAGTTCAAATAATTATAACTATTTGAACAATTATTTATTTCAAATCATTATTACTTTTTATTTTGTCATAAAACAATTGTTTTTGTTAATGTAAGTTTGTTTAAAATAAAATAATACTAATTTATTTAATATTTAGAAATTTAATCGGTAAGAGATTTAAAAAGTAAATCTACTTACCAAACCATTTCAAATAGTTTTAGCTATTTGAGTAATTAACTATTTCAAATTGTTATAAGCTTTTATTTTGTCATCAAACAATTAGTTATGTTCATATTATTTTATTCAAAATAAAATAATACTAATTTAATAGTATTTCAAAACTTAATAACCAAAAAATTAAAAATTAAATCTAATCACAGAACCAGTTTAAATCGTTAAGACTATATGAATGATAATCTATTTCAAATTGTTATAACCTTTTCTTTTATCATAAAAACAATTGTTTCGTTCATACAAGCTTATTCAAATTAAAATAATACTAATTTAATAATATTTCAAAAATTAATAAGAGATTTAAAAAATAAATTTATTTATCAAATTAGTTTAAATGGTTAAGACAATTAGAAAAATTATCTATTTTAAATAATTTTGACCTTTTGTTTAGTTATAAAAAAATTGTTTCAATTCATACAAGCTTATTCAAAATAAATTAATACTAATTTATTAACTTTCAAAAATTTAATAAGAAAGAGATTTTAAAAAATAAATCTATTTATAGAACAAGTTCAAATAGTTATTATTATTTGAACAGTTTTCTATTTAAAATCATTATAACCTTTTGATTTGTCATAAAACAATTGTTTTAGTTAATACAAGCTTTGACAAAATAAAATAATACTAATTTATTAATATTTCTTAAATTAGTAAGTAAAAAATTTTAAAAATAAATTTGTTTACTGACTCAATTAAATAATTATGGCTATTTGAACAATTATCTATTTCAAATCATTATGACCTTTTGTTTTATCATAAAACAATTATTTTTTATCACAGAAGCTTATTTGGTTAAAAATAATACTAATTTAATAATATTTTAAAAATTAATAAGTAAGAGGTTTAAAAAATAAATGTGTTTGCCGAACCAATTCAAATAGTAAAAACTATTAGAATAATTTTCTATTTCAAATCTTTATGACCTTTTATTTAATCATAAAATATTTGTTTCATATCTTACAAGCTTATTTGGAATAAAATAACCCAAATATATTAACATTCAAAAAATTAATAAGCAAAAGATTGGAAAAAAAATAAATCTATTTACGGAAAAAATTTAAAATAGTTATGACTATTTGAATAATTATTTATTTAAAATAGTCATGACTTTTTTTTTTCCCATAAAACAATTGTTTTAGTTCATAAAAGCTTATCCAAAATAAAAAAAATACTAATTTCTTAATATTTCAAAAATTAATAAGCATGAGTTTAAAAAATAAATTTGTTTACCAAAGAAATTCAAATAGTTACTACCAAACAATTGTTATAGTTCATACAAGCTTATTCAAAATAAAATAATACTAATTTATTAATATTTCAAAAATTAATAAGTAGGAAATCTAAAAAGTGAATTTGTTTACTGAATCAGTTCAAATAATTATGACCATTTCAACATTTATCTATTTCAAATCATTATTACCTTTTGCTTGATCATACAACAATTGGTTTTTATCATACAAGCTTTTTCAGAATAAAATAATACTAATTTATTAATCTTTCTAAAATTAATAGTAAGAGATTTAAAAAATAATTTCATTTATTGAACCAATTTAAATAGTTATAACTATTTGAACAATTGTGTATCAAATCATTATAACCTTTTGTTCTATCATAAAAAAATTATTTCTATTCAATCAAACTTGTTTGAAATAATATAATACTAATCTAATAATATTTCAAAATTAATAACTAAGAGATTTAAAAAATAAATTTATTTGTTAAACCAGTTCAAATAGTTAAGATTATATGAACAATCATCTATTTCAAATTGTTATGAACTTTTGTTTTGTCATAAAGCAATTTTTTCAATTTATACTAGCTTATTAGGAATAAAATAATATGAATTTATTAATATTTCAAAAATTAATAAGTAAGAGATTTTTAAAATAATTCTGTTTACCTAACCAAATCAAATAATTATGATTATTTGAACAATTGTCTATTTCAATTTATTACAACCTTTTAAAACAAAAGTTTTTGTTCATATAAGTTTGTTTGGAATAAAATAATACTAATCTACTAATATTTCAAAAATTAAGAAGAGATTTAAAAAATAAATATGTTTATCCAAACAGTTCAAATAGTTATAAATATTTGAGCAATTATTTATTTCAAATCGCTATGATTTTTTGTTATGTAATAAAACAATAGTTTCTATTCATACAAGTATATTTGAATTAAAATAATATTAATTTATTACTATTTTGATAATTAACAAGTAAAAAATTTTAAAAATAAATATATTTACCAAACAAGTTCAAATAGTTATGACTATTTGACTAATTATCTATTTTAAATCATTCTAACCTTTTCTTTTGTAATAAAACAATTGTTTTAGTTCATATACTCTTATTTGATGTAAATTAATACTAATTTATTACTATTCAAAAAATTAATGAGTAAGAGAATTAAAAAAGAATTTTTTTACTGAAAAAAGTTTAAATAGTTATAACTATCTAAACAATTATCGATTTCCTTTTGTTTTGTCATAAAACAATTGGCTCTATTGATGCAAGCTTATTTCAAATTAAATAATATAAATTTATTAATATTCTAAAAATTAATAAGTAAAAGATTTAAAAAATAAATCTTTTTATCAAATGAGTTTAAATTGTTATGATTATTTGAACAATTATTTATTTCAAATCATTATGACATTTTGTTTTTTCATAAAAAAATTATTTTTATTTATACAAAATTATTTAGAATAACATAATACTAATTTATTAATATTTCAAAAATTAATAAGAGATTTAAAAGCTAAATCTATTTACCAAACCAATTTAAATAGTTATGACTATTTGAATAATTATCTATCTCAAATCATTATGATTTTGTTTTGTCATAAAATAATTGTTTCTATTCATACAAGCTTATTCAGAGTAAAATATACCTAAACTAATAATATTCTAAAATTAATAATTAAGAGACTTTAAAAATAAATGTATTTACCAAACCAATTCAAATAGTTAAGACTATTATAATAGTTTTCTATTTCAAATCATTCTGACCTTTTTTTTAGTCATAAAATATTTGTTTCAATTCATACATGCTTATCCAAAATAAAATAATACTATTCTATTAACATTCAAAAAATTAATAAGCAAGAAATTTTAAAAAAATAAATCTATTTACCGAACAAATTCAAATAGTTAAGTCTATTTGAACAATTATCCATTTAAAATCATTATGGCCTTTTGTTTTATAATAAAATAATTGTTTAGTTCAGAAAAGCTTATGCAAAATAAAATAATATTACTTTATTAATATTTCAAAAATTAAGAAGCTAGAGATTTTAAAAATAAATTAGTTTATCTAATCAGTTCAAATAATTTTGGTCATTTGAACAATTATCTATTTCACATCATTATGAACTTTTGTTTTGTCACAAAACAATTGTTTTTCATTGTATAAGCCTATTTGATATAAAATAATACTATTTATTTCAAATTGTTATGACTCTTTGTTTTGTTATAAAACAATAGTTTCTATTCATACAAGCGTATTTAAATTAAAATAATATTAATTTATTAATATTTTGACAATTAATAGGTAAAAGATTTAAAAAATAAATATGTTTATCGAACAAGTTCAAATAGACATAACTATTTGAGTAATTCTCTATTTCAAATTATTTTGACCTTTTCTTTTATAATAAAATAATTGTTTTAGTTCATACAAGCTTATTTGATGTAAAATAATACTAGTTTATTAATATTCCAAAAATTAATAAGTAAAATAATTTTAAAAAGAGTCTGTTTACCGAACAAGTTTAAATAGTTATGATTATCTAAACAATTATCTATTTTAAAACATAATGACCTTTTGTTTTGTCATAAAACAATTAGTTCTATGGATGTAAGCTTATTTCAAATGAAATAATATAAACTTATTAATATTTAAAAAATTAGTAAGTAAAAGATTTAAAAAATAAATATGTTTATGAAATAAATTGAAATAGTTATGACTATTTAAATAATTATTTATTTTTAATCATTATAACATTTTGTTTTGTCATAAAACAATTGTTTTTATTCATACAAAATTATTCAGAATAAAATAATATTAATTTATTAATATTTTAGAAATTAATAAGAGATTTAAAAACTAAATATGTTTACAAGACCAATTCAAATAGTTATGACTATTTGAATAATTATCTATCTCAAATCGTTATGATCTTTATTTTATCATAAAACAATTGTTTCCATTCATACAAGCTTATTTGGAGTAAAATATTGCTAAACTAATAATATTCTAAAATTAATAAGTAAGAGATTTAAAAAATAAATGAATTTGTTGAACAAGTTCAAATAGTTAAGACTATTAGAACAATTATCTACTTCAAATTGTTCTAACCTTTTGTTTAGTCATAAAATAATTGTTTCAATTCATACATGCTTATCCAAAATAAAATAATACTATTTTATTAACATTCAAAAAATTAATAAGAAAGAAATTTTAAAAAATAAATCTGTTTACCGAACAAATTTAAATAGTCAAGTCTATTTAAACAATTATCTATTTAAAATCATTATGATATTTTGTTTTATAATAAAATGATTGTTTTCCATTCATAAAAGCTTATGCAAAACAAAATAATATTACTTTATTAATATTTCAAAATTTGAAAAGTTGGAGATTTAAAAAATAAATCAATTTATAGAATCAATTCAAATAATTATGGCCTTTTGAGCAATTATCTATTTCAAATCGTTATGGATTTTTAATTTGTCATAAAACAATTGTTTTTCATCGTATAAGCCCATTCTAAATAAAATAATACTAACTTTTAATATTTAAAAAATTAATGAGTAGACAATTTTAAAAAAAAATCTGTTTACCAAACCAATTAAAATAGTTATGACTATTTGAATAGTTATATATTTCAAATTGTTATCACCTTTTGTTTTGTCATAAAACAATTATTTATGTTAGTACAAGATTATTCAAAATAAAATAATACTAATCTAATAATATTATGAAAATTAATAACTTAGAGATTTAAAAAATAAATTTATTTGCCAAACCAGTTCAAGTAGTTAAGGCTATATGAATAATTATTTATTTTAAATTGTTATGACCTTTTGTTTTGTCGTAAAACAAATGTTTTTGTTCATTTAAGTTTGTTTGGAATAAAATAATATTATTTATTAAATTTTAGAAATTAATAAGAGATTTAAAAAATAAATCTCTTTACTAAACTAGTTCAATTAGTTATAACAATTTGAACAATTGTTTATTTCAAATCATTATTCCCATTTGTTTTGTGACAAAACAATTGTTTCTATTGATACAATCTTTTTTGGAATAAAGTAATGTTAATTTATTAATATTCTAAAATTTAATAAGTAATTGATTTAAAAATTGAATCTAATGGCTTGACCAGTGCAAATAATTATAATAGTTTGAACAATTATCTATTTCAAATCATTTTGACCTTTTGTTTTGTCATAAAATAATTGTTTCTATTCGTACAAGCTTATTTAGAACAACATAATTCTAATTTATTAATATTCCAAAAATGAGAAAGGCAAATATTTAAAAATTGAATCTGTTTATCGAACAAGTTCAAATAGCTATGACTATTTGAACAATTATCTATTTCAAATTGCTATAACCATTTGTTTTGTCATAAACTAATTTTTTCCATTCATACAAGCTTATTTCAATTAAAATAAAACAAATTTATCAATATTCAAAAAATTAATAAGTAAAAGATTTAAAAAATAATTTTGTTTACCGAATAAGTTCAAATAGTTATGACTATTTGAATAATTATTTATTTCAAATTGTTACAATTTTTTGTTCTATCATAAAACAATTTTGTTTTGTTCATACAAATTTATTTGGATTAAAATAATATTATTTTATTAATATTTTGACAATTAATAAGTAAAAGATTTTAAAAATAAATATGTTTACCGAACAAGTTTAAGTAGTCATAACTATTTGAATAATTATCTATTTCAAATCATTATGACCTTTTGTTTCATCATAAAGCAATTGTATCAGTTCCTATAGGCTTATTCAAAATAAAATAATACTAATTTATTAATATTCTAAAAATTAATGAGTAAGAGATTTAAAAGGTGAATCTATTTATCGAACAAGTTTAGATAGTTATGACTATTTGAACAATTTTATATTTCAAATAATTAGGACATTTTGTTTTATCATAAAATAATTGTTTCTGTTCATACAAGCTTATTTCAAATAAAATAATATAAATTTATTAATATTAAAAAAATTAATAAGTAAAAATTTAAAAAATAAATATGTTTTCTAAACACGTTCAAATAGTTATAACTATTTGAACAATTATCTATTTCAAATGGTTATGACTTTTTATTTTGTCATAAACTAATTGTTTCTATTCATACAAGTGTATTCAAAATAAAATAATACTAGTTTAATATTATTCAAAAATTTAATCAGAAAAAGATTTAAAAGATAAATCTATTTACCTAGCAAGTTCAAATAGTTATTAGTATTTGAATAATTATTTATTTCAAATAGTTATGATCTTTTGTTTTGTCATAAAACAATTGTTTCTATTCATATAAGTTTATTTGTAATAAAAGAATACTAATTTATTAAGATTCTGAAAATTAATAGGTAAAAGATTTAAAAAATAAATCTATTTACCGAACAAGTTCATATAATCATGTCTATTTGAACAATTATCCATTCCAAATTGTTATGACCATTTGTTTTGTCATAAAGCAATTGTTTTTGTTCATGAAAAATTATTCAAAAAAAAATACTGATCTATTAATATTTTAAAAATTAAAAATAGATTTAAAACTAAATCTGTTTACTGAAACAATTCATATAGTTATGACTATTTGAAAAATTATCTATCTCAAATTGTTATGATTTTTATTTAGCCATAAAACAATTGTTTCTTTTCATACAAGCTTACTCAAATTACAAAAAATACTAATTTAATAGTATTCCAAAAATTAATAAGTAAGAGATTTAAAAAATAAATATGTTTACCGAACCAATTCAAATTGTCAAGATTATTAGAACAATTACCTATTTCAAATCATTCTAACTTTTTCTTTACTCACAAAACAATTGCTTCAGTTCATACAAGCTTATTCAAAATAAATTAATACTAATTTACTAACATTCAAAAAATTAATGAGCAAAAGATTTTAAAAAATAAATTTGTTTACCGAACAAGTTCAAATAGATTTGACTATTTGAACAATTATCTATTTAAAGTTATTATGACCTTTTGTTTTGTCATAAAATAATTATTTTAGTTCATAAAAATTTATCCGAAATAAAATAATATTACTTTATTAATATTTCAAAAATTAATAAGCAAGAGATTTAAAAACCAAAGCTATTTTTGGAACCAGTTTAAATTGTTATGACTATTTGAACAAATATCAATCTCAAATAGTTATAATCTTTGTTTTGTCATAAAACAATTATTTCTAATCATACAAGCTTATTTGGATAAAAATAATCTAACTTAATAATATTCTGAAAATTAATAAGAGATTTAAAAAAATAAATGTGTTTATTGAACCAATTCAAATAGTTAAGACTATTAAAATAATTATCTATTTCAAATTATTCTGACCCATTTTTTAGTCATATAATAATTGTTTTAGATCATACAAGCTTATTCTATTTATTGAATAAGTTCAAATAATTATAGCCATTTGAATAACTATCTATTTCAAATCGTTATTACCTTTTGTTTTGTCATAAAACAATTGTTTTTCAACATACAACCTTATGCGAAATAAAATAATACTAATTTGCTAATATTTCAAGAATTAATAAGAGATTTAAAAATTAAATCTATTTATTGAACTATTTCAAATAGTTATGACTATTTGAACAATTATCTATTTCAAATTGTTATAACCTTTTGTTCTATCGTAAAATAATTGTTTTTGTTCATACAAACTTATTTGAAATAAAATAATACTAATTTAGTATTATTCTAAAAATTAATAACTAAGAGATTTAAAAAATAAATCCATTTATCGAAATAGTTTAAACAATTAAGACTATTGAACAATTATTTATTTCAAATTGTTATGACCTTTTGTTTTGTCATAAAACAATTATTTCACCTCACACAAGCTTATTCAAAATAAAATAAAACTAATTTATTAATATTTCAAAAATTTATAAGAGATTTAGAAAATAATTCTATTTACGAAACTAATTCAAATAATTATAACTATTTGAACAATTGTTTATTCCAAATCTTTATTACTTTTTCGTTTGTCATAAAAAAATTGCTTTCGTCAATATAAGTTTATTCACAAAAAATAATACAAATTTATTAATATTTAAAAAGTTAATCAATAAGAGATTTAAAAAGTAAATCTGTTTACAAACCATTTCAAATAGTTTTGACTATTTGAAAATTATCTATTTCAAATTGTTATAACATTTTATTCAGAATAAAATAATAATAATTTAATAATATTATGAAACTTAATAACCTAGAAAATTAAAATATAAATCTAATTGCCTAACCAATTCAAATAGCTAAAACTATATGAATGATTATCTATTTGAAATCATTATGACTTTTTTCTTTTGTTGTATGACAATTATTTTGTTCGTACTAGCTTATTCTAATTAAAATAATACTATTTAATAATATTTCAAAAATTAATAAGTAAAGCTTTAAAAAAAATTTTGTTTATCGAATCAGTTCAAATGGTTAGACTATTAGAACAATTATCTATTTCAAATCATTCTGATTTATTCTTTAGTTATAAAACAATTATTTCAGTTCATACAAGCTTATTCAAAATTAATTAATGCTAGTTTAGTAACATTCAAAAAATTAATAAGAGAAAGAAATTTAAAAATAAATATGTTTACCGAACAAATTCAAAAAATTATTACTATTTGAATAGTTTTCTACTTAAAATCATTATAAACTTTTGATTTGTTATAAGACAATTGTTTCAGTTAATACAAGCTTAAATGGAATAAAATAATACTAATTCATTAATATTTCTTAAATTAATAAGTGAAAAATTTTAAAAATAAATTTGTTTACTGAATCAATTAAAATAATTATGCCCATTTGAATGATTATCTATTTCAAATCATTATGAAATTTTGTTTTGTTATAAAACAATTGTTTTTGGTCATACAAGCTTATTCAAAATAAGATAATACTAATTTATTAATATTTCAAAAATTAATAAGAGATTTAAAACATAAATCAGTTTACCGAACCAGCTCAAATAGTTATGACTATTTGAAAAATTATCAATCTCAAATCGTTTAGATCTTTGTTTTTTCATAAGACAACTGTTTTTTATCATAAAAGCTTATTTGGTTAAAAATAATACAAAATTTTATAATATTTCAAAAATTAGTAAGTAAGAAATTTAAAAAATAAATGTGTTTACTGAACCAGATCAAATAGGTAAAACTATTAGAATAATTATCTATTTTCAATCATTTTGACCTTTTTGTTTAGTCATAAAATATTTGTTTTATATCTTACAAGTTTATTCAGAATAAAATAATCCAAATTTATTAACATTAGAAAAATTAATAAGCAAAAGATTTAAAAAAATAAATCTGTTTACTGAACAAGTTCAAATAGTTATGATTATTTGAATAATTATTTATTTAAAATCATTATGACCTTTTGTTTTGATATAAAACAATTGTTTCAATTCATAAAAGCTTATCCAAAATAAATAAGACTAATTTCTTAATATTCTGAAAATTAATAACCAAGAGTTAAAAAAATAAATTTGTTTACTGAATAAATTCAATAGTTATGACTATTTGAACAATTGTCTATTTAAAATCATTATGACCTTTTGTTTTGATATAAAATAATTGTTTCAGTTCATAAAAGCTTATCCAAAATAAATAAGACTAATTTCTTAATATTCTGAAAATTAATAACCAAGAGTTAAAAAAATAAATTTGTTTACTGAATAAATTCAATAGTTATGACCATTTGAACAATTGTCTATTTAAAATCATTATGACCTTTTGTTTTGTTATGAAAAAATTGTTTCAGTTTATACAAACTTATTCAAAATAAAATAATACTAATTTATTAATATTTCAAAAATTAATAACTTAGTGATTTAAAAAATAGTTAAAATCATTAACAATTTACCAAATCAATTCAAATAATTATGGCTATTTCAATAATTATCTATTTTAAATTATTATTACATTTTGTTTGGTCATATAACAAAAGTTTTTTATCATATAAGTTTATTTGGAATAAAATAATAGTAATTTATTAATCTTTCAAAAATTAATAAGTAAGATATTTCAAAATAAATTTGTTTACCAAATGAGTTTAAATAGTTATGACTATTTGAACAATTGTATACTTCAAATCATTATAACTGTTTGTTTTGTCATAAAACAATTATTATATTCATACAAGCTTATTCAAAATAAAATAATACTAATCTAATAATATTCTAAAAATTAATAACTAAGAGATTTAAAAAATGAATTTATTTGCCAAACTATCTCAAATAATTAAAAGTGTATGAACAATTATCTATTTCAAATCTTTTTGTTTTATCATACACGTTAGCTTTTTTGAAATAAAATAAAACGAATTTATTAATATTGCAAAAATTAATATGTAAGAGCTTTAAAAAATAATTTTGTTTTCTTAAGCAGTTCAAATAATTATAACAATTTGAATAATTATCTATTTCAAATCGTTATGTCCCTTTGTTTTATCATAAAACAAATGGTTTTGTTCATATAAGTTTGTTCAGAATAAAATAATACTAATCTATTGATATTTCAAAAATTAATAAGGGATTTAAAAAATAAATCTATTTATCAAACTAGTTAAATAGTTATGACAACTTGAGTAATTATTTATTTCAAATCATTATGAATTTTTGTTCTTTTATAAAACAATAGTTTCTATTCATGCAAGCATAATTGGATTAAAATAACACTAATTTATTAGTATTTTGACAATTAATAAGTAAAAAGTTTTTAAAAATAAATATATTTACCGAACTAGATCAAATAGTCATGACTATTTGAAGAATTATTGATTTCTATTCATACAAGCTTATTCAAAATAAAATAAAACTAATTTATTAATATTTCAAAATTTAATAAGTGATTTAAAAAATGAATTTGTTTTTTGAATCAATTCAAATAATTATGGCCATGTCAACAATTATATATTTTGAATCGTTATGGCCTTTTGTTTCGTCATATAAGAATTGTATTTGAACATTTGAGCTTATTCAGAATAAAATAATATTAATTTATTAATCTTTCAAAAGTTAATAAGTAAGAGATTTAAAAAATAAATCTATTTACCAAACTAGTTCAAATAGTTATGACTAATTGAACAATTGTAAACTTCAAATCATTATAACCTTTTGTTCTATCTTAAAACAATTATTTTTGTTCATACAAGTTTATTAGAAATAAAATAACACTAATCTAATAATATTCCAAAAATTAATAACTAAGAGAATTAAAAAATAAATTTGTTTGCCAAACTAGTTTAAATATTTAAAACTATATGAACAATTATCTATTTTAAATCATTATGACCTTTTGTTTTGTCATAAAATAGGTTTTGTTGAATTCATACTAGCCTTTTTGGAATAAAATAAAATAAATTTATTAATATTTTAAAAATTAATAAGAGATTTAAAAAATAGTTTTGTTTACCTAACTAGTTTAAATAATTATGACTATCTAAACAATTGTATATTTTAAATCATTATGACATTTTGTTTTATCATAAAATAAATGTTTGTGTTCATATAAGTTTGTTCAAAAGAAAGTAATACTAATCTATTAATTTTTCAAAAATTAATAAGAGATTTAAAAAATAATTATGTTTATCAAACAAGTTTCAAATAGTTATAAATATTTATGCAATTATTTATTTAACATCATTATGACTTTTTGTTTTGTTATAAAACAATAGTTTCTATTCATATAAGCTTATTTAAATTAAAATAATACTAATTTATTAATATTTTGACAATTAATAAGTAAAAAATTTTAAAAATAAATATGTTTACCGAACTAGATCAAATAATCATGACTATTTGAATAACTATCCCTTTCAAATTGTTATGACCTTTTATTTTGTCATAAAAGAATTGTTTCAGTCTATATAAGCTTATTCAAAATAAAATAATACTAATTTATTAATAATTCAAATTTTAATAATAAAGAGATTTAAAAAATGAATCTATTTATTGGACAAATTTAAATAATTATGACTGTTTAAACAATTATCTATTTGAAATAGGCAAAAACTTTTCTTTTGTCATAAAAGAATTTTTTTTTTGGTTCATCCAAGCTTATTTTGAAAATAATGCAAATTTATTAATATTAAAGCAATTAATAAGTAAAATATTTTAAAACTAAATCTATTTATCGAATAAATTCAAATCATTATGTCTATTTGAGCAATTATTTCAAGTTCAATAGTTATGACTATTTGAATAATTATCTATTTCAAATCATTTTGACCTTTCTTTTGTAATAAAACACTTGTTTCAATTCATATAAGCTTATTTGAAATAAGATAATTCTAATTTATTAATATTCCAAAAATTAATGAGTAAGAGAATTAACAAAAGAATAGGTTTACTGAATAAGTTGAAATAGTTATGATTATCTCAACAACTATCTATTTTAAAAATTATGACCTTTGTTTTGTCATAAAACAATTGATTCTGTTCATGTAAGTTTATTTTGAATAAAATAATTTAAATTTATTAATACTCCAAAAATTAATAAGTAAAATTTAAAAAAAATAAATATATTTTCTGAACACGTTCAAGTAGTTATGACTATTTGAAGAATTATCTATTTCAAATCGTTATGACCTTTTGTTTTGTCATAAACCAATTGTTTCTGTTCATAAAAGATTTTTCAAAATGAAATAATACTAATTTATTAAAATTCTAAAAATTAATAAGTAAAAGATTTAAAAAGTAAATTTGTTTATCGAGTAAGTTCAAATAATTATGACTATTTGAATAATTATTTATTTCAAATTGTTATTATATTTTGTTTTGTCACAAAACAATTGCATCTATTTATACAATTTTATTCAAAATAAAATAATACTAATTTATTAGTATTCTAAAAATTAATAAGTTTGAGATTTAAAAAATAAATCTATTTACTAAACATGTTCAAATAGTCATGTCCATTTGAACTATTATCTAGTTCAAATCGTAATGGCATTTTGTTTTATCGTTAAACAATTCTTTTTCTTCATGCAAAATTATTCAAAATAAAATAATGCTAATTTATTAATATTTTGATAATTAATAATAGATTTAAAAATGAAATCTATTTACTGAAATAGTTCAAATAGTTATGACTATTTGAACAATTATCTATCTCAAATCTTTATGATCTTTATTTGTCAAAAAATAATTTTTTCTTTTCATTCATGCTTATTTGGATTAAAATAATACTAATTTAATAATATTTCAAAAATTAGTAAGTAAGAGATTTAAAAAATAAATGTGTTTGCCAAACTAGTTCAAATAGTTAAGACTATTAGAACAATTATATATTTTAAATCATTTTAACCTTTTGTTTAGTCATAAAGCAATTATTTCAGTTCATACAAGCTTATTTAGAGTAAAATAATATTAAGTTATTAACATTTGAAATATTAATGAGCAAGAGATTTAAAAAAATAAATTTGTTTACCAAACAACTTGAAATATATTTGACTATTTGAATAATTATCTGTTTAAAGTTGTTATAACATTTTGTTTTGTCATAAATCAATTATTTTCAATTCATAAAAACTTATCTAAAATAAAATAACACTATTTTATTAATATTTCAAAAATTAATAAGCAAGAGATTTAAAAACTAAAGTTATTTTTTTGAACTATTTCAAATGGTTATGACTATTTGAATAAATATCAATCTCAAATCGTTATGATCTTTGTTTTTTCATAAAACAATTATTTTTTATCATACAAGCTTATTCAAATAAAATAATACTAATTTAATAATATTCTAAAAATTAATAAGAGATTTAAAAAATAAATGTGTTTGCCAAACCAGTTTAAATAGTTAAGACTATTAGAATAATTATATTTTTCAAATCATTTTGACCTTTTGTTTAGTCATATAATAATTATTTCAATTCATACAAGATTATTTGAAATAAAATAATACTAATTTATTGACATTCAAAAAATTAATAAGTATGAGATTTGAAAAAATAAATTTGTTTATCAAACAAGTTCAAATAGTTATGGCTATTTCAACAATTATCTATTTAAAATCATTATGACCACTTATTTTGTCATAAAACAATTGTTTTAGTCTATAAAAGCTTATCCAAAATAAAATAATACTATTTTATTAATATTTCAAAAATTAATAAGCAAGAGATTTAAAAAATAAATTAGTTTTTCAAATTAGTTCAAACAATCATGGCTATTTAAATTACTATCTATTTTAAATAGTTATTACCTTTTATTTTGTCATAAAACAATTGTTTTTCAACATACAAGATTTTTTGAAATAAAATAATGCTAATTTAATAATATTTGAAAAATTAATAAGAGATTTAGAAAAGAAATCTATTTGCTGAACCAGTTCAAATAGTTATGACTATTTGAACAATTATCTATTTCAAATTGTTATAATTTTTGTCCTATCATAAAATAATTTTTTTTATTCATACAAGCTTATTTGAAATAAAATAATAATAATTTAGTAATATTTTGAAAATTAATAACTATGATTTAAAAAAATAAATTCATTTGCCAAATTAGTTTAAATAGTTAAGACTATATGAATAATTATTTATTTCAAATTGTTATAACCTTTTATTTTGTCATAAAATAATTATTTCAGCTCATATAAGCCTAATAGGAATAGAATAAAATTAATGTATTAATATTTCAAATTTATAAGTAAGAGATTTAGAAAATAATTCTATTTACAAAATCAGTTCAAATAATTATAACTATTTGCACAATTTTCTATTTTAAATCGTTATTACTTTTTGTTTTGTCATAAAACAATTGTTTTTGTTAATATAAGTTTGTTTGAAATAAAATAATACTAATTTATTAATATTTAAAAAATAGTTTAGACTATTAGAATAATTATATGCTTCAAATCATTTTGACTCTTTGTTTAGTCATAAAACAATTTTTTCAATTCATACAAGCTTATTTAGAATAAATTAATACTAATTTATTAACATTCTAAAAATTAATAAGAGACTTAAAAAATAAATCTATTTACCGAACAAGTTCATATAGTTATTATTATTTGAACAATTGTCTATTTAAAATCGTTATAACCTTTTGATTTCTCATAAAATAATTGTTTCAGTTAATACAAGCTTATTTGGAATAAACTAATACTAATTTATTAATATTCCAAAATTAATAAGTAAAAATTTAAAAAATAAATTTGTTTACCGAGCGAGTTCAAATAGTTATGACTATTTGAACAATTATTTATTTCAAATCATTATGATCTTTCATTTTTTCATAAAACAATTGTTTCTATTCATACAAGTTTACTTGGAATAAAATAATACTAATTTATTAACATTCTAAAAATTAATAAGTTGAAGATTTAAAAAATTAATCAATTTACCGAACAAGTTCAAATTGTCTTGTCCATTTGAACTATTATCTATTTCAAATCGTTATGACATTTTGTTTTATCATAAAACAATTGTTTCTATTTCTACAAAATTATTTATAATAAAATAATACTAATTTATTACTATTTCAAAAATTGATAAAACAGTTAAAAACTAAATCTCTTTACTAAACCAGTTTAAATAGTTATGAATATTTAAACAATTATCTATCTCAAATTGTTATGATCTTTGTTTTGTCCTAAAACATTTATTTCTATTCATACAATAAAACATTTATTTCTATTCATACAAGCTTATTTGAAGTAAAATATTGCTAAGTTAATAATATTCTAAAACTTAATAAGTAAGGATTTAAAAAATAAATGTATTTGTCGATCCAGTTTAAATAAATAAGATAATTATAATGATTATTTATTTTAAATTGTTCTGACCTTTTGTTTAGTCATAAAATAATTGTTTTAGTTCATATATGAATATTCAACATAAAATTATATTAATTTATTAATATTCAAAAAATTAATAAGCAAGAAATTTAATAAAAAATAAATCTATTTATTGAACAAGTTCAAATAGTTATGACTATTTGAATAATTATCTATCTAAAATCATCATGACCTTTTATTTTATAAAAAAAAACAATTATTTTAGATCATAAAAGCTTATCCCAAATAAATAATATTACTTTATTGATATTTGAAAAATTGATAAGTCAAAGATTTAAAACATAAATTAGTTTATCAAATCAATTAAAATAATTATGGTTATTTGAACATTTATCTATTTCAAATCATTATGAACTTTTGTTTTGTCATAAAATAATTGCCTTTCATCATACTAGCTTATTCGTAATAAAATAATATTAATTTATTAATATTTCAAAAATTAATAAAATAGAGATTTAAAAAATAAGTCTGTTTATTGAATCAATTCAAATAGTTATGACTATATGTATTTCAATTTCTTATAACCTTTTGTTCTATCATAAAACAATTATTTCTATTCATACAAGTTTATTTGGAATACAATAATACTAATGAAATATTATTATGAAAATTAATAACTAATAGATTTAAAAAATAAATTTGTTTGCTAAACCAATTCAAATAGTTAAGGCTATATGAACAATTCTTTATTTTAAATTGTTATGACATTTTGTTTTATCCTAAAATAATTTTTTCAGTTCTTACTAACTTATTAAGAATAAAATTAAATAAATTTATTAATATTTCAAAAATTAATCAATAAGAGATATAATAAATAATTTTGTTTGCTAAGCTAGTTGAAATAATTATGACTATTCGAACAATTATCTATTTCAAATCATTATGACCTTTTGTTTTGTCATAAAACAAATGTTTTTATTCAAATAAGTATGTTTGAAATAAAATAATATTAATTTATAATATTTTGAAAATTAATAAGTAAGAGAATTAGAAAATAAATTTGTTTACTAAACCAATTCAATTAGTTATAACTATTTGAATAATTATTTATTTCAAATAGTTATGACTATTTGTTTTGTCATAAAACAATTATTTTTATTCATACAGTCTTATTCAGAATAAAGTAATGCTAATTTATTAATATTCTAAAAATTAATAAGTAATAGATTTAAAAAAAAAAGAATCTATTGGCCTAACTAGTGTAAATAGTTCTGACTATTTGAACAATTATCTATTTCAAATTGTTATAACCATTTGTTTTATCACAAAACAATTGTTTTTATTCACACAAGCTTATTTGAAATAACATAATTCTAATTTATTAATATTTTAAAAATTAATAAGAGATTTAAAAAATGAATTTGTTCACTGAACAAGTTCAAATAGTTATGATTATTTGAACAATTATTTATTTCAAATCACTATAACCTTTTGTTTTGTCATAAAACAATTTATTCTATTCATAGAAGCTTATGTCAAATAAAATAATACAATTTTTTTAATATTCCAAAAATTAATAAGTAAAGAATTTAAAAATAAATCTGTTTACCAAATAAGTTTGAATAGTTATAACTATTTGAACAATTATTTATTTTAAATTGTTATGACTTTTTGTTTTGTCATAAAGCAATTGTTTTTGTTCATAAAAGCTTATTTGAATTAAAAAAATATTAATTTATTAATATTTAGACAATTAATAAATAAACTATTTTAAAAATAAATATGTTGACCAAACAAGTTCAAATAGTTATAACTATTTGAATAACTATCTACTTCAAATCATTATGATATTGTGTTTTTCTATAAAACAATTGTACCAATTTATATAGGCTTAGTCAAAATAAAATAATACTAATTTATTAATATTCTAAAAATTAATGACCAAGAGATTTAAAAAATGAATCTGTTTACCAAACAAGTTCAAATAGTTATGATTATTCAGACAATTATCTTTTTAAAATCATTATGACCTTTTTGTTTTGTCATAAAGCAATTATTTCTATTCATACAAGCTTATTCTAAATTAAATAATATAAATTTATTAATATTCCAAAATTTATTAAGTAGAAATTTAAAAATAAATTTGTTTTCTGAACACGTTCAAATAGTTATGACTATTTGAACAATTATCTATTTTAAATATTTATGACCTTTCATTTTGTTATAAACCAATTGTTTCTTTTCAGACAAGCTTATTTGAAATAAAATAATATTAATTTATTAATATTCCAAAAATTAATATGCCAAAGATTTAAGAAATAAATTTGTTTATCGAACATGCTCAAATAGTTATGATTGTTTGAATAATTATTTATTTCAAATAGTTATGATCTTTTGTTTTATCATAAAACAATTGTTTTTGTTCATACAAGTTTATTCAAAATAAAATAATACTAATTTATTAATATTTTGAAAATTAATAGGTAAGAGATTTAAAAAATAAATCTATTTACCAAACAAGTTTAAATAACCATGTCCATTTGAACAATTATCTATTTCAAATTGTTATGACCTTTTGTTTTATCAAAAAAAAATTGTTTTTGTTGATATAGAATTATTCAAAATAAAATAATATTGATTTATTAATATTTTAAAAATTAATAAGAGATTTAAAAACTAAATCTATTTACCGAATCAATTCAAATAATTATGAATATTTGAACAAGTATCTATCTCAAATCATTCTGATATTTATTTATCATAGAACAATTGCTTTTTTTCATATAAACTTATTTGAATTAAGATAATACTAATTTAATAATAAAATAAATGTGTTTTGCTAGGCCAGTTTAAATAGTTAAGACTATTAGAACAATTATCTTTTTCAAATTGTTCTAACCTTTTGTTTACTCATAAAACAATTATTTCAGTTCATATTAGCTTATTTGGAATAAAAAAATTAATAAGCAAGAGATTTTAAAAAATAAATTTGTTTATCGAACAAGCTCAAATGGATATGACTATTTGAACAATTATCTATTTAAAATCGTTATGACCTTTTGTTTTGTCATAAAATAATTGTTTCGGTTCATAAAAACTTATCCAAAATAAATAATATTACTTTATTAATATTTCAAAAATTATTAAAGATGAGATTAAAAACTAAAGTTGTTTTTCGAACTAGTTCAAATAGTTACAACTATTTGAACATTATCTATTTCAAATAGTTATGATCTTTGTTTTGTCATAAAAAAATTGTTTCTAATCATACAAGCTCATTCAGATAAAAATAATACTAATTTCATTATATTTTGAAAATTAATAAGTAAGAGATTTAAAAAATAAATGTGTTTGCCAAATCAATTCAAATGATTAAGACTATTAGAATAATTATCTATTTCAAATCATTCTAACCTTTTGTTTAGTCATAAAATAATTGTCCCAATTCATACAAGCTTATTCAGAATAAAATAATACTAATTTATTAGCATTCAAAAAATTAATAAGCAAGAGATTTGAAAATTTGTTTATCAAACAAGTTCAAATAGTTATGATTATTTGAACAATTATCTATTTAAAATCGTTATGAACTTTTGATTTGCCATAAAACAATTGTTTCAATTCATAAAAGCTTATCTAAAATGAACTAATACTGCTTTATTAATATTTCAAAAATTAATAAGTGTGAGATTTAAAAAATAAATCACTTAACTGAACAATTCAAATAATTATGGCCATTTGAACAATTATCTAATTCAAATTGTTATTACCTTTTGTTTTCTCATAAAATAATTGTTTTTCAACATACAAGCTTATTTGAAATAAAAACGTTATTACCTTTCGTTTTGTCTTAAAACAATTATTTTTCAACCTACAAGCTTATTTCAAATAAAATAATACTAATTTATTAATATTTCAAGAATTAGTAAGAGATTTAAAAATAAATCTATCTACCGAATTGGTTCAAATAATTATGACTATATGAACAAGTATCTATTTCAAATTGTTGTAACCTTTTGTCTATCATAAAATAATTATTTTTATTCATACAAGTTTATTCGAAATAAAATACCACTAATTTAATAATATTCTAAAAATTCATAACTAAGAGATTTAAAAATAAATCCCTTTGCCAAACCAGTTCAAATAATTAAAATTGTAAGAACAATTATCTATTTCAAATTATTATGACCTTTTATTTTGTCATAAGACAATTATTCCAACTCATACAAGTTTATGCCGAATAAAATAAAACTAATTTGTTAATATTTCAAAATTTTATAAGTAAGAGATTTAAAATAATTCTATTTATGGAACCAGTTCAAATAAGTATAACTATTTGAACAATTATCTATTTCAAATTGTTATTATTTTTTGTTTTGTGATAAAATAATTGTTTTTGTTCATATAAGTTTGTTCCAAATAAAATAATACTAATTTATTAATATTTAGAAAATTAATCAGTAAGAGATTTAAAAAATAAATTTGTTTACCAAACCATTTCAAATAGTTTTGGCTATTTGAATAATTATCCATTTCAAATCGTTGTAACTTTTTGTTTTCTCATCGAACAATTAGTTCTATTCATATTATTTTATTTGGAATAAAATAATACTATTTAATAATATTCTGAAACTTAATAACCAAGAAAATTAAAAATAAATGTAATTGTGGAACCAATTCAAATAGTTAAGACTATATGAATGATTATCAATTTCAAACCGTTATGACCTTTTGTTTTGTCATAAAACAATTTTTTTTATTCATACAAGCTTATTTGAAATAAAATAATACAAATTTAATAATATTTCAAAAATTAATAAGTAAGAGATTTGAAAAATAAATTTGTTTACTGAACCAGTTCATATGGTTAAGACTATTATAACAATTATCTATTTCAAATCATTTTGACCTTTTATTTAGTCATAAAACAATTGCTTAAGTTCATAAAAGCTTATTGAGAATAAATTAATACTAATTTATCAACATTCAAAAAATTAATAAGAAAGAAATTTTAAAAAATAAATCTATTTACCGAACAAGTTCAAATAGTTATTCCTATTTGAACAATTGTCTATTTAAAATCATTATGACCTTTTATTTTGTCATAAAACAATTGTTTTAGCTAATACAAGCTTAGATGAAATAAAATAATACTACTTTATTAATATTTCTAAAATTAATAAGTAAGAGATTTAAAAAATAAATTTGTTTATTGAATCAATTAAAATAATTATGGCTATTTGAACAATTATTTATTTCAAACAGCTATGACCTTTATTTTTGTTATAAAACAATTGTTTTTGATTATGCAAGCTTATTCGAAATAAAATAATATTAATTTATTAATTTCAAAAATTAATAACTAAGAGATTTAAAAAATAAATCTATTTATCGAGCCATTTCAAATAGTTATGACTATGTCAACAATTATCAATCTTAAATCATTATGATCTTTGCTTTGTCATAAAATAATTGTTTCTAATAATATAAGCTTATTCAATTAAAAATAATATTAATTGAATAATATTCTGAAAATTAATAAGTAAGAGATTTAAAAAATAAATGTGTTTGTTAAACTAGTTCAAATAGTTAAAATTATTAGAATAATTATCTATTTGAAATCATTCTGACCTTTTTTTAGTCATAAAATATTTGTTTCATATAATACAAGCTTATTTAGAATAAAATAATCTATATATATTAACATTCAAAAAATTAATAAGAGATTTGAAAAAAAAAAAATTATTTACCGAGCAAGCTCAAAAGTTATGACTATTTGAACAATTACTTATTTAAAATTGTTATGACCTTTTGTTTTGTCATAAAACAATCATTTTAGTTCAAAAAAGCTTATCCAAAATAAAATAATACTAATTTATTAGTATTTCAAAAATTAATAAGCTACATATTTACAAAATAAATTTGTTTTCTAAACAAATTCAAATAGTTATGACTATTTGAATAATTGTATATTTAAAATCGTTATGACCTTTTGTTTTGTCATAAAACATTTGTTTCAATTCATACAAGCTTATTCGAAATAAAACAATAATAATTTATTAATATTCTAAAAATTAATAAGTAAGTGACTTAAAAAGTGAATCTATTTACCAAATCAATTCAAATAATTATGGCAATTTTAATAATTATCTATTTCAAATCGTTATGAACTTTTTTTTTGTCATAAAACAATTGTTTTTCATCATACAAGCTTATTCTAAATAAAATAATACTAATTTATCAATGTTTCAAAAACTAATAAGAGATTTAAAAAAAAAATTTACCTAACCAATTCAAATAATTATGATTATTTGAATAATTATCTATTTTAAATTATTATGACCTTTTATTTCATCATAAAATAATTTTTTTCTTAATATAAGTTTGTTTGGAATAAAGTAATACTAATCTATTAATATTTTGAAAACTAATAAGAGATTTAAAAAATAAATCTAATTATCAAACTAGTTCAAATTATTATGACTATTTAACAAATTATTTATTTCAAATCGTTATGACTTTTTGTTCTGCTATAAAACATTTGTTTCTATTCATACAAGCTTATTTGAATTAAAATAATACTAATTTATTAATATTTTGACAATTAGTAAGTAAAAAATTCAAAAAATAAATATGTTTACCTAACTAGATCAATTAGTCATGGCTATTTGAATAATTATTTATTTCAAATCATTATGACCTTTTGTTTTGTCATAAAAGAATTGTTTCAATTCATATAAGTTTATTCGAAATAAAATAATACCAATTTATCAATATTTTGAAAATTAATAATTAAGAGATTTCAAAAAATGAATTTGTTTATCAAATAAGTTTAAATAATTATTATAATTTGAACAATTATTTATTTGAAATCACTATAACTTTTTGTTTTATCATAAAATATTTTTTTTGTTCATACAAGCTTATTTCGAATAAAATAATATAAAATTATTAATAGTAAGACAATTAATTAGTAAAAAATTTAACAAATAAATGTGTTTATTGAACTAATTCAAATCGTTATGTCTATTTGAATAATTATTTATTTCAAATTGTTATGACTTTTTGTTTTGCCATAAAACAATTGTTTCTATTCATACAAGGTTATTCGGATTAAAATAATATTAATTTATTAATTTTTTGACAATTAATAAGTAGAAGATTTTTAAAAACATATGTTTACCAAACAAGTTGAAATAGTCATGACAATTTGAATAACTAACTATTTCAAATAATTATGACCTTTTGTTTTGTAATAAAAACAATTGTTTTAGTTCAAATAAGCTTATTTGAAATAAAGTAATACTAATTTATTAATATTCCAAAAATTAATGAGTAAGAGAATTAAAAAATAAATCTATTTACCAACCATATTCAAATAGTTATGACTATCTAAACAATTATCTATTTTAAAACATTATGACCTTTTGTTTTGTCACAAAATAATTGTTTTTGTTCATGCAAGCTTATTTTGAATAAAATAATATAAATTTATTAATATTCCAAAAAGTAATCAATAAAAATTTTAAAAATAAATCTATTTTCTTGACACTTTCAAATACTTATGACGATTTGAATAATTATCTATTTCAAATAGTTATGACAATTTATTTTGTCTTAAACCAATTGTTTTGTTCATAAAAGCTTATTCAAAATAAAATAATACTAATTTATTAAAAATTAAAAAATTAATAAGTAAAAGATTTAAAAAATAAATTTGTTTATCGAGTGAGTTCAAATAGTTATAATTATTAGAATAATTATTTATTTCAAATCGTTATGATATTTTATTTTATCGTAAAACAATTGCCTCTATTCATACAAACTTATTCGAAATAAAATAATATTAATTTATTAATATTCTAAAAGTTAATAAGTTGGAGATTTAAAAAATAAAATTTTTCACCAAACAAATTAAAATAGTCATGTCCATTTGAACTATTATTTATTTTAAATTGTTATGACTTTTTTGTTGTAAAACAATTGTTTCTATTCATATAAAATTATTCAAAAAAAAACTAATTTATTAATATTTCAAAAATTAATAAGAAATTTAAAAACTAAATCTATTTATCGAACCAATTCAAATAGTTATGACTATTTGAACAATTATCTATCTCAAATCATTATGATTTTTGTTTTGTCATAAAATAATTGTTTTTATTCATATAAGATTATTTGGAGACAAATATTGCAAAATTAATAATATAATAAAAATTGATAAGATATTTAAACAATAAATGTGTTTGTTAAGCTAATTCAAATAGTTACGACTATTAAAACTATTATCTATTTTAAATCGTTCTGACCATTTGTTTAGTCATAAAACAATTTTTTCAGTTCATACATGCTTATTCCAAATAAAATAATACTAATTTAGTAACATTCAAAAACTAATAAGTAAGAAATTAAAAAAATAAATCTATTTACCGAACAAATTCAAATAGTTAGGACTATTTGAACAATTATCTATTCAAAATAAATATGAACTTTTGTTTTATCATAAAACAATTGTTTTAGTTCATAAAAGCTTATCCAAAATAAAATAATTTACTTTATTAATATTTCAAAAATTGATAAGTTAGAGATTTAAAAATAAGTTAGTTTATCAAATCAGTTCAAATAATTATGGCCATTTGAACAATTACTACTTCAAATCATTATGAACTTTTGTTTTATCATAAAACAATTGTTTTTCATCATACAAGCATATTTAGAATAAAATAATATTAATTTAATAATATTAAAAAAAATTAATAGGTAGCAAATTTAAAAAATAAATTTGTTTATCGAACTAGCTCCTATTTGAATAATTATCTATTTTAAATCGTTATAACGTTTTGTTTCATTATAAAATAATTGTTTTAGTTCATATAAGCTTTTTAGAAATAAAATAATACTAATTTAATAATATTTTAAAAATGAATAACTAAGAGATTTAAAAAATAAATCTATTTACCAAAGTAGTGTAAACAATTAAGAATTTATGAATAATTATCTATTCCAAATCGTTATGATTGTTTTGTCATAAAATAATTGTTTCAATTCATACAAACCTATTCAAAATAAAATAATACTAATTTATTAATATTTCAAAAATTAATAAGTAAGTGATTTAAAATGTGAATATGTTTACTGAATCAGTTGAAATAATTACGGCCATGTCAACAATTATCTATTTCAAATCATTATTACCTTTTGTTTGGTCATATAACAATTGTTTTAGAACATTCAAGCTTATTCAAATAAAATAATATCAATTTATTAATCTTTCAAAAATTAATAAGGAAGAGATTTAAAAATAAATCTTTTTACTAAACTAGTTCAAATAGTTATGACTGTTTGAACAATTGTAAAGTTCAAATCATTATAACCTTTTGTTCTTTCATAAAACAATTATTTCTATTCATACTAGCTTATTTTAAATAAAATAATACTAATATAATAATATTTCAAAAATTAATAACTAAGAGATTTAAAAAATAAATTTGTTTGTCGAACCAGTTCAAATAATTAAGACATATGAACAATTATCTATTTCAAATTGTTATGACATTTTGTTTTGTCACAAAACAATTTTTTTAATTCATACTAGCTTATTTAGAATAAAATAAAATGAATTTATTAATATTTCAAAAATTAATAAGTAAGAGATTTAAAAAATAATTTTATTTACCTAATCAGTTCAAATAATTATGACTATTTGAGCAATTATCTATTTCAAATCATTATGACCTTTTGTTTTGTTATAAAACAAATGTTTTTGTTCATATAAGTTTGTTCAGTATAAAATAATATTAATCCTATTAATATTTCAAAAATTAATAAAAGATTTAAAAAATAAATCTATTTATCAAACTAGTTCAAATAGTTATGACTATTTAAGCAATTATTTGCTTCAAATCATTATGACTTTTTGTTCTGTTATATGTTCATACAAGCTTATTCGAGTTAAAATAATACTGATTTACTAAAATTTTGACAATTAATAATTAAAATTTTTTTTAAATAATTATGTTTATTGAACTATATTAAATCGTTATGACCTTTTGTTTTGTTGTAAAAAATTATTTCTATTTATATAAGCTCATTTGAAATAAAATAATACTAAGTTATTAATATTCCAAAAATTAATAATTAAGAGATTTAAAAAATGAATCGATTTATCAAACTAATTTAAATAATTATGACTATTTGAATAATTATTTATTTGAAACTGCTATAACCTTTCGTTTTGTCATAAAATGATTTTTTCTATTCATACAAGCTTATTTCAAATAAAATAATACAAATTTATTAATATTAAGGCAATTAATAAGGAAAATATTTATAAATCTATTTACCGAACAAGTTCAAATTGTGATGACTATTTAAACAATTATTTATTTCAACTTGTTATGACTTTTTGTTTTGTCATAAAACAATTGTTCTGTTCATACAAGCTTATTTGGATTAAAATAATTTTAATTTATTAATATTTTGACAATTAATAAGTAAAAGATTTACAAAATAAATATGTTTGCTGAACAAGTTCAAATAGTCATAACTATTTGAATAATTATCTATTTCAAATCATTATGACCTTTTCTTTTGTAATAAAATAATTTTTTCAATTCATATAAGCCTATTTGAAGTAAAATAATACTAATTTATTAATATTTAAAAAATTTATGAGTAAGAGAATTAAACAAAGAATATGTTTATCGAACAAGTTTAAATAGTTATAACAATATAAAAATTATCTATTTCAAAACATTATGACCTTTTGTTTTGTCATAAAACAATTGGTTTTGTTCATGCAATAATAAAATAATATACATTTATTAATATTCCAAAAATTAATAAGTAAAAGTTTAAAAAATAAATCTATTTTCTTAACACGTTCAAATACTTTTGACTATTTGAACAATTATTTATTTCAAATCATTATAACCTTTTGTTTTGTCATAAACCAATTGTTTCTATTAATACAAACTTATTTAGAATAAAATAATACTAATTTATTAAAATTTCAAAAATTAATAACTAAAAGATTAAAAAAATAAATCTATTTACTAGGCAAATTCAAATAGTTTTGACTATTTGAACAATTACTTAGTTGAAATCGTTGTAATCATTTGTTTTGTCATAAAACAATTGTTTCTATTCATACAAGTTTACTCAAAATATAATAATACTACTTTATTATTATTATAAAATTAATGAGTTGTAGACTTAAAAGCTTAATTTGTTTACTGAAAAAGTTCAAAGAGTCATCTGTCCATTTGAATTATTATCTATTTCAAATCATTATGACATTTTGTTTTGTTGTAAAGCAATTATTTTTATTCATACAAAATTATTCAAAATAAAATAACACTAATTTATTAATGCTTTAAAAATTAATAAGAGATTGAAAACCTAAATCTCCTTATCGGACTAGTTCAAATAGTTATGACTATTTGAATAATTATCTATCTTAAATCGTTATGATCTTTGTTTTGTCATAAAACAATTGTTTCTATTCATATAAGCTTTTTCGGACTAAAATATTGCTAAACTAATAATATTCTAAAATTAAAAAGTATGAGATTTAAAAAATAAATATGTTTGTCGAATCAATTCAAATAGTTAAGACTATTAGAACAATTATCTTTTTAAAATCATTTAAACCTTTTATTTAGTCATAAAATAATTGTTTTAGTTCATACATGCTTCTTCAAAATAAAATAATACTATTTTATTAACATTCAAAAAATTAATAAGTAAGAAATTTTAAAAAATAAACCTATTTACTGAACAAATTTAAATAGTTATGACTATTTAAACAATTATCTATATAAATCGTTATGACCTTTTGTTTTATAATAAAACAATTTTTTATGATCATAAAAACTTATCTAAAATAAAATAATATAACTTTATTAATATTTCAAAAATTGAGAAGTTGGAGATTTAAAAAATAAATTAGTTTATCGAATTAGTTCAAATAATTATGACCATTTGAATAATTATCTATTTTAAATTCTTATGAACTTTTGTTCTATCATAAAACAATTGTTTTTCATCATATAAGCCTATTCAAAATAAAAGAACACTAATTTATTAATATTTAAAAAATAAATAAGTAGGAGATTTAAAAAATAAATCTATTTACTAAACTAGTTCAAATAGTTATAACTTGTCATAACGTCTAGATCCGGGGATCTATCGCTGGATATTGACTTAAGGAAGTCGCCACCAATCTTTTTTATCTAGGTGCGATTGGCCACCTAAGGAATCTGTCCTTTCAGGAAACACCTAAGTTTAAGGGTCCCTAAAAGAATAGGTTCAGGTCTACTAACCAGAACAGGGTTCGGGAGTTCGGTTACATGTGAGGAAGGTTATAGCACCCTCACAACGCCCATCAAAAGATGGTACCAGCTTAAATTTGTGTTATCCAATGAGCCTTAAAATTTTATCAAGTAATTAATTATTGGAAATTATTTTCAATTGACTCTAATACTTTTAGCAAAAAATTGAAAAAATTCCCTCACCTCAGGAGTATGCAAGAAAACTACTGTTTCACTTGCAGAGGCTCAATCGTCGGATTATTTAACATAAACAAAAAAAATAAAAAAAAGAAAAGAATGATTGTTCTTGTGCAGGGAAAATCGATACTTTCAACTTTTCCCAAAAAATATTCTTTTGAAACTTTAATTTCGAGGAAAATTGATACTTTCAACTTTTCCTCAAAAATTTATTTTTTGAAAATTTATTTTTAAGGAAAATTGATACTTTCAACTTTTCCCCAAAAATATTCTTTTGAAACTTTAATTTCAAGGAAAATTGATACTTTTAACTTTTCCTCAAAAATTTATTTTTTGAAAATTTATTTTTAAGGTCCTCAAAAAAACCTTTTTTTGAAAATTTATTTTTAAGAAAAATTCATACTTTCAACTTTTCCCCGAAAATATTTTTTGGAATCTTTAATTTCGAGGAAAATTGATACTTTCAACTTTTCCTCAAAAACCTTTTTTTTAAATTTATTTTTAAGGAAAATTGATACTTTCAACTTTTCCCCAAAAATATTTTTTCGAAACTTCGATTTTCAAGGAAAATTGATACTTTCAACTTTTCCTCAAAAACCTTTTTTTGAAAATTTATTTTTAAGGAAAATTGATGCTTTCAACTTTTCCCCAAAAACATTTTTTTGATTTTATTTAAAGAAAATAAGATAATAAAACAAAATAAAAGTGAGAAAAAAAATAAAGTAAAAAAATAAAAATAAAACAAAGCTAAAAGAACATTAAATAATCCTAATTTAATAATAAAAATAAATAAATAAATAAATATAAAAAAAAACCTGGAGCGACTCGGAGAACGGCTCGGCTTGGCTTGGTTCAAGGAAGAAAAACGGCTTGGAGAAATGGCTCGGGATGTCGACGCGGCTCGAGAAGGCAGAACACGCGTGGGTCGAAAAGCGGGTCAATGCTTGGGTCAGGTCGAATCTTGGCAAAACGCGCGGATCCTCTGGGTTATTAACGTAAAACGACGTTGTTTTGGAAGGGTATATAAGGCTGTTTCCTTCATTTTTTTGGCAGAAGCCTTCTCCCCTCTCTCTCTTCTTTCATTTTCTCTCCCTTCTCTCTAAAATGGCCGAAGAACTCCGGTTGAATATTCACCGGATTCTAAAATTTTTTGTCAGAATCTGGGATTTTCGTCGAAAGTTCGTCAGAAAGTTGGTCGGTTTCTGGGAATCTTCATCGAAAACTGGGCAGCTGGTCGAAAACTTCAAACTTGGTAGAAATTGTTATCAAAAAATTCAACATCGGTCGAAAAAGTCACCAGAATATGGAAATTTTTCAAAAATTTCCAGAAAAAATTTCACCAAAAATCTCTAAAAATTTTTTTTCGATTCCTATAACACTTTTAAACCTTTTCTTAGCCTTCAAAAATCTTCTATATGCCCTTTTCTCTCAACCAATAGCTTTTTCCTCACTGTTTTTCTCTGTGTGTTCTTCTGTTCTAAAGGATCCCTTTTATAGGGATTGATCAGAAGAATTTCTGTCAATCTCAATTCCTCTTTGGATCGAGATTCAATCATTGAATCCAACATGAACTCTTCTGATTGAATCCCAATCCAATTTCCAACCGGATAAACCAAAAAAATAAAAATAAAAAATAAAAAAAATCAGATGAAAATAAATCAGATAAATAAAAAAAATTAACAGATAAATTAAAATTAAATAATACATAATACATAATCTGATATACATAAATATTAACAAGAAAGAAATAATAATAATAATAAAGATATATACATATTAATAAATAAGTAAATACCTAAGATAAAAATAAAAGAAAAAAATATATAAAAAAAATAATAATAAAAATAAAATAAAAATAAAATAAAATAAAAATAAAAATAAAAATAAAAATAAAAATGAAAATGAAAATGAAAATAAAATAAAGAAAAAAAAAAGAACATAGACTTACCTATTTGGACCAAGCCCAATTGATCCGGGCTTGGACCAAATTGGGTGTCTACAGCTGCCCCTCTTTGCACATTTTATGTGAAACAGAAATTGCGTAAAGACGTAGACACCAATCAAGACTCAACTCGACCTTTTTACTTTCTTTTTTTTGTTTTTGATCAAAGCTCCTCTAAATAGAGGCTCAACAACATTGAAAAACATAAATGGCAGAGGCTCAACGACTTTGGAAAAATAAATGGCTCCTCTAAACAGAGGCACCACGTCTTTGGGAAAGTAAATTGCTCCTCTAAACAGAGGCACCATGACTTTGAAAAGTAAATTGCTCCTCTAAACAAAAAACAGAGGCACCACGACTTTGAAAAGTAAATTGCTCCTCTAAACAGAGGCACCACGACTTTGGAAAGTAAATTGCTCCTTAACAATCATGTCCAAAAGAGTTGAAAATTGTGTTTGAAGGAATTTCAGGAGATTATGCCCAAAGGTCTTATAAATCAACCCTGATACCAAAAGATATCCTATTTCAAGGATTATGAACTTACCTGACAAGTTTCTTCTCAAATTTGAAAATATCTTCATATCTGTCTTCCTTATGTGGGATATTGGAACACCCTTGCTTCTTGAATTTATACACTATACTTTCCTGAAAGTAGTTTATGCTATGCGATGCATATGAATTTCAATGCATGCTATGCAAATGTTGGCCAATTAATTCCTATTCAATGTATGGTACTCAAGTTTCTCAAGCTTTTTTCTTGGGCATCAAGCCTTTTGATTCTTCAAAGATTTAATTACACTGTTCTTCTAAGATCGAACCAGTGTAGCTCTTAATTGTCTCTTCCATTCTTCTTATAAGAAATCTCTTTCCAGATTCAATGTCCTAATCAAGAACTGAACATCTCGATTCTGCCTTTATCACTCTTGACTTATTCAATGTAATGTAAAAATCTTTTCATGTTGTTATTCATTCATCAATCATTATTTCAAACTCAAAAATTAAGAATGTTTTTGCACATTTCTTCCATAGTGGGGTACTAAGAAGAAAAGAATATGAATGGTTGAGAAACAATCATCAGAAAAAAGACACAAAGAATGAAATAGAATGTCTTTTATTAGCAAAATATTGGCAAACTTTGGCCAAGAAAGAATTACAAGGATAAGTGTGGGGACAAAGCCCAAAATGAACAATCAGATAATCATGATAACACATCTCAAAGTTTTTTCTGAAAACCCAACCCTCTGATGTACTTAACAACTTGGAACTCTTCCGAATTTGCTAGCCTCCATGTCAACGAACTTTTAAATTCGATGCTGTATTCTTCTTATCTAAGCTGCCTTTTTAGGTTTTCAACTTAGACAAACCCCCTATGACTTAAACCGCCCTTTTAGGGTTTTCGCCTTGAGTTCTTCTTTTTCATTTACTTTTTTCTTTTTTTTATTTTTTTATTTTTTTATTTTTTTATTTTTTTATTTTTTTATTTTTTCATTTTTTCATTTTTTTCAAGCATAGTATTTTTTCACAGCATCAAAATTTATAGGATTGGGTAAATCATTTCCATCCATCTCAGTCAGTATCAATGCTTCACCCGAAAAAGCCCGTTTCACTACATACGGCCCTTCCTAATTCGGAGTCCATTTTTCTCTACTATCATGTTAGACTGGGAGAATTCTTTTCAAGACCAACTCTCATTCTCGAAAGCAACAGGGTTAAATCTTCTTATCATGAGCCCTCGTCATTCTTCTTTGATATAGGTGACCATGGCACAGTGCAATCAATCTCTTTTCTTCTATGAAATTTAACTGCTCATAACATTCTCGAATCCATTCAGCTTCTTCCAACTTAACTTCTTTTAAAACTCTTAAAAAGGGGATCTCTACTTTCACTGGTAGTACAGCTTCCATTTCATAAACCAAAGAAAATAGGGTTACCCCAGTAGAGGTGCGAACTGACATTCGATATGCATGTAATGCAAATGGTAACTTCTTATGCCAATCTTTGTAAGTCTCGGTCATCTTCTCTAGAATCTTTTTTATGTTCTTATTGACTGCCTTAACTGCCCCATTCATTTTCGGATGGTATGGTGCCGAGTTATGATGCTTGATCTTGTATTGAGTACATATTTCTTGCATCATCTTACTATTTAGATTCTTAGCATTATCTAAAATAATTCTCTCCGGAAGTCCATATCTATAGATGATCTCTTTTTTTATGAACTTACAAACCACAGAGCGTGTCACACTTGCATATGATGCTGTCTCTACCTATTTTGTGAAGTAATCTATCATCACAAAAATGAATCTGTGCTCGTTAGAAGCCTTTGGGGTGATTGGACCAATGACATCCATGCCTCACATTGAGAATGGCCATGGTGGTGCCATAACACGTAAAGCAAATGGCGGAGCATGGATCTTATCAGCATATATCTGGCATTTACAAGCATAATCAATGCAATCATTCTCCATCGTCAACCAGTAATATCCTGCTCTCATGATCTGTCTTGCCATCATATGTCCACTAGTATGTGCCCCACATATTCCATCATGCACCTCTTCAATGATTCTCTTCGCTTCAATCTTATTTACGCACTTCAATAATACTTGATCCCTGCTTCTTTTGTATAGGATATCCCTATCCAGGAAAAAGCTTATAACCAATCTTCGGATGACCCTTTTATCATTTTTTGTTGCTTACACTGGGTACTGCTGATCCTTAATATACTGTAGGATGTCATAATACCAGAGCTTTCCATCTTTTTCTTCCTCTACCTTAGAGCAATAAGCTAGTATATCTTTAACATCTAACTTGATGGGTTGAACATCGGTATTATCATTAATTCGAATCATTGCAACCAGAGTAGCCAATGCATCAGCAATCAAATTCTCTTCTCGAGGTAAGTGGTCAAACTGGATATCTTCAAATTATTTCATCAACTCTAGAATATACTTATGATATGAAATGAGTTTCGCATCTCTTGTCTCCCATTTTCCTTTCAACTGATATATAACTAGAGCTGAGTCTCTAAACACTTTTAGTACTTTCACTCTTCTATCTACAGTAGCTTGTAAGCTCATGACACATGCTTCATATTCAACAATGTTATTAGTGCATTGAAATTTAATCTCACTGTTACAAGGCAGTATTATTTTTCTGGAGAGATCAGAATGATCTCAATTCCATGTCCCAAGGCATTAGTAGCTCCATCAAAGTACATTCTCCAATATTTTTCTCCATGCTCCCCTTCTTCCAGTTGGCAAATAGTCATTAAGTCTTCATTAGGGAATTCCAGCTTCATTGGCTTATACTCTTCAGTAGTACGATCTGCAAGAAATTCTGCTATAGCACCCCTTTTTATTGCTTTTTGGCTCACGTATATAATATCATATTTCGAGAGCATTACTTACCATCTAGCGATTCTCCCAGACAAAGAAGGCTTCTCGAAGATATACTTAATGGGATTCAGTTTCGCTATGAGCCATGTAGTATGATAGAGCATATACTGTCTGAGTCTTTTGGCAGTCAACGTTAATGCACAACACATTTTCTCCAATGAAGAATACTTGGATTCATATTCCGTGAACTTTTTACTCATATAGTAAATAGCTCTTTCCTTTCGGCTAGCCTCATCTTGCTGCCCTAGCATACATCTCATTGAATTTTCACATACAGTTAAGTATAAAATTTAAAGGTTTTCCTGGAACAGGTGGCACTAATACCGGAGGGTTCGATAAATATTACTTAATTTTATGAAACGCCTCTTGACATTCTTCATTCCATTTCTTAGGATTATTCTTACGGAGAAGCTTAAATATGGGATCACATTTGTAAGTAAGCTGAGAGATAAACCAAGAAATGTAGTTCAATCTCCCCAGAAAACCTCGAAATTCTTTTGGTGTGCTGGGAGGTGATAAATTTTGAATGGCCCGTATCTTATCTGGATCGACTTCAATTCCTCTTTCACTGACCATAAAGCCTAGCAACTTCCCTGACTTTACCCCAAAGGTGTACTTGGCTGGGTTTAATTTGAGCTGAAATTTTTTCAACCTCTCAAATAACTTTTTGAGGCTAGTGACATGATTTTCACCCTCACAAGACTTTGCAATCATATCATCTACATACACCTCGATCTCTTTGTGTATCATGTCATGGAAGAACGTTACCATGGCCCTTTGATATGTTGCCCTAGCATTCTTTAACCCAAAAGGCATGACTTTGAAGCAAAAGGTTCCTCACATAGTCATAAAAGTAGTCTTTTTCATATCATTTGCAGCCATTTTTATCTGATTATACCCTGAAAAACTATCCATAAAAGAGAAAATCGAATGCTTAGCCGTGTTATCTACCAGTGTATCGATATGAGGCAAAGGTAAGTTATCCTTTGGGCTAGCTTTATTCAAGTCTCGATAATCTACAGATATTCGTACCTTCTTATCATTCTTAGAAACTGGGATTATATTGGCTACCCACTCTGGATACTTAGCCACTTGTAGAAAACCTGCATCAAATTATTTCTTCACCTCTTCTTTAATCTTTAGTAGCATTTCAGGCTTCATCCGTCTTAATTTTTGCTGGACTGGCTTACATTCTGGCTTTAGGGGCAATCTGTACTCCACTATCTCTGTGCTCAGCCTTGGCATATCTTGGTAAGACTAAGCAAATATATCTACAAATTCTTGAAGTAGGTCTGCCAATCGTTGCTTATCTCCAGATGAAAGTGAAGTGCCCATTCTGACCTCTTTCTTATTCTCTTTATCTCTTAGATTCACTAAGTCCACTATCTCCTGATGAGGCTCATTGGCTTATTTTCTTATTCAATCAATCTCATTAGGTTCAGAGGCATAGCATATTCTTTAGAATTCTCTTCATTGTCAAGTTCATCAGTGTTAATTGAATTCTTAAAGCTAACCTCTTGATTGTTATCATGATTATCTTCATGTTTATTTAAAGACCTAAAATTGAATGAAATGGGATATGTTGGCAAGATGTGCTTGGAAAGATGGAAATAATGAAGACACAAGAAGAAATGAATGAAAATGCATCCTTCCTATTTTTTATTAGAAATAATAAAAGACAAATGGCCCAAACAAAAAAGATCACCCCAATGCCTTGGGCAATAGCTATTGAGATGTTACAATTACATTGTATCAAAATCAAAAGTCAAAGGCATCTTGATGGCACTTCAATTATTCAGCTCATAATCTGGTGGACAAAGGTGAACCCACTCCTCTTGATTAAGCCCCACTTTATCTTCAACAACATTAATGGCTAATTGGGCAAAAGTATCTTTTACACTTTTTCTTGTATCTGGGTACATGAATCCTCTAAGTTTGAAAGTTTCATACAAGTAAGGAATAAACATCAGTCTTACCGTCTTTCTTGATGGCTTTTTTTTTTATTTCCCATTCTACCATCTCATAGCCTAGGCCTACCCTATCGCTATTGTCTATTATTATCGGAGGTTCTTTTATTCCCTGTATGTTTTTGCCAAGCCCAAGTCCTGGATACCAGCCTTTGTTGATGACTTGGCTCATCACTATCATTGAAAAAGGCTGATTTTGAAATCTTTCACTTACAGAAATGACTAATTCAAAAGATCGATAGGAGCATTCCAATGTTTCTTCGATAGCCTCTACGTATGGAGTGTTTAATGATTGGGTCACTAGCATATCTTCCTCCCCAACTACCACTACTAATTGACCTTCTACATTGAACTTGATCTTCTGGTGCAAAGTAGAGGGCACAGCTCCTGCCATGTGAATCTATAGTCTTCCTAACAGACAGTTGTAGGATGGAGAGATATCTATTACTTAAAATTTTACATTGAAGGTGCATGGCCCAATTTGTAAGGGCATCTTAATATCCCTCAGAACTTCTCTTCTGGTCCCATCAAAGGCTCTCACAATCATTTGACTGTCCTTCATATGAGAGTAATCAATGGGTAACCTTGCCAAAGTTGACATAGGCATGACATTGATAGCAGAGCCATTATTGATAAGGACTTTGGCTATGATATGGCTCTTGCACTTGACTGTGATATGCAGAGCCTTGGCATTTCCTTTTCCCTCTAAAGGAATTTCATCATCGTCGAATGAAATGTGATTTGGCATGACTAGATTTTCAGCCAGGTGGTTCACATATTCAACAGATACGTTATGTGCCACGCATGCCTGATTCAACACTTTCAGCAGGGCGTTTTGGTGTGGCTCTGAGTTCAACAACAGTGATAATAATGAGATTCGAGCTGGCATTTTATTCAACTGTTTCATAACTGAATACTCACTATGTTTTACCAACTTCAGGAATTCATAAACCTCTCTTTTTGATACTGGCTTTGGATGATCTTTTTCAGGTTCTATTTCAGGATTATTTCATCTTTCTCCTTCTTTAGCTTTCTCCCTTCTATCCTTCTCTAACATTTCTGAAGTGTAACACCTCTCACTTCGAGTAATGCCTCCCACACCAATTATATTAGAAGCGTAGACTTTGGAGACATTTTTTTCTTGCCCCTGAACTACAGTGTCATAACCATGTCTCCAGGGTACAGCTTTATCATTCTTGTATGAAAAAAGAGTCAAAACCTTAAAAGTTATCGGCCTGGGGAAGAGTTTGTCTATGATTGACTTCGGTTTATTCCCATACTGAATTGTCACTGGTTTTGGAAACAGCTTCACAGGCCTATCAGTCATGTACACCTCAATATTCTTTAAGTCTTCTCTTTCTTCATAGACCTCTATCTGATGTGAATCCAAAAGTTTTTGCACCTCTTGGTGAAACTGCTCACAGGTCTCAATGGAATGGCCTATTGCCTCATTATGATACTTACAACTAGTACCAGCTATATATGCTCCATGATAGCTATGTGGACTTACTAGTTGTATCATGTCAGCTTTCTGTAAAGCATCGAATAGTTGGCTGAGAGGTGTTTTAATATCTGCCACTCTTTTCTTCACATGGTGTTCTTGTTTTTTACTTATAGCATTTACATTATGATTCGGCAAAGGATTGCCACTAACATTCGGTGTAGTCATCCCTCTCGTATCAAAGCAAATCATCCCATCCTTGATTAATCGTTGCACTTTGTGTTTCAGGGTGGTGTAATTTTTGGTGGAGTGATCAGCAATCCCGTAATGGTAGTCACAATGGGTTGTGGGATCGTACCACTTAGGGTAAGGTGGCTTGAGGGGTTCCAATTTACTTAGAGCAATTAAATGACTATTGTAAAGCTCTTTATATAATTCTGTATAAGTCATTGGAATTAGGTCAAACATCGATTTCTCACGGGCAGTTCGTTGCTCCCGCGAACTACCAATAGGGTTAGTTGGGTGATTTTGGGGTCTTGGGGTGGGCTGAGTGTTAGGACTGTACATGGTATTTTGAGGCCTATGAGGTGTTTGATATGTTTGGGGGTATGGTGATTGTGCAAATGGTTGGTATGGGTGAAGGAAAGTGTTATTTATAGTAGGGTAATATGGTAGATATTCTGGTGGTGAGTAGGGTGGATAGCCTCCAAATTACTGTCTATCAAAGCTCACAGCTTGAGCTTCAGTTTTTTTCTTCTTCGAGACTCTTTTGCTAGATGTTTCATTTCCTTCTAGCTTGCCATTCTTAATGGAACTCTCAATAATTTCTCTCAAAATTACCATATCAGCAAAGTTTTTTGTAGCATTCCCTATCATCTTTTCATAATAAGAAGGTTTTAAAGTGCTAACAAATAGTACTGTAGTCTCTTTCTCGGTCAAAGAAGGTTGTACCTGAGAAGTAACATCCCTCCACCTCTGGGCATACTCTTTAAAAGACTCGTTTGCCTTTTTCTCCAAATTCTATAAAGACAAACGATCAGGGGCCAAATCGATAATATGTCGATATTGATCGATGAAGTCATGTGCCATATCGCTCCAAGAGCGAATGCGAGTTCTATCTAGCTAAACATACCACCTGGTGATCGAGCCTGTAAGACTATCCTGAAAGACATGCATTAATAGTTTTTCATCATGAGCATGAGCTGCCATCTTTCGGCAATACATTGTGATGTGAGTTTTGGGGCACTTTGTACCATCATATTTTTTAAATTTTGGTACTTTGAATTTATGAGGAATAACCATATCAGGAACTAGACAAAGCCCAGCAGCATCAATTGACCCATAAAAACTAAATCTTTCCACAGCCCGTAGCCTTTGCTCTAGAATACTAATCTTGGAGCTTTCTTGAGTTTCCATTCTTATCTTTTCTTTCTCTTTTTCTTTCAAATCATCTAGATCAGGAATTGGTTCTACTGCCTTTTCAGTGAAGACAAGATTTACATAGCTATTATACTGCCCTGGGTTGGAAGCTGATGGCATTCCAAGATATGTTGGATATGCGAAGTGTTACGGTGGAACCTCTTGAGCAGACTGGGCTTGAGGTGGGCCAAAACTTGGAAGATATAAAGGGTCAGCCACTTCTTGCAATGGGGGAACTTGTTGGCTTGCATTTTTTTCAACTCTTTTTCCTTTACTCATGCTATTAAAAGCATCTAGAATCTTGCTCAACTCACTTTCAATCTTCTCATGTGCTTTTTCTATCTTTTCAAATCTATGAGAATTTTCTTGCTCCATTTGTCTTACTCTGGATCTTATGTTGTATCGATGGGCAGGGTTCTCGCTAGATGGATCTATCCTTGAACCTTGAGTACCATATCTTAGAATTAGTAAATTTGTATGACTATCACATGTTTACTTTATTAAGTGTGATGAATGAAAATGCAATGAATGAAAGAATGCATGTATGCAAAGAACATTTGCCTTAAAAACGGCATTCAACTAAAAGATTTCATTTATTCTAAAAAAAAACTTCTACATTGAGTTTATCATCCTAGAATTATAGCCATAAAATTGTTTGATCTGTTTATACTGGGCCTTGGCTTCTTCTATGAAGTTCAATAGATGCTGTCTATGTTCTCCTACTGGGGTCACCATTTGTCTCAATACCTCTGCCTCTTTCACCATCTTTCTTGCCTTACATACCCCTTTATAGATTTGGGTTGTTAAGTGCTCAATGTATTTCTGTCTTCCTAAGTTCTCTCTTTTACCACACTAGACTTGGTATGATAATTCTCTATGTTCTCTAACCAATACAGCGATGTGGTCTCCTTGTTCATCCAACTTTTGACTTAGCCTACTCAAATAACTGTTTAGCATGTTAATTTCTACCAGTGCTTCGGTACTTTCTTCTTCCAATTCAGCATACTCTTGCTTCAATCTTGTATTTTCCTCAGTCAGCTCGATAATGGTTATCTCTTTGACCCTTTCTCTTACACATACCCTTTTGTGCTCTTGGTGTAACTTTGCTAGATCCTCAATAGCTGTATCACGTTCTCTAGCAATCTTGTGAACTTTAACTTCATAACTTTCAGCTCTATCTTTCCACTGGGCTTTTTCTTCTTGAAGCTTCTGGATTTTTTGCTTTAACTGGCCCTTTTCAGACTCAAATTCTTTTGTTGTCAGCTCTAATTCTGATGGTGCCTCTTCAAGTTTTTCTTTTATTAGTGGTTGAGAGATTTCATAGGTGAATACCATTTCTTGTCTTCTTTTTGTTCTCCAAACCAAGTACCTTGGGGTGACTTTATCAGTAAATGGTCCAGAACTCACTCTTTGGGGATTTTTCTATGCTTTAATCATCTCATTCATTCTCTGAAATGCTTTCGACTCACTGTAAGAGAAATCTAACTGATGAAGCCCATAAGTCATAGGAATGAACTGTTCTCCCCCAAATTGCCTTCTCACTAAGAGTGGTGCATAATTCGTCACTCCCCATAAACCTATAAGTGGGACCACTGTACTATCCCCACATTGATACAACATAGGCTCACGATTCATCCATGGTGCTTTTCAACTTTTGTAGGAACGTTATCCATTCTTGTTTAGACTTTCGCTTTGACCACCCACTTTCATAGAATTCCTTGATCGAAACACGATTACGGATATAAAGCTTCGAGAAAGCACCATTTTCCTATTCAAAATGGCTTTTCATCCACAAGTACAATTACTGTATGCAACCTATGAAGTGTTCTCTATTTTGACAATAATAACTCAAAGATCTGATAGTTTCTATTAATATTACTGTTGAAGGATTACAACCATTGATCATACTCTCGAAAAAGTCAATCACCGCTATCTCAATATGTCCCAAAACCTTTGGAAAGATTACCAGTCTGTATATGGCCAAGGCAAATATATCTAACCCCTATTCTTTATTGGCATGTTACATCAGAAACTCATGAAAGAACTTCTAAAGTAGGCAAACCTGTTCTTATTTTTTCCTTTTTATGAGAATCCATAATTTCCTTGTCTATCCCCATGAGTTGAGCGAGACTTTTACGAAATCCTGACTTATGTTTTTTGACATATATCTTGTCAGGAGTCTTGAGGTGTAAACCCAACAAGATCGAATATTCTTCGATGGTGGGAGTTATATCAGCTTCATTAAAGATGAAACACTTGTATGCAGGATCCCAAAATTATGCTACAGCTTTGATTAGTTGATCATCAACAACTACTGCTAGAAGGTGTGCTATATGCCCGTGTCTCTGGCAAAACTGTTATTGTCTTGACGGACTCATCTTCTTATAGATATCAACCAAATCTTCTAGATTATTTCGTTTGAGGAGGATATATGTTTCTTGAGACAAAGTAGAATCATACTCGATTGGCAAGCAATCTCTCATCTTCAGTTGAATCTTTTCTGACTGAGCCCTTACTTCATTGGGTGTTCCACAGGGTGCTAATACGGATGAAAAACAAACTAAGCGTTCATTGACGTCCATGAAAATTTTTTGTTAAGGATCATTTTTCAAGCAAATGTTCTTTATGCAACTTTATGATATGCATATGAACCAATGCAAAAGAATAAAACAAAGGTTAGTATACCTAGAAAAAGAATAAATAACTAAGTAAATTTAAACATCACACAGAGTAAAAAGGATGAATCCTATGCTTTTGGTCAATTCTAAAAGGGAAGAGTGATGGCTTTATCTATAGGTTAGGTGCTCTTAAGATTTACTATATGCGGTTTTAAGGTCAAAGTCTAAAGGTCCTCAAATTGTTCCTTACATCCTTGTCCATCACAGACTAGTAAGGCACCCTAATCCTCACCCATTACAGGCTACAAGCGAAAAAGGTTCAATTTGAGTGGGAGTATTTTGCTAGCCACTGCGGAGGCATTAGACCTCACGAAAGCAATAGGTACTTTACTCCCTCCTAGAGGGAAAGAGCTCGGGTATGGAGCTCATGTTATGCACATGCACATGAATGACATAATTAACAAAGCAAATAAACATGAATGGATAATAACACATATATACAACAAAGTTCAATTTTATTAAGCTTTTGGATAACACAAATTATTTGCTGGCCTGACTCTCAAAGTCCCCAGTGGAGTCGCCAAGCTATCATAATGTCTAGATCCGAGGATCTATCACTGGACATTGACTTAAGGGAGTCACCACCAATCTTTTTTATCTAGGTGCGATTGGCCACCTAAGGAATCTGTCCTTTCAGGGAACACCTAAGTTTAAGGGTCCCTAAAAGAATAGGTTTAGGTCTACTAACCAGAACAGGGTTCAGGAGTTCAGTTACGTGTGAGGAAGGTTATAGCACCCTCACAACGCCCATCAAAAGATGGTACTAGCTTAAATTTGTGTTATCCAATGAGCCTTAAAATTTTACCAAGTAATTAATTATTGGAAATTATTCTCAATTAACTCTAATACTTTTAGCAAAAAATTGAAAAAATTCCCTCACTTCAAGAGTATGCAAGAAAACTACTATTTCACTTGCAAAGGCTCCATCGTCGGATTATTTAACATAAACAAAAAAAATAAAAAAAAAAAAGAAGAAAAGAATGATTGTTCTTATGCAGGGAAAATTGATACTTTCAACTTTTTCCCAAAAATATTCTTTTGAAACTTTAATTTCGAGGAAAATTGATACTTTCAACTTTTCCTCAAAAATTTATTTTTTGAAAATTTATTTTTAAGGAAAATTGATACTTTCAACTTTTTCCAAAAATATTTTTGGAGACTTTGATTTTCGAGGAAAATTGATACTTTTCAACTTTTCCTCAAAAAAACCTTTTTTTGAAAATTTATTTTTAAGGAAAATTGATATTTTCAACTTTTTCCCGAAAATATTTTTTGGAATCTTTAATTTCGAGGAAAATTGATACTTTCAACTTTTCCTCAAAAACTTTTTTTTTTTTGAAAATTTATTTTTAAGAAAAATTGATACTTTCAACTTTTCCCCAAAAATATTTTTTGGATTTTATTTAAAGAAAATAAGATAATAAAATAAAATAAAAGTGAGAAAAAAATAAAGAAAAGTAAAAAAATAAAAATAAAATAAAGATAAAAAACATTAAATAATCCTAATTTAATAATAAAAAACAAATAAATAAATAAATATTAAAAAAAACCTGGAGCGGCTCGGCTCACGGCTCAGAGAAGTGACTCGAGACGTCGGCGCAGCTCAGCTAACGGCTCGGGGAAGCAGAACATGCGCGGGTCGAAAAGCGGGTCGAAAAGCGGGTCGATGCTCGGGTCGGGTCGGATCTTGGCAAAATGCGTGGATCCTCTGGGTTATTTAACGCAAAAATGGCATCGTTTTGGGAGGGTATATAAGGCTATTTCCTTCGTTTTTTCAGCAGAAGCCTTCTCCCCTCTCTCTCTCTTCTTTCCTTTTCTCTCCCTTCTCTCTAAAACGATCGAAGGACTCCGGTTGAATATTCACCGGATTCTTGAATTTTTCATCGAAATTTGGGTTTTTCGTCGAAAGTTCATCGAAAAGTTGGTCGATTTTTGGGAATCTTCACCGAAAACTGGGCAGCTAGCCGAAAACTTCAAAATTGGCTGAAATTATCGTCGAAAAATTCAATGTTCGCCAGAAAAGTCACCGAAATCTAGAAATTTTCCATAAATTTCTAGAAAAAATTTCACCAAAAATCTCCAAAAAATTTTTTTCAATTCCTACAACACTTCTAAACCCTTTTCTTAGCCTTCAAAAATCTTCTATATGCCCTTTTCTCTCAACCAGTAGCTTTTTTCTCACTGTTTTTCTCTGTGTGTTCTTCTGTTCCAGAGGATCCTTTTATAGGGATTGATCAGAAGAGTTTCTGATCAATCCCAATTCCTCTTTGGATCGGGATTCAATCATTGAATCCAACATGGACTCTTCTGATTGAATCCCAATCCAATTTCCAACCGGATAAACCAAAAAAATAAAAAAAAAAAAAAAAAAAAAATCAGATGAAAATAAATCAGATAAATTAAGAAAATTAACAGATAAATTAAAATTAAATAATACATAATACATAATCTGATATACATAAATATTAACAGGAAAGAAAAAATAATAATAATAATTAAGATATATACATATTAATAAATAAGTAAATACCTAAGATAAAAATAATATATATATATATTAAAAAAACAATAAAAATAAAAATAAAAATAAAAATAAAAATAAAATAAAAATGAAAATGAAAAAAAAATAAAGAAAAAAAAAGAACATAGACTTACCTATTTGGACCAGGCCCGATTGATCCGGGCCTGGACCAAATTGGGTGTCTACATAACTATTTGAACAATTATGATTATTTGAACAACTATATATTTCAAACTGTTATAACCTTTTGTTTGGTCATAAAATAATTATTTAAGTTCATATAAGTTTATTTAAAATAAAATAATACTAATATAATAAAATTATGAAAATTAATAAGTAAGAGATTTAAAAAATAAATTTGTTTGCCAAACTAGTTCAAATAGTAAGGCTATATGAATAATTATTAATTTCAAATTGTTATTACCTTTTGTTTTGTCGTAAAACAAATGTTTTTGTTCAAATAAGTTTGTTTGGAATAAATAATATTAATTTATTAATATTTTGAAAAGTAATAAGAGATTTAAAAAATAAATCTATTTACCAAACTAGTTCAATTATTTATAACAATTTGAATAATTATTTATTTCAAATCCTTATGACTATTGTTTTGTCATAAAATAATTGTTTCTATTGATATAGTTTTATTTGAAATAAAGTAATGCTAATTTATTAATATTTTGAAAATTAACAAGTAATGATTTAAAAAACGAATCTTTTGGCCTGACCAATGCAAATAGTTATGACTATTTGAATAATTATCTATTTCAATCATTATGACCTTTTGTTTTGTCAAAAAATAATTGTTTCTATTCGTACAAGCTTATTCAAAATAACATAATTCTAATATGTTAATATTTTGAAAGTTAATAAGTAAGAGATTTAAAAATTGAAGCTATTTATTGAACAAGTTCAAATAGTTATGACTATTTGAACAATTACCTATTTCAAATCACTAAACCTTTTGTTTTGTCATAAAAGAATTTTTTCTGTTCATACAAGCTTATTTCAATTAAAATAATACAAATTTATTAATATTCAAACAATTAATAAGTAAATGATTTAGAAAATAAATCTATTTACTGAGTAAGTTCAAATAGTTATGACTATTTGAACAATTATTTATTTCAAATTGTAATGACTTTTTGTTTTATCATAAAATAATTATTTTTGTTCATACAAGCTTATTCAAATTAAAATAATATTAATTTACTAATATTTTGACAATTTGCAAATAAAGATGTTAAAAATAAATATGTTTACCAAACAAGTTCAAATAGTCATAAAGATTTGAATAATTATCTATTTCAAATCATTATGACCTTTTGTTTCGTCAAAAAACAATTGTATTAGTTCATATAGGCTTATTTGAAATAAAATAATACTAATTTACTAATATTCCAAAAATTATTGAATAAGAGAATTAAAAAATGAATTTATTTATCAAACAAGTTCAAACACTTATGACAATTTCAATAATTTTCTATTTCAAATCATTATGACATTTTGTTTTGTCATAAAACAATTATTTTTGTTCATACAAGCTTATTCCAAATAAAATAAAATAAATTTATTAATATTTCAATAGTCATAACTTTTGAACTAGTTCGGTGAAAAGATTTGGCTTTTAAACCTCCTGTTACTTTTTGAACTAGTAATAAATTAGTATTATTTTATTTTGAATAATTTTGTATGAATATAAATAATTGTTTTATGACAAAACAAAATGTTATAACGATTTGAAATAAATAATAGTTCAAATGTACATAACTATTTAAACTTGTTCGGTAAATAGATTAATTTGTTAAATCTTCAACTTATTAAACTTTAGAATATTAATAAATTAGTATTATTTTATTTTGAAGAAACTTGTATGAATAGAAACAATTGTTTTATGACAAAACAAAAGATCACAATGATTTGAAATAAATAATTGTTTAAATAGTCATAACTATTTGAACTCACATGGTAAATAGATTTATTTTTAAAATCTTTTATTTATTAATTTTGGAATATTAATAAATTAGTATTATTTTATTCTAAATAAGGTTTTTTGAACAGAAACAATTGGTTTATAACAAAACAAATGGTCATAATGATTTCAAATAGATAATTGTTCAAATTGTCATAACTATTTGAACATGTTCAAAAAATAGATTTAATTTAAAATTTTTACTTATTAATTTTTGGAACATTAATAAATTTATATTATTTTATTTGGAATAAGCATGCATGAACAGAACCAATTTTTTTATGACAAAACAAAAGGTCATAATGTTTTGAAATAGATAATTGTTCAGATAGTCATAACTATTTGAATTTGTTTAGTAAACATATTTATTTTTTAATTCTCTTACTCTTTAATTTTTGGAATATTAATAAATTAGTATTATTTTATTTCAAATAAGCTTACATGAATTGAAACAAATATTTTATTAATAACAAAAGGTCACAATGATTTGAAGTAGATAATTATTCAAATAGTCATGACTATTTAAACTTGCTTGGTAAACATATGCTTTTAAAATCTTTTACTTATTAATTGTCAAAAATTATTAGATTAATATTATTTTAATCTAAATAAGCTTCAAATAAGCTTGTATGAATAGAAATAAATGTTTTAGGACAAAACAAAGATATAACAATTTGAGATAGATAATTGTTCAAATAGTCATAACTATTTAATTGGTTTGGTGAAGATATTTAGTTTTTAAATCTCTTATTAATTTTTGAAATAGTAATAAATTAGTATTATTTTATTCTAATTAATTTTTTATGAATAGAAACAATTGTTTTATGACAAAACAAAATGTAATAATGATTTGTAATAGATAATAATTCAAATGGACATGACTACTTGAACTTGTTTGGTAAATAGATTAATTTTTTAAATCTTCAACTTATTAATTTTTAGAATATTAATAAATTAGTATTATTTTATTCCAAATAAACTTGTATGAATAGAAACAATTGTTTTATGATAAAACAAAGGATCATAACAAAATGAAATAAATAATTGTTTAAATGGTCATAACTATTTGAACTCACTTGGTAAATAGATTTATTTTTAAAGTCTTTTACTTATTAATTTTAGAATATTAATAAATTAATATTATTTTATTTTGAATAAGGTTTTTTGAATAGAAACAATTGGTTTTCGACAAAACAAATGGTTATAATGATTTGAAATAGATAATTATTCAAATAGTCATAACTATTTGAATATATTCAAAAAACATATTTATTTTTTCAATTTTTTTGCTTATTAATTTTTTAAACATTAATAAATTTATATTATTTTATTTGAAATAAGCTTGCATGAATAGAACCAATCATTTTATGACAAAACAAAAGGTCATAATGTTTTGAAATAGATAATTGTTCAGATAGTCATAAGTATTTGAACTTGTTCGATAAACAGATTTATTTTTTTTAATTATCTTACTCTTTAATTTTTGGAATATTAATAAAATTAGTATTATTTTATTTCAAATAAGCTTACATGAATTGAAACAATTATTTTATGGCAAAACAAAAGGTCACAATGATTTGAAGTAGATAATTATTCAAATAGTCATGACTATTTGAATTCGGTACACATATTTTTTTAAAATCTTTTACGTATTAATTGTTGAAATATTAATAGATTAATACTATTTTAATCTGAATAAGCTTGTATGGATAGAAATAATTATTTTATGACAAAACAAAAAAGTCATAAGAATTTGAAATAAATAATTATTCAAATAGTCACAATGATTTGAACTTGTTCGGTAAACAAATTTATTTGTTAAATCTTTTATTTATTAATTGTCTTAATATTAATAAATTTGTATTTTTTTGGAATAAGCTTGTACGAATAGAAACAATCATTTTATGATAAACCAAAAGGTTAAAGCGATTCCAAATCGATAATTTTTCAAATAGTCATAATTATTTAAACTTGTTCGGTAAATAGATTTATTTTTTAAATCTCTTAATTATTAATTTTTTGAATATTAACAATATAGCATTATTTTATTTCGAATAACCTTATATGAATTGAAATAATTTTTTATGAGAAAACAATATGTCATAGTGATTTGCAATAGATAATTATTCAAATAGTCATGACTATTTGATTTAGTTTGGTAAACATATTTATTTTTAAATTTTTTACTTATTAATTATCCAAATATTAATAAATTAGTATTGTTTTAATCTAAATAAGCTTGTATGAACAGAAACTATTATTTTATAAAACAACAAAAAATCATAATGATTTGAAATAAATAATTACTTAAATATTCATAATTATTCAAACTGGTTTGATAAATATATTTATTTTTTTAAATATCTTATTAATTTTCAAAACATTAATATCTTAGTATTATTTTATTTCAAACAAACTTATATGAACAAAAACATTTGTTATGTGACAAAACAAAAGATCATAACAATTTGAAATAGATAATTGTTCAAATAGTCATAATTATTTGAATTGGTTCAACAAATAGAATTATTTTTTAAATCTTTTACTGATTAATTTTTGAAATATTAATAAATTTATTTTATTTTATTTCAAATAAGTTAGTAAGAACTGAAAAAATTATTTTAGAACAAACAAAAGGTCATAACGATTTGAATAAAGAATTGTTCATATAGCCTTAGCTATTTGAACTGGTTCAATAAATAAATTTATTTTTTAAATATCTTGGTTATTAATTTTTAGAATATTCTTACATTAGTATTATTTTATTTTTGAAAAAGCTTGTATGACATAAATAATTATTTTATGACAGAACAAAAGATTATAACAATTTGAAATATATAATTGTTCAAATAGTCATAACTATTTAAATTAGTTCAATAAACAGATTTGTTTTTTAAATATCCTACTTATTAATTTTTGAAATATTAATAAATTAGTATTATTCTATTCCAAACAGGCTTGTGTGATGAAAAATAATTGTTTTATGAAAAAACAAAAGCTAATAATGATTTGAAATAGATAATTATTCAAATGGCCATAATTATTTGAACTGATTCGGTAAACTGATTTATGTTTTAAATCTCTAACTTATCAATTTTTATAATATTAATAAAGAAATATTATTTTATTTCAAATAAGCTTTTATGAACTAAAACAATTGTTTTATGATAAAATAAAAGGTCATAGCGATTTTAAATAGATAATTATTCAAATAGTCAAAACTATTTGAACTTGTTTAGTAAATAGATTTTTTTTAATATCTTGCTTATTAATTTTTTGAATGTTAGTAAATTAATATTATTTTATTTCGAATAAGCATGTATGAGATGAAGCAATTATTTTATGACGAAAAAAAGGTTAGAACGATGTGAAATAGATAATTGTTCTAATAGTCTTAACTATTTGAACTAATTCGGCAAACAAATTTATTTTTTAAATCCTTACTTAATAATGTTTAAAATATTATTAATTTAGCAATATTTTACTCTAAATAAGCTTGTATGAATAGAAATAAATGTTTTAGGATAGAACAAAGATGCAATGATTTAAGATGGATAATTTTTCAAATAGTCATAACTATGTGACTTGGTTCGATAAAGATATTTAGTTTTTAAATCCCTTATTAATTTTTGAAATAGTAATAAATTAGTATTATTTTATTCAAAATAATTTTGTATGAATAGAAACAATTATTTTATGACAAAACAAAATGTCATAATGATTTGTAATAGGTAATAGTTCAAATGGACATGATTATTTAACTTGTTCAATAAATAGATTAATTTTTTAAATCTTCAACTTATTAATTTTTAGAATATTAATAAATTAGTATTATTTTATTTTGAATAAACTTGTATGAATAGAAACAATTGTTTTATGACAAAACAAAGGATCATAACGAATTGAAATAAATAATTATTCAAATAATCATAACTATTTGAACTCGCTTAGTAAACAGATTTATTTTTAAAGTCTTTTATTTATTAATTTTAGAATATTAATAAATTAGTATTATTTTATTCTAAATAAAGATTTTTTAATAGAAACAATTAGTTTACGACAAAACAAATGGTCATAATAATATGAAATAGATAATTATTCAAATAGCCATAACTATTTGAATGTGTTCAAAAAATAGATCTATTTTTTAAATTTTTACTTATTAATTTTTGGAACATTAATAAATTTATATTATTTTATTTGAAATAAGTTTGCATGAACAAAACCAATTGTTTTATGACAAAACAAAAGGTCATAATGTTTTGAAATCGATAACTATTCAGATAGTCATAACTATTTGAACTTGATCAGTAAACAGATTTATTTTTTTTAATTCTATTATTCTTTAATTTTTGGAATAATAATAAATTAGTATTATTTTATTTCAAAAAAGCTTAAATGAATTGAAACAATGGTTTTATTACAAAACTAAAGGTCACAATGATTTGAAGTAGATAATTATTCAAATAGTCATGACTATTTGAACTTGTTCGGTAAACATATATTTTTTAAATCTTTTACTTATTAATTGTCAAAATATTAATAAATTAATATTATGTTAATCCGAATAAGCTCATATGGGCAGAAACAATTATTTTATGACAAAACAAAAAAGTCATAAGAATTTGAAATAAATAATTGTTCAAATAATAATAATGATTTCAACTTGTTTGATAAATAGATTTATTTTTTAAATATTTTACTTATTAATTGCCTTAATGTTAATAAATTTTGTTATTTTATTCGAAATAAGCTTGTATGAACAAAAAAATCAATTTATGACAAACCAAAAGATTATAGTGATTCCAAATCAATAATTGTTTAAATGGTTATAATTATTTAAACTTGTTCGATAAATAGATTTATTTTTTAAATCTTTTAATTATTAATTTTTGTAATATTAATAACATAATATTATTTTATTTCAAATAACCTTAAATGAACTGAAATAATTTTTTTTATGACAAAACAAAAGGTCATAACAATTTAAAATAGATAATTATTCAAATAGTCATAACCATTTAATCTAGTTCAATAAACATATTTAGTTTTTAAATAATATTCATAAATTAGCATTATTTTAATCTAAATAAGCTTGTATGAATAGAAACTATTATTTTATAAGAGAAAAAAGGTCATAAAAATTTGAAATAAATAATTGCTTAAATATTCATAATTATTTAAATTGGTTTGATAAAATAGATTCATTTTTTAAATCTTTTATTAATTTTTGAAATATTAATAGATTAGTATTATTTTATTCTAAACAAACTTCTATGAACAAAAACATTTTTTTTATGACAAAACCAAATGTCATAACGATTTGAAATAGATAATTATTTGAATTGGTTAGGTAAATAGAATTTTTTTAATCTCTTATTAATTTTTGAAATATTAATAAATTCACTACATTTTATTCCAAATAAGCTAATATGAATTGAGAAAATTGTTTTATGACAAGACAAAAGGTCATAATGATTTGAAGTAGATAATTGTTCATATAATCTTAACTATTTGAACTGGTTTGGCAAACAAATTTATTTTTTAAATCTTTTAGTTATTAATTTTTGGAATATTATTAGATTAGTATTATTTTATTTCATATAAGCTTGTATAAACAAAAATAGTTGTTTTATGACATAACAAAAAATGTTATAACAATTTGAAGTATACAATTGCTCAAATAGTCATAACTATTTGAACTGGTTCGGTAAAGAATTTATTTTTTAAATCTTTTAAATATAAAGTTTTGAAAGATTAATAAATTAGTATTACTTTATTTCGAATAAGCTTGTATGATTAAAAACAATTGTTATATGACCAAACAAAAGGTGATAACAATTTGAAATAAATAATTGTTGAAATGGCCATAATTATTTGAATTGATTTAGCCAATAGATTCACTTTTTAAATCACTTAATTATTAATTTTTGGAATATTAATAAATTAGAATTATTTTATTTTGAATAAGCTTGTATAAACTAAAAAAATTGTTTTATGATAAAACAAAAGGTCATGACAATTTTAAATAAACAATTGTTCAAATAGTCGTAACTATTTGAATTTTTTTTATAAACAAATTTATTTTTTTAAACTCTTGCTTATTAATTTTCAAAATATTAAGAAATAGTATTATTTCATTTTAGATAAGCTTTTATGAACTGAAATAATTGTTTTATATCAAAACAAAAGGTTATAACGATTTTACATAAATAATTGTTCAAATAGTTATAATTATTTAAACTTGTTCGGTAAATAGATTTATTTTTTCAAATCTTTTGCTTATTAATTTTCCAAATGTTCATAAATTTCAACTATTTTATTTCAAATAAGCTTGTAAGACTTGAAACAAATATTTTATGACTAAACAAAAGGTTTGAACAATTTGAAATAGATAATTATTCTAATAGTTTTAACTATTTGAATTGGTTTAGCAAACATATTTATTTTTTAAATCTCTTACTTATTAATTTTTAAATTTTTATTAAATTAGTATTATTTTTAACCAAATAAACTTTTATGATTAGAAATAATTGTTTTATGACAAAACAAAGATTTTTAATGATTTGAGATTGACAATTGTTCAAGTAGTCATAACTATTTGAACTGGTTCAGTAAATAAATTTATTGTTTAAATCTATTACTTATTAATTTTTGAAATATTAATCAATTAGCTTATTTTATTTCGAATAAGCTTATATGATAAAAAAATAATTTTTTATGACAAAATAAAAGGTCATATTGTTTTGTAGTAGATAATCATTCAAATGGTCATAATTATTTTAACTAATTTGGTAAATAGATTTATTTTTTAAATTTCTTATTAATTTAGGAAATATTAATAAATTAGTATTATTTTATTTTGTCTAAGCTTGTATTAACTGAAACAATTATTTTATGACAAATCAAAAGGTTATAACGATTTTAAATAGATAATTGTTCAAATAATAATAACTATATGAACTTGTCCAGTAAACAGATTTATTTTTTAAATCTCTTTCTTATTAATTTTTAGAATATTAATAAATTAGTATTAATTTATTCTAAATAAGCTTGTATGAATTGAAAAAATTGTTTTATGATGAAACAAAAAGTCAAAACGATTTGAAGCATATAATTATTCTAATAGTCTTAGCTATTTGAAATGATTCGATAAACAAATTTATCTTTTAAATCTTTTGATTGTTAGTTTTTGAAATATTATGAAATTAGTATTATTTTAATCTGAATAAGCTTATACAAACAAAACAATTATTTTGTGATAAAATAAAAGGTCATAACGATTTAAAATAGATAACCATTCATATAGTCTTAACTATTTGAATTGGTTCGACAATTAGAATTTTTTAAATTTTCCTAGTTATTAAGTTCTGAAATATTATTAAATTTGCATTATTTTTTGGGAATAAAGTAGTATAAATAGAACCAAATGTTTGATGATAAAATAAAAAGGTTATAATGATTTGAAATAGATAATTATTCAAACTATCAAAACTATTTGAGATGGTTTGGCAAGCAAATTTACTTTTTAAATCTCTTACTGATTAATTTTCTAAATATTAATAAATTAGTATTATTTTGTTTCAAACAAACTTATATTAACAAAAACAATTGTTTTATGACAAAGCAAAAAGTAATAATGATTTAAAATAGATAATTGTGCAAATAGTTATAATTATTTGTTCTGGTTTTACAAATAGAGTTATTTTCTAAATCTTTTACTTATAAATTTGAAATATTAATACATTAATTTTATTCTATGCCGATTAGGCTTATATGAGCTGAAATAATTATTTTATGACAAAACAAAAGGTTATAACAATTTGAAATAAATAATTATTCATATAGTCTTAACTATTTAAACTAATTTGGCAAATGAATTTATTTTTTTAAATCATAGTTATTAATTTTCAAAATATTACTAAATTATTATTATTTTATTTCAAATAAACTTGTATGAATAAAAGCAGTTGTTTTATGATAGGACAAAGATTATAACAATTTGAAATAGATAATTGTTCAAATAGTCATAACTATTTGAGCTAGTTCAACAAATAGATTTCTTTTCTAAATCTCTTATTAATTTTTCAAATATTATTAAATTAGCATTATTTTATTTCAAAAAAGCTTGTATGTTGAAAAACAATTGTTTTATGAAAAAATAAAAGGTAATAACTATTTAAAATAGATAGTAATTTAAATAGCCATGATTATTTGAACTAATTTGATAAACTGATTTATTTTTTAAATCTCTTGCTTATTAATTTTTGAAATATTAATAAAATAATATTATTTTATTTTGGACAAGCTCGGCATTTTGTTCTGGCTTATCCTGGATTAGAATAGGCACAAGTATTATCCTTCTATAGCATTGTTTAGGTTATGGAATTCCTCATCCAATGCATTAAATGATTGGGGTGATGGAGGAGATCCAAAATGTGATTTGTTTCACATTTGCCATCCTTCTTGATACTAGTATAGTAGTCTGTGGGATGATCTAGATCTTCCATTCTAGATAATTTTTCCAGTAGCTGGATTGCTTCTGGTTTATTTTGAATGTCCAGATCTTCATGTGGTTCAAGAAATCTGAGAATAAAAATTTGTCTGCCATCTATCCAGTAAGCTATTTTTGGATAGTCAATTGTTTTATGACAAAACAAATAGTCATAATGATTTTAAATAGATAATTGTTGAAATAGCCATAACTGTTTGAACTTGTTCGATAAACAAATTTATTTTTTCAAATCTCATACTTAATAATTTTTTGAATGTCAATAAATTAGTATTATTTTATTCCAAATAAGCTTGTATGAATTGAAATAATTATTATATGACTACACAAAAAGTCAAAACGATTTGAAAAAGATAATTATTCTAATAGTCTTAACTATTTAAACCGGTTTGGCAAACACATTTATTTTTTAAATCTCTTATTAATTTTTAGAATATTATTAAATTAGTATTATTTTTATTCGAATAAGTTTGTATGATAAAAAATAATTTTTTTATGAGAAAACAAAGATCATAATGATTTGAGATTGATATTTATTCAAAATGTCATAACCATTTGAAATGGCTCAGAAAAATAGCTTTAGTTTTTAAATCTTTTGCTTATTAATTTTTGAAATATTAATAAAGTAGTATTATTTTATTTTAGATAAGTTTTTATGAATTGAAATAATTGATTTATGACAAAACAAAAGGTTATAACAACTTTAAACAGATAATTATTCAAATAGTCAAATCTATTTCAAGTTGTTTGGTAAACAAATTTATTTTTTTAAATCTCTTGCTCATTAATATTTCAAATGTTAATAAATTAACATTATTTTATTCTAAATAAGCTTGTATGAACTGAAATAATTGTTTATGACTAAACAAAAAGGTTAAAATGATTTGAAATATATAATTGTTCTAATAGTCTTAACTATTTGAACTAGTTCGGTAAACACATTTATTTTTTAAATCTCTTACTTACTAATTTTTGGAATATTATTAAATTAGTATTATTTTAATCCAAATAAGCATGAATGAAAATAAAAAATTGCTTTTTGACAAATAAAAATCATAAAGATTTGAGATAGATAATTTTTCAAATAGTCATAACTGTTTGAATTATTTCGGCAAATAGATTTCATTTTTAAATCTCTTATTAATTATCCAAATATTAATAAATTAGTATTATTTTATTTTGAATAATTTTGCATGAATAAAAAGAATTGTTTAACGACAAAACAAAATGCCATTACAATTTGAAATAGATAATAGTTCAAATGGACATGACTATTTGAACTTGTTTGATAAATAGATTTATTTTTTAAATCTCAAACTTATTAATTTTTAGAATACTAATAAATTGGTATTATTTTATTTTGAATAAAATTGTATGAATAGATACAATTGTTTTGTGACAAAACAAAATATCAAACAATTTGAAATAAATAATTATTCAAATAATCATAATTATTTGAACTTACTCGATAAACAAATTTACTTTTTAAATATTTTACTTATTAATTTTTAGAATTTTAATAAATTAGTATTATTTCATTTTGGAAAATCTTTTATGAACAGAAACAATTGGTTTATAACAAAAAAAAAGGTCATAACGATTTGAAATAGATAATTCTTCAAATAGTCATAACTACTTGAACGTGTTCCAAAAATATATTTATTTTCTTTTAAAATTTTACTTATTAATTTTTGCAATATTAATAAATTTAAATTATTTTGTTCAAAATAAACTTACATGAACAGAACCAATTGTTTTATGACAAAACAAAGGTCATAATGTTTTGAAATAGATAGTTGTTGAGATAATCATAACTATTTCAACTTATTCAGTAAACCTATTCTTTTGTTAATCCTCTTACTCATTAATTTTTGGAATATTAATAAATTAGTATTAGCTTATTTCAAATAAGCTTATATGAACTGAAACAAGTGTTTTATTACAAAAAAAGGTCAAAATGATTTGAAATAGATAATTATTCAAATAATCATGACTATTATTTGAACTTGTTCGATAAATATATTTATTTTTTAAATCTTTTACTTATTAATTGTCAAAATATTTATAAATTAATATTATTTTAATCTGAATAAACTTGTATGAATAGAAATAATTATTTTATGACAAAACAAAAAATCATAACAAGTTGAAATAAATAATTGCTCAAATAGACATAATGATTTGAATTTATTCAATTAATAGATTTATTTTTTAAATGTTTTACTTATTAATTGCTTTAATATTAATAAATTTGTATTATTTTATTCGAAATAAACTTGGATGAACCAGAAAAGAAATTCTTTTATGACAAAGCAAAATGTTTTACCTATTTCAAATAGATAATTGTTCAAACAATCATAATTATTTAAATTTGTTCAATAAATAGATTCATTTTTTAAATCTCTTTATTATTAATTTTTGAATTATTAATAAATTAGTATTATTTTATTTTGAATAAGCTTATATGAACTGAAACAATTCTTTTATGAAAAAATAAAAGGTCATAACAATTTGAAATGGATAGTTATTCAAATAGTCATGATTATTTGATCTAGTTCGGTACATATATTTATTTTTAAAATTTTTTACTTATAAATTGTCAAAATATTAATAAATTAGAATTATTTTAATATGAATAAGTTTGTATGAATAGAAACTATTGTTTTATAATAGAACAAAAAGTCATAATAATTTTAAATAAATAATCACATAAATATTCATAACTATTTGAAACAAGTTTGATAAACATAATTATTTTTAAAATCTCTTATTAATTTTTGAAATATTAATCGATTACTATTACTTTATTTTGAACAAACTTATATGAACACAAACATTTATTTTATGATAAAACAAAAGGTCATAATGATTTAAAATATATAATTGTTCAGATAGTCATAATTATTTAAACTAGTTAGGTAAACAAAATTATTTTTTAAATCTCTTTTTAATTTTTAAAATATTAATAAATTTATTTTATTTTATTCCAAAAAAGCTAGTATGAATTCAACAAAACCTATTTTATGACAAAACAAAAGGTCATAATGATTTAATATAGATAATTGTTCATATAGTTTTAAATATTTAAACTAGTTTGGCAAGCAAATTTATTTTTTAATTCTCATAGTTATTAATTTGTGGAATATTATTAGATTAGTGTTATTTTATTTCTAATAAACTTGTATGAACAAAAATAATTGTTTTAAGATAGAACAAAAGGTTATAATGATTTGAAGTTTACAATTGTTCAATTAGTCATAACTATTTGAACTAATTTGGTAAACAAATTTATTTTTTAAGTCTCTTACTTATTAACTTTTGAAAGATTAATAAATTAATAATATTTTATTCTGAATAAGCTTGAATGTTCAAATACAATTCTTATATGACGAAACAAAAGGCCATAACGATTCAAAATATATAATTGTTGACATGGCCATAATTATTTGAACTAATTCAATAAACAAATTCATTTTTTAAATCACTTATTAAATTTTGAAATATTAATAAATTAGTTTTATTTTATTTTGAATAAGCTTGTATGAACTGAAATCAATAATTATTCAAATACTCATGACTATTTGTCTAGTTCGGTAAACATATTTATTTTTTAAACTTTTTACTTATTAATTGTCAAAATACTAAAAATTAGTTTTATTTTAATCCAATTATGCTTGCATGAATATAAACTATTGTTTTATAAAAGAACAAAAATTCATAATGATTTGAAATAAATAATTACTCAAGTAGTCATAACTATTTAACTAGTTTGATAAATAGATTTATTTTTTAAATCCCTTACTAATTTTTGAAATATCAATAGATTAGTATTATTTTATTCTGAACAAAATTATATGAACAAAACCATTTGTTTTATGATAAAACGAAGGGATATAACGATTTGAAATAGTTAATTATTCAAATAGTTATAATTATTTGAACTGCTTAAGTAAACAAAATTATTTTTTAAAGCTCTTACATATTAATTTTTGCAATATTAATAAATTCATTTTATTTTATTTCGAAAAAGCTAATTTGAATTGAAAAAATTGTTTTATGATAAAACAAAAATGATTTGAAATAGATAATTGTTCATACACTTTTAATTATTTGAGATAGTTTGGCAAACTAATTCATTTTTTAAATCTCTTAGTTATTAATTTCTAGAATATTATTAGATTAGTATTATTTTATTGTAAACAAGCTTGTATGAATATAAATAATTATTTTATGACAAGAAAAATGGTTATAATGATTTGAAATATACAATTGTTCAAATAGTTATAACTATTTAAACTCGTTTAGTAAACAAATTTATTTTGAAATCTCTTACTTATTAATTTTTGAAAGATTAATAAATTACTATTATTTTTTCCTAATAAACTTATATGATAAAAAACTATTGTTATATGACCAAACAAAATGTAATAATGATTTAAAATAGATAATTGTTGAAATAGCCATAATTATTTGAATTGATTCGATAAATAGCTAATGATTTTAGCTATATTTTAAATCACTAAGTTATTAATTTTTGAAATATTAATAAATTAGTATTATTTTATTTTGAATAAGTTTCTATAAACTGAAACAATTATTTTATGACAAAACAAAAAGGTCATAATGATTTTGAATAGACAATTGTTCAAATAGTCATAACTATTGAATTTATTCAATAAACAAATTTATTTTTTTAACTCTTGGTTATTAATTTTCAAAATATTAAGAAATTAGTCTTATTTATTTTGGATAAGCTTTTATGAACTGAAACAATTGTTTTATATCAAAATGAAAGGTCATAATGATTTTAAATAAATAATTGTTCAAATAGTCATAACTATTTGAACTTGTTCAGTAAACAGATTTATTTTTTTAAATCTTTTCTTATTAATTTTCCTAATGTTAATAAATTTGGATTATTTTATTCTGAATAAACTTGTAAGATATGAAACAAATATTTTATGACTAAATAAAAATGTCAAAATGATTAAAAATAGATAATTATTCTAATAGTTTTACCTATTGATCTGGTTCGGCAAACACATTTATTTTTTAAATTACTTATTAATTTTTGAAATATTTTAAAATTTTATATTATTTTTAACCAAATAAGCTTTTATGATCAAAAACAATTGTCTTATGACAAAACAAAGATCTAAACGATTTGAGATTGATAATTTTTCAAATAGTCATAACTATTTGAGCTGGTTCGGTAAATAGATTTATGTTTTAAATCTCTTATTAATTTTTGAAATATTAATAAATTAGTATTACCTTATTTTGAATAAGCTTGTATGACCAAAAACAATTGTTTTATGACAACAAAATTTCATAACGATTTGAAATAGATAATCATTCAAATGGGCATAATTATTTTAACTAATTTGGTAAATAAATTTATTTTTAAAATTTTTTACTTATTAATTTAAGAAATATTAATAAATTAATATTATTTTATTCCATTTAAGCTTGTATTTACTGAAACAATTGTCTTATAACAAATCAAAAGTTTATAACGATTTTAAGTAGACAACTATTCAAATAGTAATAATTTTTTGAATTTGTTTGGTAAGCATATTTATTTTTTAAATATCTTTCTTATTATTTTTTTGAATGTTAATAAACTAGCATTAATTTATTCTAAATAAGCTTGTATGAATTGAAATAATTTTTTTATAACTAAAGAATAAATCATAATGATTTGAAATAGATAATTGTTCTAATAGTCTAACCATTTGAACTGATTCGGTAAACAAATTTATTTTTTAAATTTCTTACTTATTAATTTTTGAAATATTATTAAATAGAATTATTTTAATCAAAATAAGCTAGTACGAACAAAATAATTAGCATACTACAAAAGAAAAAAGTCATAACGATTTCAAATAGATAATCATTCATATAGTTTTAGTTATTTGAATTGGTTAGGCAATTAGATTTATTTTTTAATTTTCTAGGTTATTAAGTTTCATAATATTATTAAATCATTATTATTTTATTCCAAATAAAATAGTATAAACAGAACCAATTGTTTGATGACAAAATAAAATGCTATAACAATTTGAAATAGATAATTTTCAAATAGTCAAAACTATTTGAAATGGTTTGTAAACAAATTTACCTTTTAAATCTCTTATTGATTAACTTTTTAAATATTAATAAATTGGTATTATTTTTTGTGAATAAACTTATATTAACAAAAACAATTGTTTTATGATAAAACAAAAAGCAATAAAGATTTGGAATAAACAATTGTTCAAATAGTTATAATTATTTGAACGGTTTGGTAAATGGAATTATTTTCTAAATCTCTTATAAATTTTTGAAATATTAATAAATTAGTTTTATTTTATTTCAAATAAGCTTGTGTGAGGTTAAATAATTGTTTTATGATAAAACAAAAGGTCATAACAATTTGAAATAAATAATTGTTCAATAATTGAAATAAACAATTTGAAATAAATAATTGTTAAATAATTGTTTAAACTAGTTTGATAAATAAATTTATTTTTTAAATCTCTTAGTTATTAATTTTTAGAATAATACTAAATTAGTATTATTTTATTTCAAATAAGTTTGTATGAACATAAACAATTATTTTAAGATAGAACAAAAGGTTATAACAATTTGAAATAGATAATTATTCAAATAGTCATAACTATTTGAAATAGTTCAGTAAATAGATTTAATTTTTAAATCTCTTATTAATTATTGAAATTTTAGCAAATTAGTATTATTTTATTTCGCATAAGCTTGTATGTTGAAAAACAATTGTTTTATAACAAAGTAAAGGTAATAATGATTTGAATAGTTGTTCAAATGGCTATAATTATTTGAATTTATTCAATAAACATAATAAGCTTGTATGAACTGAAACAATTATTATGTGACTAAATAATATGTCAGAATGATTTGAAATAGATAATTATTCTAATAGTCTTAACTATTTGAATTGGTTCAGCAAACACATTTATTTTTTTAAATCTCTTATTAATTTTCAGAATATTATTAAATTAGTATTATTTTTATCCAAATAAGCTTGTATGATTAGAAATAATTGTTTTATGACAAAACAAATATTATAACTATTTGAGATTGATATTTGTTCAAATAGTCATAACAATTTGAACTGGTTCAAAAAATAGCTTTAGTTTTTAAATCTCTAGGTTATTAATTTTTGAAATATTAATAAAGTTGTATTATTTTATTTCAGATAAATTTTTATGAACTAAAATAATTATTTTATGACAAAACAAAAGGTCATAACAACCTTAAATAGATAATTGTTCAAATAGTCAAATCTATTTCAACTTGTTCAATAAACAAATTTATTTTTTTAAATCTTTTGCTCATTAATTTTTTGAATGTTAATAAATTAGTATTAATTTATTTTGAATAAGCTTGTATGAACTAAAATAATTGTTTTATGAGTAAAGAAAAAGTTAGAACGATTTGAAATAGATAATTGTTCTAACAATCTTGACAATTTGAATTGGTTTGGTAAACATATTTATTTTTTAAATCTCTTACTTATTAATTTTTGGAATACTATTAAATTAGTATTATTTTAATTTGAATAAGCTTGTATGAAAAGAAACAATTGTTTTATGATAAAATAAAAATCATAACAATTTGAGATAGATAGTTATTCGAATAGTCATAACTATATGAATTGTTTCGGTAAACAGATTTAGTTTTTAAATCTCTTTTTAATTTTCAAAATATTAATAAATCAATATTATTATTTTTGAATAATTTTGCATGAACAAAAACAATTGCTTTATGACAAAACAAAAGGCCATAACGATTTGAAATGGATAATTGTTCAAATAGACAAGATTATATGAACTTGTTCAGTAAATATATTTATTTTTTAAATCTCGTACCTATTAATTTTCAGAATATTAATAAATTAGTATTCTTTTATTACAAATAAACTTATATGAATAGAAACAATTGTTTTATGACAAAACAAAAGATCATAACTATTTGAATTAAATAATTATTCAAATACTAATAACTATTTGAACTTGCTCGGTAAATAGATTTATCTTTTAAATCTTTTTTTGATTAAATTTTTGAATATTATTAAACTAGTATTATTTTATTTTGAATACACTTGTATGAATAGAAACAATTAGTTTATGAAAAAATAAAAAGTCATAACAATTTGAAATAGATAATTGTACAAATGGTTATAACTATTTGAATGTGTTTAGAAAACATATTTATTTTTAAAATTTTTAGTTATTAATTTTTTTAATATTAATAAATTTATATTATTTTATTTGGAATAAGCTTGTAAGAACAGGAACAATTGTTTTATGATAAACAAAATGTCCTAATGATTTGAAATATAAAATTGTTCAAATAGTCATAACTATCTGAACTTGTTCGATAAATAGATTTACTTTTTAAATCTCTTACTCATTAATTTTCAGAATATTAATAAATTAGTATTATTTTATTTTGAATAAGCCTATATGAACTGATAAAATTACTTTATGATAAAACAAAAGGTCATAATGATTTGAAATAGAAAATTATTCAAATAGTTATGACTACTTGAACTTGTTTGGTAAACATATTTATTTTTAAAATCTTTTACTTATTAATTGTCAAAATATTAATAAAATAATATTCTTTTAATCCAAATAAATTTGTATGAACAAAAAACAATTGTTTTATGATAGAACAAAAAATTGTAACAATTTGAAATAAATAATTATTCAAATAGTCATAACTATTTGAACTTATTTGGTCAACAAATTTATTTTTTAAATCTTTTACTTATTAATTGTTTGAATATTGATAAATTTGTTTTATTTTAATTGAAATAAGCTTGTATGAATACAAAATATTATTTTATGACAAAACAAATGGTTATAGTGATTTGAAATGGATAATTGTTCAAATAGTCATAGCTATTTGAACTTGTTTGATAAGCAGATTCAATTTTTAAATATTTTTCTTTTTCATTTTTGGAATATTAATAAATTAGAATTATGTTGCTCTAAATAAACTTGTGCGAATAGAAACAATTATTTTATGACAAAACAAAAGGTCAAAACGATTTGAAATAGATAATTGTTCAAACTATCATAATTATTTGCACTGGTCAAGCCAATGATTCAATTTTTTAAATCAATTACTTATTAATTTTTAGAATATTAATAAATTAACATTACTTTATTCTGAAAAAGATTGTATCAATAGAAACAATTGTTTTGTCACAAAACAAATGGGAATAATGATTTGAAACAAATAATTATTCAAATTGCTATAACTAATTGATCTAGTTTAGTAAAGAGATTTAATTTTTAAATCTCTTATTAATTTTCAAAATATTAATAAATTAATATTATTTTATTTTGAACAAACTTAAATGAACAAAAACATTTGTTTTACGACAAAACAAAAGGTCATAATAACTTAAAATAGATAATTATTCATATAGCCTTAACTATTTGAACTAGTTTGGCAGATAAATTTATTTTTTAAATCTCTAAGTTATTAATTTTCATAATATTATTAGATTAGTATTATTTTATTCTGAATAATCTTGTATTAACATAAATAATTATTTTAAGATAAAACAAAAGGTTATAACAATTTGAAACATATAATTGTCTAGATAGTCATAACTATTTTAATTGGTTTGGTAAACATATTTATTTTTTAAATCTTCTACTTATTAATTTTTAAAATATTAAAAATTAGTATTAGTTTATTTTGAATGGGCTTATACGATAAAAAATAATTGTTTTATAACAAACTAAAAATCCATAACAATTAGAAATAGATAATTGTTCAAACGGCCATAATTATTTGAATTGATTCTATAAATTGATTTATTTTTTAAATCTCCAACTTTTCAAAATTTGAAATTTTAAGAAAGTATATTATTTTGTTTTGCATAAGCTTTTATAACGAAAAACAATCATTTTATTATAAAACAAAAGATCATAATAATTTTAAATAGATAATTGTTCAAATAGACTTGACTATTTAAATTTGTTCGATAAACAGATTTATTTTTTTAAATTTCTTGCTTATTAATTTTTTGAATGTTAATAAAATAGTATTATTTTTTTTGGATAAGCATGTACGAATTGAAACAATTATTTTATGACTAAACAAAATATTAGAACAATTTGAAATAGATAATTATTCTAATAGTCTTAACTATTTGAACTTGTTCAATAAATACATTTATTTTTTAAATCTCTTACTTATTAATTTTAGAATATTATTAGTTTAGCAATATTTTACTCCAAATAAGCTTGTATGAATAGAAACAATTGTTTTATAATAAAATAAAGATCATAACAATTTGAGATAGATAATTATTCAAATAGTCATAACTATTTGAACTGGTCTTGTAAGCATATTTAGCTTTTAAATCTCTTATTAATTTTTGAAATATTAGTAAATTAGTATTATTTTATTCTAAATAATTTTGTATGAATAAAAACAATTGTTTTACGACAAAACAAAATGTTATAATGATTTGAAATAAATAATTGTTCAAATAGTCATAACTATTTGAATTTGTTCCGTAAACAGATTTATTTTTTAAATCTTTTACTTACTAACTTTTTGAAATATTAATAAATTTATATTATTTTATTTGAAATAAGCTTGAATCCACAGAACCGATTGTTTTATGACAAAACAAAAGGTCATTATGTTTTAAAATAGATAATTGTTTAGATAATCATAATTATTTAAACTTATTCGATAAACAGACTTTTTTTTAATTCTTTTACTCATTAATTTTTGGAATATTAATAAACTATTATTATTTTACATCAAATAAGTTTGTATGAACTAAAATAATTATTTTATTATAAAAGAAAAGGTCAAAATAATTTGAAATAGAGAATTACTTAAATAGTTATGTCTATTTGAACTTGTTCGATAAACATATTTATTTTTTAAATATTTTACTTATTAATTGTCAAAATATTAATAAATTAATATTATTTTAATCTGAATATGCTTGTATGAATAGAAACTATTGTTTTATAACAAAACAAAGAGTCATAACAATTTAAAATAAATAACTGCTCAAATAGTCATAACTATTTGAATTAGTTTGATATATAGATTTATTTTTTAAATCTCTTATTAATTTTTGACATATTAGTAGATTAGTATTATTTTATTCCAAACAAACTTATATGAAGAAAAAACATTTGTTTTACAACAAAACAAATGGTCATAATGATTTAAAATAGATAGTTATTCATATAGCCTTAATTATTTGAACGGGTTTGGCAAACAAATTTATTTTTTAAATTTCTTAGTTATTAATTTTCATAATATTATTAGATTAGTATTATTTTATTATGAATAAGCTTGCATGAACATAAATAATTGTTTTATGACAAAGCAAAATGTTATAATGATTTGAAAATATAATTGTTCAAATAGTCATAACTATTTGAACTGATTCGATAAACAAATTCATTTTTTAAATCTCTTACTATTTAATTTTTGAAATATTAAAAATTAGTATTATTTTATATCAAATAGGCTTATACAATGAAAAGCAATTGTTTTGTGACAAAACAAAAGTTCATAATGATGTGAAACAGATAATTGTTCAAATGGCCATAATTATTTGAATTGATTCAATAAACTGATTTATTTTTAAAATCTCTAGCTTTTTAATTTTTGAAATATTAATAAAGTAATATTATTTTATTTTGCATAAGCTTTTATGAAATAAAACAATTGTTTATTATAAAACAAAAGGCCATAATGATTTTAAATGGATAATTGTTCAAATAGGCTTAACTATTTGAATTTGGTCGGTAAATAAATTTATTTTTTTTAAAATTTCTTACTTATTAATTTTTTTAATGTTAACAGAATAGTATTATTTTATTTTGGATAAGCATGTATGAACTGAAACTAATATTTTATGACTAAACAAAAGCTCAGAATGATTTGAAATAGATAATTATTCTAATAGTCTTAACTATTTGAATTGGTTCGGCAAATACATTTATTTTTAAAGTCTCTTAATTATTAATTTTAGAATATTATTAGTTTAGGTATATTTTACTCTGAATGAGCCTGTATGAATAGAAACAATTATTTTATGATAAAACAAAGATCATAATGATTTGAGATATATAATTATTCAAATAGTCAAACTATTTAAATTGGTCTAGTAAATAGATTTAGCTTCTAAATCTCTTATTAATTTTTGAAATATTAATAAATTAGTATTATGTTATTCTAAAAAATTTTGTATAAATAAAAATAATTGTTTTATGACAAAATAAAATGTCATAATGATTTGAAATAAATAATTGTTCAAATAATCATAACAATTTAAACTCATTCGATAAACAGATTTATTTTTTAAATCTTTTACTTATTAATTTTTGGAATATTAATAAATTTATATTATTTTATTCAAAATAAGCTTGCATCAACAGAACCAATTGTTTTATGACAAAACAAAAGGTCCTTATGTTTTGAAATTGATAATTGTTTAGATAGTTATAACTATTTGAACTTATTCAATAAACGAATTTTTTTTTAATTCCCTTACTCATTAATTTTTGAAATATTAATAAATTAGTATTAATTTACATGAAATAAGATTATATGAACTAAAACAATTGTTTTATTACAAAAGAAAAGGTTAGAATGATTTGAAATAGATAATTAGTCCAATAGTCATAACTATTCGAACTTGTTTGGTAAATATATTTATTTTTTAAATCTTTTACTTATTAATTATCAAAATAGTAATAAATTAATATTATTTTAATTCAAATATACTTGTATGAACAAAAACTATTGTTTTATAACATAACAAAAAAGTCACTGTGATTTGAAATAAATAATTGCTCAAATTTCATAACTATTTGAACTGTTTTGATAAACATATTTTTTAAATTTTTTGTTAATTTTTGAAATATTAGTAGATTGGTATTATTTTATTCCAAACAAACTTATATAAACGAAAACTTTTGTTTTAAAAGGTTGTAATAATTTGAAATAGACAATTGTTCAAATAATCATAATTATTTAATTTGGTTAGGTAAACATAATTATTTTTTAAATATCTTACTTATTAATTTTTGAAATATTAATAAATTCATATTATTTTATTCCTAATAAGCTAGTATAAATTGAAAAAATTGTTTTATGACAAAACAAAAGTTCGTAACAATTTGAAATAGATGATTGTTCATATAATCTTAACTATTTAAACTGGTTCAACAAATAAATTTATTTTTTAAATCTTTTAGTTATTAATTTTGAAATATTATTAGATTAGTATTATTTTATTTCAAATAAGTTTGAATGAATAGAAATAATTTTTTTATGATAGAGCAAAAGGTTATAATGATTTGATACACAATTGTTCAAATAGTCAGACTATTTAAATTGGTTCAATAAACGAAATTATTTTTTAAATCTCTTACTATTAATTTTAGAAATATTAATAAATTATATTATTTTATTCTAAAAAATCTTGTATGATAAAAACCAATTGTTGTATGATCAAACAAAAGGTAATAATGATTTAAAATAGATAAATGTTGAAATGGTCATAATTATTTAAACTGATTCAGTAAACAATTTCACTTTTTAGATTTCCTACTTATTAATTTTTGAAATATTAATAAATTAGTATTATTTTATTTTGAATAAGCTTGTATGAACTATAACAATTGTTTGGTAGTAACTATTTGAATTTGTTTGGTAAACAAATTTATTTTTTAAACTCATCATGCTTATTAATTTTTGAAATATTAAGAAATTAGTATTATTTTATTTTGGATAAGCTTTTATGAACTAAAACAATTATTTTATGGGAAAACAAAAATTCACGACTATTTTAAATAAATAATTATTCAAATAGTCATAACTATTTAAATTTTTTCTGTAAATAGATTTATTTTTTCCAATCTTTTGCTTATTAATTTTTTGAATGTTAATATATTTGGATTATTTTATTCCAAATAAGCTTGTAAGATATGAAACAAATATTTTATGATTAAACAAAAGGTCATAAAGATTTGAAATAGAAAATTATTCCAATAGTTTTTACTATTTGAACTGGTTTGGCAAACACATTTATTTTTTAAACCTCTTACTTATTAATTTTTAAATATTATTAAATTAATATTATTTTTAACCAAATAAGCTTTTGTGATAAAAAATAATTGTTTTATGACAAATCAAAAGGTCATAATGATTTGAAATAGATAATCGTTCAAATGACCATAATTATTTTAATTGAGTCGGTAAACAAATTTATTTTTAAAATTTTTTACTTAATAATTTAAGAAATATTAATAAATTAGTATTATTTTATTTTATCTAAGCTTGTATTAACTAAAACAATTGTTTTATGACAAATAAAAAGGTTATAATGATTTTAAATAGACAATTGTTCAAATAATAATAACTATTTGAACTTGTTCGATAAATAGATTTATTTTTTTAAATCTCTTTCTTATTAATTTTTTGAATGTTACTAAATTAGTATTACTTTATTCTAAATAAGCTTGTATGAATTGAAACAATTGTTTTATAACTAAACTAAAGGTCAAAATTATTTAAAATATATAATTTTTCTAATTGTCTTAACCATTTGAACTATTTTGATAAATAAATTTATTTTTTAAATCTCTTATTAATTTTTGAAATATTATTAAATTAGTATTATTTTAATTTGAATAAGCTTGTATGAACAAAACAATTGTTTTATGACAAAAGAAAAGGTTATAACAATTTGAAATAGATTATCATTCATATAGTCTTAACGATTTGAACTGGTTCAGTGATTAGACTTAATTTTTAATTTTTTTGGTTATTAAGTTTTGAAATATTATTAAATTAGTATTATTTTATTGTGAATAAAAAATATGAACATAACCAATTGTTTGATGACAAAATAAAAGCTTATAACAATTTGAAATAGTTAATTACTCAAATAGTTAAAACTATTTGAAATGGTTTGGTAAGTAGATTTACTTTTTAAATCTTTTACTGATTAATTTTATAAATATTAAATAAATTAGTATTATTTTATTTTGAACAAACTTACATTAACAAAAACAATTGTTTTATGACAAAATAAAAAGTAATAATGATTTGAAATAAATAATTGTTCAAATAGTTATAATTATTTGAACTAGTTTGGTAAATAGAATCATTTTCTAAACCTCTTACTTATAAATTTTTAAAATATTAATAAAATAGTTTTATTCTTTTCCAAAGAAGCTTGTATGAGCTGAAATAATTGTTTCCTAACAAAACAAAAGGTCATAACAATTTGAAATAAATAATTATTCATATAATTGTAACTGTTTGAACTGGTTTGGCAAATGAATTTATTTTTTAAATCTCTTAGTTATTAATTTTTAGAATTTTACTAAATTAGTATTATTTTATTTTAAATAAGCTTGTATAAATAGAAACAATTATTTTATGATAGAACAAAAGGTTATAACAATTTTAAATAGAAAATTATTCAAATAGTCATAACTATTTGTAATGGTTCAGTAAATAGATTTATTTTTTAAATCTCTTATTAATTCTTGAAATATTAATAAATTAGGATTATTTTTATTTCAAATAAGCTTGTATGTTGAAAAACAATTGTTTTTATGACCAAACAAAAGGTAATAATGATTTGAAATAGATAGTTGTTCAAATGGCCATAATTATTTTGAATTGATTCAATAAACTGATTTATTTTTTAAATGTCTTACTTATTAATTTTTGAAATATTGATAAAGTAGTATTATTTTATTTTGATAATAAGCTTTTATAAACTAAAACAATTGTTTATAACAAAATAAAAGGTCATAATGATTTTAAATTGATAATTGTTCAAGTAGTCATAACTATTTGAACTTGTTCAATTGGCACATTTATTTTTTCAAATCTCATGCTTATTAAGTTTTTGAATATTAATAAATTAGTATTATTTTATTTCCAGTAAGCTTGTATGAACTAAAACAATTATTATATGGCTAAACAAAAGGTTAGAATGATTTGAAATAGATAATTATTCAAATATTCTAAACTATTTAAATTGGTTCGACAAACACATTTATTTTTTAAATCATTTATTAATTTTTGGAATATTATTAAATTATTATTATTTTTATCTGAATAAGCTTGTATGATAAAAAACAATTGTTTTATAGGAAAACAAAGATCATAACAATTTGAGATTGATATTTGTTCAAATATTTATATCTATTTGAACTAGTTTGAAAAATAGCTTTAGTTTTTGAATCTTTTATTAATTTTTGAAATATTAATAGAGCAGTATTATTTTATTTCAAATAAGCTTTTATGAACTGAAACAATTGTTTTATGACAAAACAAAAGGTCATAATGGCTTTAAATAGATAATTGCTTTAATAGATTTATTTTTTAAAATCTTTTGCTCATTAGTTTTTTAAATGTTAATAAATTAGTATTATTTTATTCTGAATAAGCTTGTAAGAATTGAAATAATTGTTTTATGACTAAACAAAAGGTTAGAACAATTTAAAATAGATAATTGTTCTAATAGTTTTAAGTATTTGAAATGATTCGGCAAACATGTTTATTTTTTAAATCTGCTACTTACTAATTTTTGGAATTTTATTAAATTAGTATTATTTTAATCCAAATAAGCTTGTATGAAAAAAAAATTATTTTATAACAAAATAAAGATCATAATAATTTGATATAGATAATTGTTCAAATAGTCATAACTATTTGAACTATTTTGGTAAACAGATTTAGTTTTTAAATCTCTTATTAATTTTTAAAATATTAATATATTTGTATTATTTTATTCTGAATAATTTTGCATGAACAGAAACAATTATTTTATGACAAAATAAAAGGTCATAATGATTTGAAATAGATAATTGTTCAAATGGACATGACTATTTGAATTTGTTCGATAAAAATATTTATTTTTCAAATCTCCTACTTATTGATTTTTAGAATATTAATAAATTTGTATTTTTTATTCCAAAAAAACTTGTATGAATAGAAACAATTATTTTATCACAAAACAAAAGATCATAACTATTTGAAACAAATAATTGTTCAAATAGCCATAACTAATTAAACTTGCTCTATAAATGATATATTTTTAAAATTTTTTACTTATTAATTTTTGGAATATTAATAAATTAGTATTTTTTTTATTTCAAATATGCTTGTATGAACAAAAAAAATTGGTTTATAACAAAACAAAAGGTCATGACTATTTGAATAGATAATTGTTCAAATAGTCATAACTATTTAAGCGTGTTCAAAAAAAATTATTTTTTAAATTTCTTCTTATTAATTTTTGAAATATTAATAAATTTATATTATTTTCTTCAAAATAAGCTTATATGAATAGAATCAATTATTTTATGACAAAACAAAATGTCATAATGATTTGACATAGATAATTGTTCAAATAGTCATAAGTATTTGAACTTATTCGGTAAACGATTCATACTTTAAATCTCTCACCCAATAATTTTTGGAATATTATTCAATTAGTATTATTTTATTTTGAATAAGGCTATATGAACTAATACAATTGTTTTTTGATAAAACAAAAGGTCATAACAATTTGAAATAAATAATTATTCAAACAATTATGAGTATTTAAACTTGTTCAGTAAACATATTTAGTTTTAAAATACTTTACTTATTAATTGTCAAAATATTAATAAATTAATATTATTTTAATCCAAATAAGCTGGTATGAACAAAAACAATTGTTTTATGACAAAACAAAATGTCATAACAATTTGAAATAAATAATTGTTCAAATAGTCATCACTATTTGAACTTATTTGATAAATAGATTTCTTTTTAAAATCTTTTACTTATTATTTGTTGAATATTAATAAATTTGTATTATTTTAATTGCTCAAATAGTCATAACTATTCAAACTAGTTTAGTAAACAGATTTATTTTTTAAATCTCTTAATACTTTTTAAAATATTAATAAATTAGTGTTATTTTATTTCGAATAAGCTTGAATGATCAAAAACAATTTTTTTTATAACAAAACAAATGGTCATAATGATTTAAAATAGATAATTATTCAAATGGCAATAATTATTTTATTTTGAATAAAATAGTATGAATAGAACCAATTGTTTGATGACAAAACAAAAGGTTAAAATAATTTGAAATAGATAATTATTCAAATAGTCAAAACTATTTGAAATGATTTAGTAAACAAGTTTACTTTTTAAATCTCTTATTGATTAATTTTCTAAATATTAATAAATTGGTATTATTTTATTTCGAACAAACTTATATGAACAGAAACAATTGTTTTATGACAAAACAAATAATAATAACGATTTGAAATAGATAATTGTTCAAATAATTATAATTATTTGAATTGGTTTGGAAAATAGAATTTTTTTAAAAATCTCTTCCTTATAAAATTTTGAAATATTAACAATTTAGTTTTATTTTATATTGAATAAACTTGTATGAGCTGAAATAATTGTTTTATGACAAAATAAAGTGTCATAACTATTTAAAATAGATAATTGTTCATATAGTCTTGACTATTTGAACTTGTTCAGCTAACATATTTATTTTTTAAATCTCTTAGTTATGAATTTTCAGACTATTATTAAATTAGTATTATTTTATTTTGAATAAATTTATATGAACAAAAATAATTGTTTTATGATTTAATAGAATGTTATAATAATTTGAAATAGATAATTGTTCAAATAGTAATAACTATTTGAACTAGTCATAACTGTTAAAGAATTAGTATTATTTTATATCAAATAACCTTGTATATTGAAAAACAATTATTTTATGACAAAATGAAAGGTAATAATGATTTGAAATAGATAATTGTTCAAAGGCCATAATTATTTGATCTGATTTGGTAAATTGATTTATTTTTTAAATCTCTTACTTATTAATTTTTGAAATATTAATAAAGTAGTGTTATTTTATTTTGGATAGGCTTTTATACTGAAACAAATGTTTTATGACAAAACAAAAGTTCATAATGATTTTAAATAGATAATTGTTCAAATAATCATAACTATTTGAACTTGTTTAGTAAATAAAATTATTTTTTTCAAATCTCTTGCTTACTAATTTTCAGAATGTTAAGAAATTAGTATTTTTTTTTTATTTTGAATAGTTTTTCATGAACAGAAAATAATTGTTTTATGACAAAACAAAAGGTCGTAATGATTTGAAATAGATAACTGTTCAAATAGACATGATTATTTGAACTGATTCGATAAACAAATTAACTTTTTAAATCACTTAGTTATTAATTTTTGAACTATTAATAAATTAGTTTTTATTTTTTCTCAAATAAGCTTGTATGAACTAAAATAATTGTTTTATGAAAAAACAAAAGGTCATAATGATTTTAAATAGACAATTGCTCAAATAGATGTAACTATTTAAATTTGTTTGGTAAACAAATTTATTTTTTAAAACTTTTGCTTATTAATTTTGGAAATATTAATAAATTAGTATTATTTTATTTTAGATAAATTTTTATAAATTGAAACAATTCTTTTATGTCAAAACAAAAGGCCATAATGATTTTAAATAAATAATTGTTCAAATAATCTTGTTTAATAAAGAGATTTATTTTTTCAAATCTTTCGCTTATTAATTTTTTAAATGTTAATAAATTTGAATTATTTTATTCTAAATAAGCTTGTAAGATATGAAACAAATTTTAAGTAAACAAAAGGTTAAAACAATTTGAAATAAACTAGTTATTCTAATAGTTTTAACTGTTTGAACTGGTTTGGCAAATACATTTATTTTTTTAAATCTCTTATTAATTTTTAAAATATTATTAAATTATTATTATTTTTAATTGAATAAGTTTTTATGATCAGAAACAATTGTTTTATGACAAAACAAAGATCTTAATGATTTGAAATTGATAATTATTCAAATAGTCATAACTATTGGAACTGGTTCAATACATAGATTTATTTCTTAAATCACTTACTTATTAATATTTGAAATATTAATAAATTAGTATTATTTTATTTCAAATAAACTTGTATGATAAAAAACAATTGTTTTATAACAAAACAAAAGGTTGTTTAAAATAGATAAAAGTTCAAATAGCCATAATTATTTTAACTAATTCAGCAAATAGATTTATTTTTTAAATTTCTTACTTATTAATTTAGGAAATATTAATAAATTAGTATTATTTTATTTCATCTAAGCTTATATTAACTGAAACAATTATTTTATGACAAATCCAAAGGTTATAAAGATTTTAAATAGACAATTGTTAAAATAGTAATAACTATTTGAACTTGTTTGCTAAACAAATTTATTTTTTTAAATCTCTTTCTTATTACTTTTTCAAATATTATTAATTAGTATTAATTTATTTTGAATAAGCTTGTATGAACTAAAACAATTGTTTTATGACTAAACAAATGGTTAGAATGATTTGAAATAGATAATTGTTCTAATAGTCTTAACTATTTAAACTGATTCGGTAAACAATTTTTTTTTTTAAATCTCTTACTTATTAATGTTTGAAATATTATTAAATTAGTATTGTTTTAATCCGAATAAACTGTATGGATAAAGCAATTATTTTTGACAAAACAAAAAGTAATAATGATTTAAAATAGATAATTGTTCAAATAGTCATAACTATTTGAATTGGTTTGGAAAGTTATAATTATGTTTTTGTTTAGTCAAATAATTATAACTATTTGAAGAATTATCTATTTTAAATCATTATTACTTTTTGTTTTGTCATAAAACAATTGTTTTTGTTAATATAAGTTTGTTTGTAATATAATAATATTAATTTATTAATATTTAGAAAATAAATTTTTAAGAGATTTAAAAAGTAAATCTGCTTACCAAACCATTTCAAATAGTTTTCAATGATTATTTATTTCAAATCGTTATAACCTTTTATTTTGTCATTAAACAATTGGTTCTATTCATACTATTTTATTCAGAATAAAATAATACTAATTTAATAATATTTCAAAACTTAATAACCAAGAAAATTAAAAAATAAATCTATTTGCAAAACTAGTTCAAATAGTTAAGACTCTATAAACAATTATCTATTTCAAATCATTATGACCTTTTCTTTTATCATAAAATAATTGTTTTGTTTGTACAAGCTTATTCGAATTAAAATAATACTAATTTAATAATATTTTAAAAATTAAAAAGAGATTTAAAAAATAAATTTATTTATTAAATCAGTTCAAATGGCTAAGATTATTAGAATGATTATCTATTTCAAATCATTTTGATCTTTTATTTAGTCATAAAACAACTGTTTTAGTTGATACAAACTTATTCAAAATAAATTATTACTAATTTATTAACATTTGAAAAATTAATATGAAAGAGATTTTAAAAAAAAATCTATTTACCGAATAGATTCAAATAAGTAAGTGATTTAAAAAGTGAATATGTTTACCGAATCAATTCAAATAATTATGACCAATTTAATAATTATCTATTTCAAATTGTTATTACCTATTGTTTGGTCATATTACAATTGTTTTTTTATCATATAAGGTTATTCATAATAAAAAAAATAACTAATTTATTAATCTTTCAAAAATTAATAAGTAAGAGATTTAAAATAAATCTATTTACCAAACTAGTTCAAATAGTTATGATTATTTGAGCAATTGTACACTTCAAATTGTTATAATCTTTTGTTCTATCATAAAACAATTATTGTTGTTCATACAAGCTTATTCAAAACAAAATAATACTAATCTAATAATATTTTAAAAATTAATAACTGAGAGATTTAAAAAATAAAATTGTTCGTCGAACCAGTTCAAATAGTTAAAACTATATGAACAATTATCTATTTCAAATCATTATGACCTTTTGTTTTGTCATAAAATAATATTTTCAATTCATACTAGCTTATTTAGAATAAAATAAAATAAATATATTAATATTTAAAAAATTAATAAGAAATTTAAAAAATAATTTTATTTACCTAATTAGTTCAAATAATTATGACTATTTGAACAATTATCTATTTCAAATTGTTATGACCTCTTGTTTTGTCATGAAGCAAATGTTTTTTGTTCATATAAGTTTGTTTAGAATAAAATAATACTAATCTATTAATATTTCAAAAATTAATAAGAAATTTAAAAAATAAATCTGTTTATCAAACCGGTTCAAATTAAGAGTATTTAAGCAATTATTTATTTCAAATTATTATGACTTTTTATTTTTTTATTAAACTATAGTTTCTATTCATAAATGTTTATTCAGATTAAAATATTACAAATTTATTAATAATTTGACAATTAATAAGTAAAAAATGTAAAAAAACAAATATGTTTACTGAACTAAATCAAATAGTCATGACTATTTGAATAATTATCTATTTTAAATCGTTATGACCTTTTCTTTTGTCATAAAAAATTATTTCAATTCATATAAGGTTATTCAAAATAAAATTATATTTAGTTATTAATATTCTAAAAATTAATAATTAAGAGATTTAAAAAATAAATCTATTTACTAAACAAGTTTAAATAATTATAATTATTTAAACAATTATCTATTTGAAATCACTGTAACCTTTTACTTTGTCATGAAATGATTTTTTCTATTCATACAAGCTTATTTCAAATAAAATAATAAAAATTTATTAATATTAAGATAAGTAATAAGTAAAAGATTTAAAAAATAAATCTATTTACCGAACAAGTTCAAATCATTATGACTATTTCAACAATTATTTATTTCAACTTGTAATGACTTTTTGTTTCGTCATAAAATAATTGTTTCTGTTCATACAGGCTTATTCAAAATAAAATAATATTATTTTATTAATATTTTGACAATTAATAAGTAAAAGATTTAAAAATAAATATGTTTATCGAACAAGTTTAAATAGTTATGACTATTTGAATAATTATCTATTTCAAATCATTGGGACCTTTTGTTTTGCAATAAAATAATTGTTTCAATTCATATAAGCCTATTTGAAATAAAATAATATTAATTGACTAATATTTTGAAAATTAAAGAGTAAGAGAATTAAAAAAATAAATTTGCTTATTGATCTTGTTGAAATAGTTATGACTCTCTAAAAAATTATCTATTTCAAAACATTATGACATTTTGTTTTATCATAAAACAATTGGTTCTGTTCATGCTAGCATATTTCAAATAAAATAATTAAATTTATTAATATTACGAAAATTAATAAGTAAAATTTTAGAAAACAAAGTTATTTTTTGAACATGTTCAAATAGTTATGACTATTTGAACAATTATCTATTTCAAATCATTATGGCCATTTGTTTTGTCATAAAACCAATTGTTTCTATTCAAACAAGCTTATTTGGAATAAAATAATACTAATTTATTAATATTCCAAAATTTATAAGTAAAATATTTAAAAATTAAATTTGTTTTCTGATTGAGTTCAAATAGTTATGATTGTTTGAACAATTATTTATTTCAAATTGTTATGATCTTTTGTTTTATTATAAAACAATTGTTTCAATTCATACAAGTTTATTTGGAGTAAAATAATACTAATTTATTAACATTCTAAAAATTAATAAGTTGAAGATTTAAAAAATTAATCAGTTTACTGAACAAGTTCAAATAGTCATATCCATTTAAACTGTTATCTATTTCAAATCATTATGATATTTTATTTTATCATAAAACAATTGTTTCTATTCATAAAAAATTATTTATAATAAATAATACTAATTTATTGCTATTTCAAAAATTAATAAGAGATTTAAAAACTAAACCTCTTTACCGAACCAATTTAAATAGTTATGACTATTTAAATAATTATTTATCTCAAATCGTTATGATCTTTGTTTTGTCCTAAAACATTTGTTTCTGTTCATACAAGCTTATACGGAGTAAAATATTGCTAAGTTAATAATATTTTAAAAATTAATAAGGATTTAAAAAATAAATGCGTTTGCCGATTTAGTTCAAATAGTTAAGACTGTTAAAACAATTATCTATTTCAAATCATGCTAATCTTTTGTTTATCATAAAATAATTGTTTCAATTCATACATGTTTATTTGAAATAAAAATAAAACTAATTTATTAACATTCAAAAAATTAATAGCAAGAAATTTAAAAAAATAAATCTATTTATCGAACAAGTTCAAATAGTTATTACTATTTGAATAATTATCTATCTAAAATAATTATGACCTTTGTTAGCTTTTTAGGTGAGGTTGTGATCCAAGAGGGGGGTGAATTGGATTTCTCTAAATTCTTCCCAAACAAATGATTTCAATATAATTGAATCAAAATTAAAACAATAAGCACTTGTGATGAAAATATAATGCCAACAATAACAATTAATGAACCTAAAATCAAATATAAACAACAATAAATTGTAAGGAGATAGGGATAGAGAAACCAAACACAATGATTTATAGAGATTTTATCCTTCACCACAAGGGACCTACGTCCTCTCTTATTGGTTGTCCACACCAAGGCTTCAATCCACTAATTGAAGAAAAATTCTTACAAGATACAAACCTATTTTGTACTAAATCTCTATTTTTTTTCAAGGCTTAGATAGCAACCTCTACCCTTACAAATCAAGAAGATACCTCACCTATTGCTTACAAGATAACCAAATAATTTTTACAAACTAAAATACCTTTCAAGTTTGAGTGTTTGCCTAATGAAGTACGAAGAAAATGATGAATGAAAACACAACAGTATTTTGGATACAAGAAAAACAAAGAATATTGAATTTAAGCTCTAAAAACTCTTGATTCTAAGAGAAAATGAAAATATGGCTTGTTGGCTCTTGCTCTCTTGATTCATCAATCTTCTTGGTGTGTTGGAGTCCCAATTTGTAGAGAAATTGAAGAAGTAGCCGTTAGGGAAGCTTGGGAAGTGAAAGTAGCCATTGAATGCATGAAAAAAATAGCCATTGGTGTGATCCCGCCCAAAACCAATCGATCCCTTCCTTGAGGGGATCGATCCCTTTTCTGGAAATTCAGTCCTGGGAGCATTCTGTTTGAAAACCAATCGATCCTTTCAAGAGGGGATCGATCTTATCCATGCTGGATGGTAGTTTCCCGTTTTGCACTCTACTTACTAATTTGATCATAACTTGATATACAAATTCAAATTGTAAACCGTTTCAAGATTTAGAAACTAGACTTAAAGGGATTTCTATCCATATAAAATTCATCACCTAATTCATTGAGTACAAATTATAGTGAATTTTCAAATTTACCCTTTGTGCAGTTTTTCTGACAACTGCAGAGTGTCTAATAAAAATTCAAAATCTTTTTTTAAAAAATTTGGATTTTGATTTTGTTTAATCCACTAGAAAGTAGACTCAAAAATGATTTCCAACCATATAAAATTAAAATATTAAAACTTTGTAAATTAATACAAAAAAATAAAATAATTCAATGTTGGAAAACTTTGTTCTTGTAAAACAGTTTTCTTAAGTTAATCTTTTTCTCAAAACCAATATTATCAAAATTGTATTTAGTCCAAAATAAATAAATTCACTTTAAAAATAACAATTGGACTTTCATTTAAGCTCAAATAAATAATCTTCAGTGATAGATTTGGTTTGAGAAATATGAAACCAAGAAAGGTTTGTTTAAACTTTGAAAATCATATTATTTATTTAGTACCAAAATATAAAACTTAAAAACATGTACTAAATAATTTTTTTTCAAAATTTTGATCAAGTTTATTTATCTTTAATGTTTTGTCATTTCAAAATAAGGATCAATTCAAGGCTAACAACCTTTTATTTTATCATAAAACAATTATTTCAAATAATAAAAACTTACCCCAAATAAAATAATATTACTTTTATAATATTTTAAAAATCGATAAGTTAAAGATTTAAAGCATAAATTAGTTTATTGAATCAGTTAAAATAATTATGTCCATTTGAATATTTATCTATTTTAAATCATTATTAACTTTTGTTTTGTCATAAAATAATAGTTTTTCATCATATTAGCCTATTCATAATAAAATAATATTAATTTATTAATATTTCAAAAATTAATAACTAGGAGATTTAAAAAATAAATCTGTTTATCAAATCAATTCAAATAGTTATGACTATTTGTATTTCAATTTCTTATAACCTTTTGTACTGTCATAAAATAATTATTCATGTTCATACAAGTTTATTCAAAATAAAATAATACTAATGTAATAACACTCTGAAAATTAATAACTAATAGATTTAAAAAATAAATTTGTTTACTAAACCTATTCAAATAGTTGAGGCTATATGAACAATTCTTTATTTTATATTGTTTTGACATTTTGTTTTATCATAATATAATTTTTTTAGTTCTTACTAACTTATTCAAAATAAAATAAAATAAAATTATTAATATTTCAAAAATTAATCAATAAGAGATTTAATAAATAATTCTATTTGCTAAACTAGTTGAAATAATTATGACTATTTAAACAATTATCTATTTCAAATCGGTATGACCCTTTGTTAACAAATGTTTTTGTTTAAATAAGTTTGTTGGAAATAAAATAATATTAATTTATTAATATTTTGAAAATTAATAAGAGAATTAAAAAATAAATCTATTTACTTAACTAGTTCAATTAGTTATAACTATTTAAATAATTATTTATTTCAAATCATTATGACTATTTGTTTTGTCATAAAACAATTGTTTTTGTTCATACAATCTTATTCAAAATAAAGTAATGCTAATTTATTAATATTCTAAAAATTAATAAGTAATGGATTTAAAAAAAGAATCTGTTTACCTAACCAGTGTAAATAGTTATGACTATTTAAACAATTATCTATTTTAAATTATGATAACCATATGTTTTATCACCAAACAATTGTTTCTATTCGCACAAGCTTATTGGAAATAACATAATTTTAATTTATTAATATTTTGGAAATTAATAAGAGATTTAAAAAATGAATATGTTCACTGAATAAGTTCAAATAGTTATGATTATTTGAACAATTATCTATTTCAAATCACTATAACCTTTTGTTTTGTCATCAAACAATTTATTCTATTCATAGAAGCTAATTTAAAATAAAATAATACAAATTTTTTAATATTCAAAAAATTAATAAGTAAAAAAAAATTTAAAAATAATCTATTTACTGAATAAGTTCAAATAGTTATAACTATTTAAACAATTATTTATTTTAAATTGTTATGACTTTTTGTTTTGTCATAAAACAATTGTTTTTGTTCATACAAACTTATTCGGGTTAAAATAATATTAATTTATTAATATTTAGACAATTAATAAGTAAAATATTTTAAAAATAAATATGTTTACCTAACAGGTCCAAATAGTCAAACTATTTGAATAACTATCTACTTCAAATCATTATGACCTTTTGTTTGGTTATAAAACAATTCTACCAATTCATATAGGCTTATTTGAAATAAAATAATATTAATTTTTAACATTCTAAAAATTAATGAGCAAGAGATTTAAAAAATAAATCTGTTTATCAAACAAGTTCAAATAGTTATGATTATTTGGACAATTATCTATTTCAAATCGTTATGACCATTTGTCTTGTTATAAAACAATTGTTTCTATTCATACAAGCTTATTTTGAATAAAATAATATAAATTTATTAATATTCCAAAATGTTTTAAGTAGAAATTTAAAAAATAAATCTGTTTTCTAAATATGTTCAAATAGTTATGACTATTTGAATAATTATCTATTTCAAATATTTATGACCTTTTCTTTTGTTGTAAACCAATTGTTTCTATTCATACAAGCTTATTCAAAATAAAAAAATAGTAATTTATTAATTTTCCAAAAATTAATATGTAAAAGATTTAAGAAATAAATTTGTTTATCAAGCAAGCTCAAATTGTTATGATTGTTTGAACAATTATTTATTTCAAATAGTTATGATATTTTATTTTGTCATAAAACAATCGTTTCTATTCATACAAGTTTATTCAGAATAAAATAATACTAATTTATTAATATTTTGAAAATTAATAAGTAGGAGATTTAAAAAAATAAATATGTTTACCAAACAAGTTCAAATAATCATATCCATTTAAACAATTATCTATTTCAAATCATTATGACCATTTATTTTGTTGTAAAACAATTATTTTTGTTCATACATAATTATTCAGAATAAAATAATATTGATTTATTCATATTTTTAAAATTAATAAAAGATTTAGAAACTAAATCTGTTTACCGAACCAATAAATAGTTATGACATTTGAATAATTATCTATCTCAAATCATTATGATCTTTGTTTTATCATATAACAATTGTTTTTTTCATATAAACTTATTCGAATTAAGATAATACTAATTTAAAAATAAAAAAATAAATGTGTTTTGTCAAACCAGTTCAAATAGTTAAGACTATTAGAATAATTCTCTATTTCAAATTGTTCTAACCTTTTGTTTAGTCACAAAATGATTATTTCAGTTCATACTAACTTATTTGGAATAAAAAAATTAATTTATTAACATTAGAAAAATTAATAAGCAAGAGATTTTAAAATATGAATCTGTTTATCAAACAAACTCAAATAGATATGATTATTTGAACAATTATCTATTTAAAATAATTATGACCTTTTGTTTTGTCATAAAACAATTGTTTAAGCTCATTAAAACTTATCCAAAATAAAATAATACTACTTTATTAATAGTTCAAAAATTATTAAGGAAGAGATTTAAAAACTAAATTTGTTTTTCAAGCCAGTTTAAATAGTTATAACTAGTTGAAAAAATATCAATCTCAAATCAATACAATCTTTGTTTTGTCATAAAAAATTGTTTCTAATCATACAAGCTGATTTAGATAAAAATAATACTAATTTAATAATATTTCAAAAATTAATAAGTAAGAGATTTAAAAAATAAATGTGTTTGTCAAATCAGTTCAAATGGTTAAGACTATTAGAATAATTATCTATTTCAAATCGTTCTAACCTTTTGTTTAGTCATAAAATAATTGTCTTAGTTCATACAAGCTTATTCGAAGTAAAATAATACTAATTTATCAACATTCAAAAAATTAATAAGCAAGATTTTGAAAAAGTAAATCTATTTATCAAACAATTTGAATAGTTATCTATTTAAAATCGTTACGAACTTTTAATTTTTCATAGAACAATTATTACAATTCATAAGACCTTATCCAAAATAAAATAATACTACTTTATTAATATTTCAAAAATTAATAAGTAAGAGATTTAAAAAATAAATTTGTTTACTGAATAGTTCAAATAATTATGGCCATTTGAACAATTATCTATTTCAAATCGTTATTACCTTTCATTTTCTCATAAAACAATTGTTTTTCAACATATACGCTTATTTGAAATAAAAATGCTATTACCTTTTGTTTTATCATGCAACAATTGTTTTTCAACCTGCAAGCTTATTTGAAATAAAATAATACTAATTTATTAATATTTCAAGAATTAGTAAGAGATTTAAAAAATAAATCTACTTACCAAATTAGTTCAAATAGTTATGACTATTTGAACAATTATTTATTTTAAATTGTTATAACCTTTGGTCTATTTAAAATTGTTATGACCTTTTGTTTTGTCATAAAACAATTGTTTTAGCTTATACAAGCTTATACAAAATAAAATAATACTAATTTATTAATATTTCAAAAGTTAATAACTAAGAGATTTAAAAAAATAAATCTGTTTATCAAACTAGTTTGAATAGTTATGACTATTTGAACAATTATCAATCTCAAATCGTTATGATCTTTGTTTTGTCATAAAATAATTGTTTCTGATCAGATAAGCTTATTCAATTAAAAATAATTCTAATTGAATAATATTTCAAAATTAATAAGAGATTTAAAAAATAAAATGTGTTTGTTAAACTAGTTCAAATAGTTAAAACTATTAGAATAATTATCTATTTCAAATCGTTCTGACCTTTTTTTATCATAAAATATTTGTTTCATATCATACAAGCTTATTCAGAATAAAATAATCCTAACATATTAACATTTAACAAATTAATCCAAATATATTAACATTTAAAAAATTAATAAGTAAGAGATTTGAAAAAATAAATTTGTTTACCAAACAAGCTCAAACAGTTATGACTATTTGAACAATTGCTTATTTAAAATTGTTATGACCTTTTGTTTTATTATAAAACAATCATTTTAGTTCAAAAAAGCTTATCCAAACTAAAATAATACCTATTTATTAATATTTCAAAAATTAATAATAAAGAGATTTAAAAAAATAAATCTATTTTCTGAACAAATTCAAATAGCTATAACTATTTGAACAATTGTATATTTAAAATCATTATGACCTTTTGTTTTGTCATAAAACAATTGTTTCAATTCATACAAGCTTAATTGAAATAAAATAATAATAATTTATTAATATTTTGAAAATTAATAACTAAGTGATTTAAAAAGTGAATCTATTTATCAAATCAGTTCAAATAATTATGGTAATTTTAACAATTATCTATTTCAAAGCATTATGAACTTTTATTTTGTCATAAAACAATTGCTTTTCATGATACAAGCTTATTCAAAATAAAATAATACTAATTTATTAATATTTCAAAAATTAATAAGAGATTTAAAAGATAAATTTGTTTACCAAACCAGTTCCTATTTAAGTAATTAACTATTTCAAATCATTATAACCTTTTGTTTTGTTATAAAATAATAGTTTCAGTTCATACAAGCTTATTCAGAATAAAATAATATTAATTTAATAATATTTCAAAAATTAACAACTAAAAGATTTAACAAATAAATTTGTTTAACGAAGTGTTCAAACAGTCCAGACTACATGAACAATTATTTGTTTCAAATTGTTATGATCTTTTGTTTTGTCATCAAACAATCATTTTAGTCCATACAAGCTTATTTGAAATAAAATAATACAAATTTATTAATATTTCAAAAATTAATAAGTGAATCTATTTATCGAATCATGTTAAATAATCATGGCCATTTCAACAATTATCTATTTCAAATCGTTATTACCTTTTGTTTGGTCATATAACAAATGTTTTTGATCATTCAAGCTTATTCGAAATAAAATTATACTAATTTATTAATCTTTCAAAATTAATAAGAGATTTAAAAACTAAATCTATTTATTGAACTGGTTCAAATAGTTATAACTATTTGAACAATTGTATACTTCAAATTGTTATAACCTTTTGTTCTATCATAAAACAATTATTTCTGTTCATAGAAGCTTATTCAAAATAAAATAATACTAATCTAATAGTATTCCAAAAATTAATAACTATGAGAATTAAAAATAAATTTATTTGCCAAATCGGTTCAAATATTTAAGACTATAATAATAATAATTATCTATTTCAAAATGTTATGACCTTTTGTTTTATCATAAAACCAACTTTTGAATTCATACTAGCTTATTTGAAATAAAACAAAATGAATTTATTAATATTTCAAAAATTAATAAGAGATTTTAAAAAATAATTTTGTTTACCTAACCAATTCAAATAATTATGACTATTTGAACAATTATCTATTTTAAATCGTTATGACATTTTGTTTTGTCATAAAATAAATGATTTTGTTCATTTAAGTTTGTTCAGAATAAAGTAATACTAATCTATTAACATTTTGAAAACTAATAAGAGATTTAAAAAATAAATCTATTTATCAAACCAGTTCAAATAGTTATGACTATTTAACAAATTATTTATTTCAAATTGTTATGACTTTTTGTTCTACTATAAAACAATTGTTTCTATTCATATAAGTTGATTTGAATTAAAATAATACTAATTTATTAATATTTTGACAATTAATAGGGAAAAATTTCTAAAATAAATATGTATACCGAACTAGATCAATTAGTCATGACTATTTGAATAATTATTTATTTGAAATCATTATGACTTTTGTTTTGTCATAAAAGAATTGTTTCAGTTTATATAAGTTCATTTGAAATAAAATAATAACAATTTATCAATATTTTGAAATTTAATAATTAAGAGATTTAAAAAATGAATTTGTTTACCAGACAAGTTTAAATAATTATAATAATTTAAACAATTATTTATTTGAAATCACTATAACCTTTTGCTTTATTATAAAGTAATTTTTTATGTTCATACATGCTTATTTGAAATAAAATAATATAAATTTATTAATATTAAGACAATTAATAAGTAAAAAATTTTAAAAATAAATTTGTTCATCAAACAAGTTCAAATCGTTATGACTATTTAAACAATTATTTATTTCAAATTATTATGACTTATTTTTTTGCCGTAAAACAATTGTTTTTATTCATACAAGGTTATTTAGATTAAAATAATATTAATTTATTAATTTTTTGACAATTAATAAGTAGATGATTTAAAAAATAAATATGTTTATTGAACCAGTTGAAATAGTCATGACAATTTGAATAATTAACTATTTCAAATCATTATGACCTTTTTATCTTATAATAAAACAATTTTTTAAGTTCAAATAAGCTTATTTGAAATAAAATAATACTAATTTATTAATATTGAAAAAATTAATGAGTATGAGAATTAAAAAATAAATCTGTCAACCATGTTCAAATAGTTATGACTGTGTAAACAATTATCTATTTTAAAACATTATGACCTTTTTTTTTGTCACAAAATAATTGTTTTTGTTCATGCAAGCTTATTTTGAATAAAATAATATAAATTTATTAATATTCTAAAAATTAATAAGTAAAAATTTTAAAAATAAATCTGTTTTCTTAACACTTTCAAATAGTTTGACTATTTAAATAATTATCTATTTCAAATCATTATGAAAATTTGTTTTCTCATAAACTAATTGTTTTTGTTCATAAAAGCTTATTCAGAATAAAATAATACTAATTTATTAAAATTTCAAAAATTAATAAGTAAAAGATTTAAAAAATAAATCTATTTATCGAGCGAGTTCAAATAGTTATTATTAATTGAATAATTATTTATTTCAAATCATTATGATCTTTTATTTTGTCATAAAATAATTGCTTCTATTCATACAAGCTTATTTGAAATAAAATAATACTAATTTATTAATATTCTAAAAGTTAATAAGTTGGAGATTTAAAAAATAAATTTGTTCACTGAACAAGTTCAAATGTCATGTCCATTTGAACTATTATCTATTTTAAATCATTATGACATTTTATTTTGTTGTAAAACAATTGTTTCTATTCATATAAAATTATTCAAAATAAAATGATACTAATTTATTAATATTTAAAAAATTAATAAAAGATTTAAAAACTAAATCTATTTATCAAACCGGTTTAGATAGTTTTTAACTATTTGAACAATTATCTATCTCAAATCATTATGATTTTTTTGTTGTCATAAAATAATTGTTTCTGTTCATACAAGCTTGTCTAGAGTAAAATATTGCTAAATTAATAATATAATAAAAATTGATAAGTAAGAGATTTAAATAATAAATGTGTTTGTTAAACTAGTTCAAATAGTTAAGACTATAAGAACTATTATCTATCTCTAATTGTTTTGACCTTTTGTTTAGTCATAAAATACTTTTTTTCAGTTCATACATGCTTATTCCAAATAAATTAATTCTAATTTATTAACATTTAGAAAATTAATAAGCAAAAAATTAAAAAAATATGTTTATCAAACAAGTTCAAATAGTTAACTATTTGAACAATTATCTATTTAAATAAATATGACCTTTTTGTTTTATCATAAAATAATTGTTTTAGTTCATAAAAGCTTATCCAAAATAAAATAATATTACTTTATTAATATTTCAAAAATTGATAAGTTAGAGATTTAAAAATAAGTTAGTTTATCAAATCGGTTCAAATAATTATGGGCATTTGAACAATTACTATTTCAAATCATTATGAACTTTTGTTTTATCATAAAATAATTGTTTTTCATCATACAAGCATATTCAAAATAAAATAATACTAATTTATTAATATTTCAAAAATTAATAAGTAGTAGATTTAAAAAATAAATTTGCTTACCGAACAAGCTCCTATTTGAATAATTATCTATGTCAAATCATTATAACCTTTTGTTTCATTATAAAATAATTGTTTTAGTCCATATAAGCTTTTTGGAAATAAAATAATACTAATTTAATAATATTTTAAAACTGAATAACTAAGAGATTTAAAATATAAATCTGTTTGTCGAAACAATTCAAATAGTTATGACTTTAAGAATAACTATCTATTTCAAATTGTTATGGGCCTTTGTTTTGTCATAAAACAATTGTTTCAGTTCATACAACCCTATTCAAAATAAAATAATACTAATTTATTAATATTTCAAAAACTAATGAGTAACTAATTTAAAATGTGAATCTGTTTATTGAATCAGTTAAAATAATTATGGCTATGTTAACAATTATCTATTTCAAATCATTATTAGCTTTTGTTTGGTCACATAACAATTGTTTTTGAACATTCAAGCTTATTCAAAATAAAATAATACTAATTTATTAATCTTTCAAAAAATTAATAAGAGATTTAAAAAATAAATCTTTTTACTGAACTAGTTCAAATAGTTATGACTGTTTGAACAATTATAAACTTCAAATGATTATAAACTTTTGTTTTGCCATAAAACAATTATTTCTATTCATACTAGCTTATTCAAAATAAATTAATAACTAAGAGATTTAAAAAATAAATTTTTTTGCTAAACTGGTTCAAATAGTTAAGACTATATAAATAATTATCTATTTCAAATTGTTATGACTTTTTGTTCGTTTCATAAAACAAAATTTTTAATTGATAATAGCTTATTCAGAATAAAGTAAAATGAATTTATTAATATTTTAAAAATTAATAAGAGATTTAAAAAATAATTCTATTTGCCTAACCAACTCAAAAAATTATGACTATTTGAACAATTATCTATTTCAAATCATTATGACCTTTTGTTTTATCATAAAACAAATGTTTTTGTTCATATAAGTTTATTTGAAACAAAATAATACTATTCCTATTAATATTTTAGAAATTAATAAGAGATTTAAAAAATAAATATGTTTATCAAACTTGTTCAAATAGTTATGATTGCTCAAGCAATTATTTACTTCAAATCATTATGATTTTTTGTTCTGTTATATGTTCATACAAGCTTAATTGGGTTAAAATAATACTAATTTACTAAAATTTTGTCAATTAATAAGTAAAAAATTTTAAAAATAAATATGTTTATTGAACTAAATCAAATCGTTATGACCTTTTGGTTTGTCATAAAAATATTATTTATTTCCATATAAGCTTATTTAAAATAAAATAATACTAAGTTATTAATATTCCAAAATTAATAATTAAGAGATTTAAAAAATGATTCTATTTACCAAACAAGTTTAAATAATTATGACTATTTGAGCAATTATTTATTTGAAATTGCTATAACCTTTCATTTTGTCATAAAATGATTTTTTTTCTATTCATACAAGCTTATTTTGAATAAAATAATACAAATTTATTAAAATTAAGACAATTAATAAGTAAAAGATTTAAAAAATAAATTTATTTAGCGAATAAGTTCAAATTGTTATGACTATTTGAATAATTATTTATTTTAACTTGTAATGATTTTTTGTTTTGTCATAAAACAATTGTTTCTATTCATACAAGCTTATTCGGATTAAAATAATTTTAATTTATTAATATTTTGTCAATTAATAAGTAAAAGATTTAAAAATAAATATGTTTGCCAAACAAGTTTAAATAGTCATGACTATTTGAATAATTATCTATTTCAAATCATTATGACCTTTTCTTTTGTAATAAAATAATTGTTTCCATTCATATAAACCTATTTGAACTAAAATAATACTAATTTATTAATATTTCAAAAATTAATGTGTAAGAGAATTAAAAAAAAAGAATCTATTTATTGAACAAGTTCAAATAGTTATGACAATCTAAACAATTATCTATTTCAAAACATTATGACCTTTTGTTTTGTCATAAAATAAATGGTACTGTTTGTGCAAGAATAAAATAATATACATTTATTAATATTTCAAAATTAATAAGTAAAAATTTTAAAAATAAATATGTTTTCCTAACACGTTCAAATAGTTTTAACTATTTGAACAATTATCTATTTCAAATTATTATGACCTTTTTGTGTTGTCATAAACCAATTGTTTCTATTTATACAAACTTATTCAAAATAAAATAATACTAATTTACTAAAATTCCAAAAATTAATAAGTAAAAGATTAAAAAAATAAATCTGTTTACCAAGTGAGTTCAAATAGTTATGACTATTTGAATAATTATTTTGTTTAAATTGTTATAATCTTTTGTTTTGTCATAAAACAATTGTTTCTATTCATACAAGTTTATTCAAAATAAAATAATAGTAATTTATTATTATTATAAAATTAATGAGTTGTAGACTTAAAAAATTAATTTGTTTACTAAACTAGTTCAAAGAGTCATATGTCCATTTGAATTATTATCTATTTCAAATCATTATGACATTTTGTTTTGTCATAAAATAATTATTTTTATTCATAAAAAATTATTTAGAATAAAATAACATAAATTTATTAATACTTTAAAAATTAATAAGGGATTTAAAGCCTAAATCTGGTTATTGAATCAGTTCAAATAATTATGACTATTTGAATAATTATCTATCTCAAATCGTTATGATCTTTGTTTTGTCATAGTTTCTATTCATAAAAACTTCTTTGAAGTAAAATATTACAAAACTAAAAATATTCTAAAATTAATAAGAGATTTAAAAAATAAATATGTTTGCCGAACTAGTTCAAATAGTCAAGACTATTAGAATAATTATCTTTTTAAAATCATTCTAACCTTTTATTTAGTCATAAAATAATTGTTTCAGTTCATACATGCTTATTAAAAATAAAATAATACTATTTTTTTAACATTAAAAAAATTAATAAGTAAGAAATTTTAAAAAATAAATATATTTACCAAACAAGTTAAAATAGTCATGACTATTTGAACAATTATCTATTTAAAATTGTTATGACCTTTTTGTTTTATAATAAAACAATTGTTTTTGTTCATAAAAGCTTATCTAAAATAAAATAATATAACTTTATTAATATTTCAAAAATTGAGAAGTTGGAGATTTAAAAAATAAATCAATTTATCGAATCAGTTCAAATAATTATGGTCATTTGAACAACTATCTATTTCAAATCATTATGAACTTTTGTTCTATCATAAAACAATTGTTTTTCATCATATAAGCCTATCCAGAATAAAATAATATTAATTTATTAATATTTCAAAAATTAATGAGTAGGAGATTTAAAAATAAATCTGTTTATAGAAATAGTTGAAATAGTTATGACTATTTGAAAAATTATGATTATTTGAACAACTATATATTTCAAACCATTATAACCTTTTATTTTATCTTAAAACAATTATTTAAGTTCATACAAGTTTATTTGAAATAAAATAATACTAATCTAATAATATTATGAAAATTAATAAGAGATTTAAAAAATAAATTTGTTTGCCAACCAGTTCAAATAATAAGGCTGTATGAATAATTATTAATTTCAAATCATTATAACTTTTTATTTTGTTGTAAGACAAATATTTTTGTTCAAATAATTGTTCAGAATAAAATTATATTAATTTATTAATATTTTAAAAATTAATAAGAGAGTTAAAAAATAAATCTATTTACCAAATTAGTTCAATTATTTACAATAATTTGAATAATTATTTATTTCAAATCGTTATGACCATTTGTTTTGTCATAAACTAATTGTTTCCATTGATATAGTCTTATTCAAAATAAAGTAATGCTAATTTATTAATATTTTAAAAATTAATAAGTAACGGATTTAAAAAATGAATTGTTGGCCTGACCAATTCAAATAATTACTATTTGTTTGAACAATTATCTATTTCAAATCATTATGACTTTTTGTTTTGTCACAAAACAATTGTTTCTATTTGTATAAGCATATTTGAAATAACATAATTCTAATTTGTTAATATTTTGAAAATTAATAAGCAAGAGATTTAAAAATTGAAGTTGTTTATTGAACAAATTCAAATAGTTATGACTATTTAAACAATTACCTATTTCATATCGCTAAACCTTTTTTTGTCATAAAGGAATTTTTTTTTCATACAAGCTTATTTCAATTAGAATAATACAAATTTATTAATATTCAGACAATTAATAAGTAAAAGATTTAGAAAATAAATTTATTTACTGAATAAGTTTAAATAGTTATGATTATTTGAGCAATTATTTATTTCAAATCGTAATGACTTTTTGTTATGTCATAAAATAATTATTTTTGTTCATACAAGCTTATTTGGATTAAAATAATTTATTAATATTTTGACAATTAATAAGTAAAGATGTTAAAAATAATGTTTATCAAACAAGTTCAAATAGTCATAACTATTTGAATAATTATCTATTTTAAATCATTATGGCCTTTTGTTTCATCAAAAAACAATTGATTACTTCATATAGGCTTATTTGAAATAAAATAATATTAATTTATTAATATTCCAAAAATTATTGAATAAGAGATTTAAAAAATGAATCTATTTACCGAACAAGTTCAAATAGTTATGACTATTTGAATAATTACCTATTTCAAATGGTTATGACATTTTGTTTTTTCATAAAATAATTATTTATGTTCATACAAACTTATTCCAAATAAAATAATATAAATTTATTAATATTTCAATACTCATAACTATTTGAACTGATTCAGTAAAAAGATTTAGTTTTTAAATCTCTTATTAATTTTTGAAATAGTAATAAATTAGTAATATTATATTTTGAATAATTTTGTATGAATATAAACAATTGTTTTACAATAAAACAAAATGTCATAATGATTTGAAATAGATAATAGTTCAAATGGATATGACTATTTGAACTTGTTCAGTACATAGATTTTTTTTAAATCTTCAACTTATTAATTTTCAAAATATTAATAAATTAGTATTATTTTATTCCGAGTTAACTTGTATGGATAGAAACAATTTTTTTATGACAAAATAAAGGATGACAATGATCGCTGGGTAAACAAATTTATTTTTTAAATCTTTTACTTATTAATTTTGAAATATTAATAACTTAGTACTGTTTTATTCTGAATAAGGTTTTTTCAACAAAAAAAATTGGTTTATGATAAAACAAATGGTTATAATGATTTGAAATAGATAATTGTTCAAATAGTCATAACTATTTAAACGTGTTCAAAAAATATATTTATTTTTTTAATTTTTATTTATTAATTTTGGGAACATTAAAAATTTATATTATTTTATTTGAAATGAGCTTGCATGAATAGAACTAATTGTTTTATGACAAAACATAAGGTCATAATGTTTTGAAATAGATAATTATTCAAATAGTTATAACTATTTGAACTTGTTCAGTAAACAAATTTATTTTTTTTAATTCTCTTACTTTTTAATTTTTAAAATATTAATAAATTAGTTTTATTTTATTTCAGATAAGCTTACATTCATTGAAACAATTGTTTTATTACAAAACAAAGGTCACAATGGTTTGAAGTAGATAATTATTCAAATAGTCATGACTATTTTAACTTGTTCGGTAAACATATATTTTTTAAATCTTTTACTTATTAATTGTCAAAATATTAATAGATTAATATTATTTTAATTTGAATAAGCTTGTATGGACAGAAATAATTGTTTTATGGCAAAACAAAAATGTCATAAGAATTTGAAATAAATAATTATTCAAACAGTCACAACAATTAGAACTTATTTAGTAAACAGATTTATTTTTTAAATCTTTTACTCATTAACTGTTTTAATATTCATAAATTTGTATTATTTTATTTGAAATAAGCTTGTTTGAATAGAAATAATAATTTTATGACAAACCAAAAGGTTATAGCAATTCCAAATCAATAATTGTTTAAATAGTCATAATTATTTAAACTTATTTGATAAATAGATTCATTTTTTAAATCTCTTAATTATTAATTTTTATAATATTAATAAAATAGTATTATTTTGTTTCAAATTATATGAATTGAAATAATTTTTTTATGATAAAACAATAGGTCATAATAATTTGAAATAGATAATTATTCAAATAGTCATGACTATTTGATCTAGTTTGGTAAACATATTTATTTTTAAAATTTTAACTTATTAATTGTCAAAATATTAATAAATTAGTATTATTTTAATCTGATTAAGCTTGTATGAATAGAAACTATTGTTTTATAACAAAAAAAAAGTCATAACAATTTAAAATAAATAATTGCTTAAATAATCATAACTATTTGAACTGGTTTTATAAATAGATTTATTTTTAAATGTCTTATTAATTTTTAAACTATTAATATCTTAGTATTATTTTATTTTGAAGAAATTTATATGAACAAAAACATTTGTTTTATGACAAAACAAAGGGTCACAATGATTTGAAAAATATAATTGTTGAAACAGTCATAATTATTTGAACTGGTTCAACAAACAAAATTATTTTTTAAATCTTTTACTAATTATTTTTTGAAATAGTAATAAATTTGTTTTATTTTATTTTAAACAAGTTAGTAAGAACCAAAAAAATTATTTTACGACAAAACAAAAGGTCATAACAATTTGAATAAAGAATTGTTCATATAGTCTTAGCTATTTGAAATGGTTCGACAAATAAATTTATTTTTTAAATTTCTTAGTTATTAATTTTTAGAATATTATTACATTAGTATTATTTTATTCTGAATAAGCTTGTATGAACAGAAATAATTGTTTTATGATAAAACAAAAGGTTATAACAATTTAAAATATATAATTATTCAAATAGTCATAACTATTTGAACTAGTTTGATAATAGATTTATTTTTTAAATCTCCTACTTATTAATTTTTGAAATATTAATAAATTAGTATTATTTTATTTAAATAGGCTCGTATGATGACAAATAATTATTTTATGTAAAAATAAAGTTAATAACGATTTGAAATAGATAATTGTTCAAATGGCTATAACTATTTGAACTGATTTGGTAAACTAATTTATGTTTTAAATCTCTAACTTATTAATTTTTATAATATTAATAAAGTAATATTATTTTATTTCAAATAAGCTTTTATGAACTAACACAATTGTTTTATGATAAAATAAAAGGTCATAGCGATTTTAAATAGATAATTGTTCAAATAGTCAAAACTATTTGAACTTATTCAGTAAAAAGATTTATTTTAATTTCTTACTTATTAATTTTCTAAATGTTAATAAATTAATATTATTTTATTTCAAATAAATATGTATGAGGGGAAGCAATTATTTTATAACTAAACAAAATGTCATAATGACTTGAAATAGATAATTATTCTAATAGTTTTAACTATTTGAACTGATTCGGCAAACATATTTATTTGTTAAATCTTTACTTATTAATGTTTAGAATATTATTAATTTAGCAATATTTTACTCCGAATAAGCTTGTATGAATAGAAATAAATGTTTTAGGATAGAACAAAGATATAACGATTTGAGATAGAAAATTGTTCAAATAATTATAACTATTTGAATTGGTTTGGTAAAGAGATTTAGTTTTTAAATCTCTTATTAATTTTCAAAATAGTAATAAATTAGTATTATTTTATTTGAAACTATTTTGTATGAATAGAAACAATTGTTTTATGATAAAACAAAATGTCATAATGATTTGAAATAGATAATAGTTCAAATGGACATGATTATTTGAACTTGCTCAGTAAATAGATTAATTTTTTAAATCTTCAACTTATTAATTTTTAGAATATTAATAAATTAGTATTATTTTATTTTGAATAAACCTATAAGAATAGAAACAATTATTTTATGACAAAACAAAGCATCATAACAAATTGAAATAAATAATTGTTCAAATAGTCATAACTATTTAAACTTTCTCGGTAAACAAACTTATTTTTAAAGTCTTTTACATATTAATTTTTGAATATTAATAAATTAGCATTATTTTATTCTAACAAATGGTTTACAACAAAACAAGTAGTCATAATGATTTAAAATAGATAATTATTCAAATAGTCATAACTATTTGTAGGTGTTTAAAAAATAGATTTATTTTTTAAATTTTTCCTTATTAATTTTTGAAACATTAATAAAATTATATTATTATTTTTTAAATAAGCTTGCATGAACAAAACCAATTGTTTTATAACAAAACAAAAGGTCATAGTATTTTCAAATAGATAATTGTTCAAATAGTAATAACTATTTGAACTTGTTTAGTAACCATATATTTTTTTTAATTCTCTTGCTCTTTAATTTTTGGAATAATAATAAATCAGTATTATTTTATTTCAAATAAGCTTACATGAATTGAAACAATTGTTTTATTACAAAACAAAAGGTCACAATGATTTGAAGTAGATAATTATTCAAATAGTCATGACTATTGAAACTTGTTCGGTAAGCATTTTTTTTAAAATTTTTTACTTATTAATTGTCAAAATATTAATAAATTAATATTATGTTAATCCGAATAAACTCATATTGACAAAAACAATTGTTTTATGACAAAACAAAAAAAAGTCATAAGAATTTGAAATAAATAATTATTCAAATAATCATAACGATTTGAACTTATTCGATAAACAAATTTATTTTTTTTATTTTTTACTTATTAATTTTGTTAATATAAATTTGTATTATTTTATTTGAAATAAGCTTGTATGAACAAAAAAATCATTTTATGATAAACCAAAAGGTTATAAGATTTCCAAATTGATAATTGTTCAAATGGTCATAATTATCTAAACTTGTTCGGTAAATAGATTCATTTTTTTAAATCTCTTAATTATTAATTTTTAGAATATTAATAACATAGTATTATTTTATTTGGAATAACCTTATAAGAATTGAAATAATTTTTTTATGAAAAAACAAAAGATCATAATGATTTAAAATAGATCATTTTTCAAATAGTCATGACTATTTGATCTAGTTCAATAAACACATTTAGTTTTTAAATTTTTTACTTATTAATTGTCAAAAAATTCATAAATTAGTATTATTTTAATCTAAATAAGCTTGTATGAATAGAAACTATTATTTTATAAGAGAGCAAAGAGTCATAACAATTTGAAATAAATAATTGCTTAAATATTCATAATTATTTGAACTGGTTTGATAAATAGATTTATTTTTAAAATCTCTTATTAATTTTTGAATTATTAATAGATTAATATCATTTTATTTCGAACAAGCTTCTTTTAACAAAAACATTTATTTTATGACAAATTAAAAGGTCATAATGATTTGAAATAGATAATTGTTCAAATAATCATAATTATTTGAACTGGTTAGGTAAATAGAATTTTTTTAGTCTTTTACTTATTAATTTTTGAAATACTAATAAATTCATTTTATTTTATTCCGAATAAGCTAGTATGAATTGAGAAAATTGTTTTTGACAAGACAAAATGTCATAACAATTTCAATTAGATAGTTGTTCATATAGTCTTAACTATTTGAACTGGTTTAGCAAACAAATTAATATTTTAAATCTCTTAGTTATTAATTTTTGGAATGTTATTAGAGTTGTATTATTTTATTTCGTATAAGCTTGTGTGAACAAAAATAATTGTTTTATGACATAATAAAAAATGTGGTAATGATTTGAAGTATACAATTGTTCAAATAGTCATAACTATTTGAGCTGGTTCAGTAAACAGATTTATTTTTTAAACTCCTACTTATTAATTTTTAAAAGATGAATAAATTAGTATTATTTTATTCCAAATAAGATTGTATGATAAAAAAAACAATTGTTATATGACCAAACAAAAGATGATAATGATTTGAAATAGATAATTGTTGAAATGGCCATAATTATTTGAACTGATTCGACAAATAGATTCACTTTTTAAATCACTTAAATATTAATTTTTGGAATATTGAAAAATTATAATTATTTTATTTTGAATAAGCTTGTATGAACTGAAACAATTGTTTTGTAACAAAACAAAAGGTCATAATGATTTTATATAAACAATTGTTTAAGTAGTCATAACTATTTAAATTTTTTCGATAAACAAATTTATTTTTTTAAACTCTTGCTTATTAATTTTTGAAATATTAAGAAATTAGTATTATTTTATTTTGGATAAGCTTTTGTGAACTGAAACAATTGTTTTATGTCAAAACAAAAGGTTATTATGATTTTACATAAATAATTGTTAAAATAGTCATAACTATTTAAATTTGTTCAGTAAACAGATTTATTTTTTCAAATCTTTGGCTTATTAATTTTTCAAATGTTCAAAACTTTTGAATAAACTTGTAAGACCTGAAACAAATATTTTATGACTAAATAAAAGGTCTGAATGATTTAAAATAGATAATTATTCTAATAGTTTTAACTATTTGAACTGGTTTAGTAAACACATTTAATTTTTAAATCTCTTACTTATTAATTTTTAGAATATTATTAAATTAGTAATATTTTTAACCAAATAAGCTTCTATGATTAAAAATAATTATTTTATGATGAAACAAAGATTTTAACAATTTGAGATTGATAATTGTTCAAATAGTCATAACTATTTGAACCGGTTCGGTAAATAGATTTATTGTTTAAATCTATTACTTATTAATTTTTGAAATATTAATCAATTAATATTATTTTATTTCGAATAATCTTATATGATTAAAAATAATTTTTTTATGACAAAATAAAAGGTCATAATGATTTGAAATAGATAATCATTCAAATGGCCATAATTATTTTAACTGATTTGGTAAATAGATTTATTTTTAAAATTTCTTGTTTATTAATTTAGAAAATATTAATAAATTAGTATTATTTTATTTCATCTAAGCTTGTGTTAACTAAAACAATTATTTTATGACAAATCAAAAGGTTATAATGATTTTTAAATAGATAATTATTCAAATAATAATAACTATTTGAACTTGTTCAGTAAACAAATTTATTTTTTAAATCTCTTTCTTAGTAATTTTTGAAATGTTAATAAATTAGTATTAATTTATTATGAATAAGCTTGTATGAATTGAGACAATTGTTTTATGATTAAACAAAAGATCAAAATGATTTGAAGTATATAATTATTCTAATAGTCTTAACCATTTGAAATGATTCAATAAACAAATTTATTTTTTAAATCTCTTGCTTACTAGTTTTTGAAATATTATGAAATTAGTATTATTTTAATCCGAATAAGCTTGTACAAACAAAACAATTGTTTTGTGACAAAAGAAAAGATTGTAAAGATTTAAAATAGATAACCATTCATATAGTCTTAACTATTTAAATTGGTTCAGCAATTAGATTTTTTATAATTTTCTTGGTTATTAAGTTTCAAAATATTATTAAATTTGCATTATTTTATTCCTAATAAAATACTATAAATAGAACTAATTGTTTGATGACAAAATAAAAGGTTATAATGATTTGAAATGATTTGGTAAGCAGATTTACTTTTTAAATCTCTTACTGATTAATTTTCTACATATTAATAAATTAGTATTATTTTATTTTGAATAAACTTATATTAACAAAAGAAAAATTGTTTTATGACAAAACAAAAGGTTATAATAATTTGAAATAAATAATTATTCATATAGTTTAACTATTTGAACTAGTTCAACAAACGGATTTATTTTTTAAATCTCATAATTATTAATTTTTAGAATATTACTAAATTATTATTATTTTATTTCGAATAAGCTTGTATAAATAGAAAAAAATGTTTTATGATAGAACAAAGGTTATAACAATTTGAGATAGATGATTATTCAAAAGTCATAACTATTTGAATTAGTTCAGCAAACAAATTTCTTTTTTAAATCTCTTATTAATTCTTGAAATATTAATAAATTAGCATTATTTTATTTTGAAAAAGCTTGTATGTTTAAAAACAATTGTTTTATGATAAAACAAAAGGTAATAACGATTTAAAATGAATAGTTGTTTAAATGGCCATGATTATTTAAACTAATTCTATAAATTGATTTATTTTTTAAATCTCTTGCTTATTAATTTTTGAAATATTAATAAAGTAGTATTATTTTATTTTGGATAAGCTTTTATAAACTAAAACAATTGTTTTATGACAAAATAAATGGTCATAATGTTTTAAATAGATAATTGTTAAAATTGCTATAACCATTTGAACTTGTTCGATAAATAGGTTTATTTTTTTCAAATATCATGCTTATTAATTTTTGAATGTCAATAAATTAGTATTATTTTTATTCCAAATAAGCTTGTATGAATTGAAATAATTATTATATGACTAAACAAAAGGTCAAAACAATTTGAAATAGATAATTATTCTAATAGTCTTAACTATTTGAACTGGCTTGGCAAACACATTTATTTTTTAAATCTCTTATTAATTTTTAGAATATTATTAAATTAGTATTATTTTTATCTAAATAAGTTTGTATAATAAAAAATAATTTTTTTATGAGAAAACAAAGATCATAACAATTTGATATTGATATTTGTTCAAGTAGTCATAACTATTTGAAGTGGTTCAGAAAACAACTATAGTTTTTAAATTTCTTGCTTATTAATTTTTGAAATATTAATAAAGTAGTATTATTTTATTTCAAATAAGTTTTTATGAACTGAAACAATTGATTAATGACAAAACAAAAGGTCATAATGACTTTAAACAAATAATTGTTCAAATAATCAAATTTATTTCAACTTGTATGGTAAACACATTTATTTTTTTAAATCTCTTGCTCATTAATATTTCAAATGTTAATAAATTAGTATTATTTTATTTTGAATAAGCTTGTATGAACTAAAATAATTGTTTTATGACTAAACAAAAAGTTAAAAACGATTTGAAATATATAATTGTTTTAATAGTCTTAACTATTTGAATTGGTTCGTCAAACACATTTTTTTTTTAAATCTCTTACTTACTAATTTTTGGAATATTATTAAATTTGTATTATTTTAATCTGAATAAGCTTATGTGAAAAAAAATTTGTTTTTTGAGAAATAAAGATCATAAAGATTTGAGATTTAAATTGTTCTTATAGTCATAACTATTTGAACTATTTCGGTAAATAGATTTCATTTTTAAATCTCTTATTAGTTATCAAAATAATAATATATTAGTATTATTTTATTTTGAATAATTTTGCATGAACAGAAACAATTGTTTTACAACAAAACAAAATGTCATTATGATTTGAAATAGAAAATAGTTCAAATGGACATGACTATTTGGACTTGTTTGATAAATAGATTTATTTTTTAAATCTCAAACTTATTAATTTTTAGAATACTAATAAATTAGTATTATTTTATTTTGAATAAAATTATATGAATAGATACAATTGTTTTATGACAAAACAAAAGATAATAACAATTTGAAATAAGTAATTATTCAAATAATCATAATTACTTAAACTTGCTCAGTAAACAAATTTCTTTTTTAAATTTTTTACTTATTAATTTTTTAAATTTTAATAAATTAGTATTATTTTATTTCAAAAAAGCTTTTACGAATAGAAACAACTGGTTTATGATAAAATAAAAAGGTCATAACAATTTGAAATAGATAATTCTTCAAATAGTCATAATTATTTGAACGTGTTTAGAAAATATATATTTTTTTAAATTTTACTTATTAATTTTTGGAATATTAATAAATTTAAATTATTTTATTCGAAATAAGCTTCATCAATAGAACCAATTGTTTTATGACAAAACAAAGGTCATAATATTTTGAAATAGATAATTATTTAGATAATTATAACTATTTGAACTTATTCGGTAAACATATTCTTTTTAATTCTCTTACTCATTAATTTTTGGAATATTAATAAATTAGTATTATCTTACTTCAAATAAGCTTATATGAATTGAAACAAGTGTTTTATTACAAAAAGCAAAGGTCATAATGATTTGACATAGATAATTATTCAAATAATTATAACTATTTGAACTTGTTCAGTAAACATATTTATTTTTTAAATATTTTACTTATTAATTGTCAAAATTTTATAAATTAATATTATTTTAGTTCAAATAAACTTGTATGAATAGAAATAATTGTTTTATGACAAAACAAAAAGTCATAGCAAGTTAAAATAAATAATTGCTCAAATAAACATACAATTTGAACTTATTTGGTGAATAGATTTATTTTTTAAATCTTTTACTTATTAATTGTCTTAATATTAACAAAATTGTATTATTTTATTTGAATTAAGCTTGGATGAACAGAAAAAAATTCCTTTATGACAAAATAAAAGGTCATATCCATTTCAAATAGATAATTATTCAAACAGTCATAGTTATTTAAATTTGTTCAGTAAATAGATTCATTTTTGAAATCTCTTTATTATTAATTTTTGGATTATTAATAAATTAGATTATTTTATTTTGAATAAGCTTATATGAATTGAAACAATTCTTTTATGACAAAATAAAAGGTCAATGATTTGAAATAGATAATTATTCAAATAGTCATGATTATTTGATCTAGTTCGGTAAACATATTTATTTTAAAAATTGTTTACTTATTAGTTGTTGAAATATTAATAAATTAGTATTATTTTAATCTAAATAAGCTTGTATGAATAGAAACTATTATTTTATAACTGAATAAAAAGTCATAACGATTTGAAATAAATAATTGCTTAAATATTCATAACTATTTGAACTAGTTTGATAAACAAAATTTTTTTTTAAATCTCTTATTAATTTTTGAAATATTAATAGATTAGTATTACTTTATTTCAAACAAACTTATATGAACAAAAACATTTATTTTATGACAACAAAAGGTCATAATGATTTAAAATATATAATTGTTCAAATAGTCATAATTATTTGAACTAGTTAGGTAAACATAATTATTTTTTAAATCTCTTACTAATTTTTGAAATATTAATAAATTTATTTTATTTTATTCCAAACAAGCTAGTATGAATTCAACAAAACCTATTTTATGAGAAAACAAAAGGTCATAATGATTTAAAACAGATAATTTCATATAGTTTTAAATATTTGAACTGGTTCAACAAACAAATTTATTTTTTAATTCTCTTAGTTATTAATTTTTTTAATGTTATTAGATTAGTGTTATTTTATTTTGAATAAACTTGTATGAACAAAAATAATTGTTTTATGATAGAGCAAAAGGTTATAATTATTTGAAGTTTACAATTGTTCAAATAGTCATAACTATTTGAACTAGTTTAGTAAATAGATTTTATTTTTTAAATCTCTTATTAACTTTTGAAAGATTAATGAATTAGTATTATTTTATTCTAAATAAGCATAAATGTTCAAATACAATTCTTATATGACAAAACAAAAGGTAATAATGATTTGAAATAGATAATTGTTAGCATGGCCGTAATTATTTGAACTGATTTGGTAAATAGATTCACTTTTTAAATCACTTATTAAATTTTGGAATATTAATAAATTAGTTTTATTTTATTTTGAATAAGCTTGTATGAACTGAAACAATTGTTTTATGATAAAACAAAAGGTCACAACGATTTAAAGTAGATAATTATTCATATAGTTTTAATTGTTTGAACAACTTTGGCAAATAAATTTATTTTTTGAATCTCTTAGTTATTAATTTTTAGAATATTATTAAATTACTATTATTTTATTTTGAATAAGCTTATACAAACTGAAACAATTATTTTATAATAGAACAAAAGGTTATAACAATTTGAAATAGATAATTGTTCCAATCGGAATTGGTTTGATAAATAGATTTATTTTTTAAATCACCTACTCATAATTGTTTGAAATATTAATAAATTAGTATTATTTTATTTCGAAAAGGCATGCATGATAAAAATAATTGTTTTATGACAAAACAAAATTTCATAACAATTTGAAATAGATAATTGTTCAAATGGCCATAATTATTTAAACTAATTCAATAAATTGACTTATTTTTTAAATCTCTACTTTATCAATTTTTGAAATATTAATAAAGTAATATTATTTTATTTCAAAGAAGCTTTTACGAACTGGAACAATTGTTTTATAATAAAACAAAAGGTCATATTTATTTTAAATAAATAATTATTCAAATAATCATAACTATTTGACCTTGTTTGGTAAATAGATTTATTTTTTTAAATTTCTTGTGTATTAATTTTTTGAATATTACTAAATTAGTATTATTTTATTTTGAATAAGCATGTATGAATTGAAAATTTTATTTTATGACTAAACTAAAAGGTTATAACGATTTGAAATAGATAAATAGATTTAACTATTTGAATTAGTTCAACAAACACATTTATATTTTAAATCTCTTACTTATTAATTTTTAGAATATTATTAATTTAGCAATATTATACTATGAATAAGCTTGTTTGAATAAAAACATTTGTTTTATGACAAAACAAACATCATAATGATTTGAACTGGTTAGATAAACAAATTTAACTTTTAAATCTCTTATATTAAAAAATTAACATTATTTTATTTTGAATAATTTTGTATAAATAGAAACAATTGTTTTACAACAAAATAAAATGTCATAATGATTTGAAATAGATGATAGTTCAAATGGACATGACTATTTGAACTTATATGGTAAACGGATTTATTTTTTAAATCTCCAACCTATTAATTTTTAAAATCTTAAAAAATTAGTATTATTTTATTTCAAATAAAATTGAATGAATAGAAACAATTGTTTTATGACAAAATAAAAGGTCATAATGATTTGAAATAAATAATTGTTCAAATAGTCATAGCTATTTAAATTTGCTTAGTAAACAGATTTATTTTTTAAATATTTTACTTTTTAATTTTTGGAATTTTAATAAATTAATATTATTTTATTTGGAATAAGCTTTTATGAATAGAAACAATTGATTTATGACAAAACAAAAGGTCATAATGATTTAAAATAGATAATTCTTCAAATAGTCATAACTATTTGAACGTGTTTAGAAAACATTCTATTTTTTAAATTTATATGTATTAATTTTTGGATTATTAATAAATTTATATTATTTTATTTGAAATAAACTTGCATGAACAAAACCAATTGTTTTATGATAAAACAAAAGGTCATAATGTTTTGAAATAGATAATTATTCAAATAGTCATAACTATTTGAACATGTTCGGTAAATAGAATCATTTTTTAATTCTCTAACTCATTAATTTTTGGAATATTAATAAATTAGTATTATTTTATTTCAAATAAGCTTATATGAACTGAAACAATTGTTTTATTATGAAACAAATCGTTACAATGATTTGAAAAAGATAATTATTCAAATAGTCATGACTAGTTAAACTAGTTTGGAAAACGTATTTATTTTTTAAATCATTTACTTATTATTTATTGAAATATTAATAAATTAATATTATTTTATTTTGAATAAGCTTGTATGAACAAAAACAATTATTTTATAACAAAACAAAAAGTCATAATAATTTGAAATAAATAATTGTTCAAATAGTCATAAAGATTTGACCTTATTAGGTAAACAGATTTATTGTTTAAATCTTTTACTTATTAATTGTCTTAATGTTATTAAATTTGTATTATTTTATTCGAAATAAGCTTGTATGAACTGAAAAAATCATTTTATGACAAAACAAAAGGTTATAGCAATTTCAAATAGATAATTGTTGAAATAATCATAATTATTTAAACTTGTTTAATAAACAGATTCATTTTTTAATTCTTTTAATTATCAAATTTTGAAATATTAAGAACTTAGTATTATTTTATTTTGAATAAGCTTATATTAACTAAAATAATTTTTTTATGACAAAACAAAACATCATAACTATTTGAAATAGATATTTATTTAAATAGTCATGATTATTTGATCTAGTTCAATAAACATATTTATTTTTTTAGTTATTGATGATCAAAATATTAATAAATTAGTATTACAAGAACAAAGTTTTCCAACATTGAACTTGTTTTATTTTTCTGTATTAATTCACAAAGTTTTAATTTTTGAATTTTATATGGTTGAAAATATATTTGAGTCCACTTTCTAATGGATCAAACAAAATCAAAATCCAAATTTCCTAAGAAAAGATTTTGAATTTTTATTAGACACTCTGCAGTTGTCAGAAAAACTGCACAAGAGGTAACTTTGAAAATTCACTATAATTCGTACACAGTGAATAAAGTGATGAACTTTATATGGATAGAAAGCCATTTAAGTCTAGTTTCTAAATCTTCAAACGTTTTACGATTTGAATTGTATAACTCAAGTTATGATCAAATTAGTAAGTAGAGTGCAAAACGGGAAACTACCATCCAGCGTGGACAGGATCGATTGGTTTTCAAACAGAATGCTCCCAAGACCAAAAATCCAGAAAAGGGATCGATCCCATACAAAAGGGATCGATTGGTTAGGATATTTTCAAAGGGAAATTGGTTCAAAACATGAACCAATTGATCCCCTAAAGGAGGGGATCAATCCCCTGAAGGCCAAAATCACTCCAACGGTTATTTTATCAAGGATTCAATGGCTGCTTTCACTTCCCAAACACTTCCAACGGCTATTTCTTCAATTTTTTTTATAAATTGGCCCTCCAACACACCAAGAAGATTGGTGAATCAAGAGAACAAGAGCCAACAAGCCATATTTTCATTTTCTCTTAGAATGAAGAGTTTTTAGAGCTTAAATTCAATATCCTTTGTTTTTCTTGTATCCAAAATATTGTTGTGTTTTCATTCATCATTTTCTTTATACTTCATTAGGCAAACACTCAACCTTAAGAGCTATTTTAGTTTGTAAAAATTATTTGGTTATCTCGTAAGCAAGAGGTAAGGTATCCTCTTGATTTGTAAGGGTAGAGGTTGCTATCTAAGCCTTGAAAAAAAGATAGAGACTTAGTACAAGATAGGTTTATATCTTGTAAGAATTTTTCTTCAATTAGTGGATTAAAGCTTTGGTATGGACAACCAATAGAAAGGACGTAGGTGCCTTATAGAGAAGGACAGAACCTCTATAAATAATTGTGTTTAATTTCTCTATCCCTATCTCCTTACAATTTATTGTTGTTTATATTTGATTTTAGGTTCATTAATTGCTATTGTTTGCATTATATTTTCATCAAAGTTGCTTATTATTTTAATTTGCATTCAACTATATTGAAATCATTGTTTGGGAAGATTTTGGAGAGATCCAATTCACCCCCCTCTTGGATCACCATCTCACCTATAATGCCAACAATTGGTATCAAAGCTTTGGTCTCATTTTTGTAGGTTTAACCACCTTGAGTAAAGATCTTATGGCACAATTTTGGTTCCAAGATGGTGAGAAAGTCCTCAAAGCTCCTATGGTTGATAAATTTGAATTTTATGAATGGAGAAAGAGGATGAAATGTTCATAATGGCTCAAGATTTTAGAGCTTGGAATGTTATTGAAAAAGGGCTTGGAATTCCTTCAAATTATGCAAACTATATGAGGTAAGCAATGGATGATGCCAAGGCCAAGTGCTTACTATATGGAGCTTTTGACTCCCATAAATTCAACTTGGTATCAAAGTGTCCAACCTCAAATGAGATATGGGAGAAATTGGATGAAATATTTGAATAACAATCCAACCGAAATGCATCATGTCTCATGGCTTTTGAAGATCCAAAGGTAACCTCTAATTCTATTGATTCAAAGTCATATGTTTTTTATGAATTGTAAGATGCTTATAATGAGCTATATGTTGAATGTGAATCAATGAAGAGGAAATATAAGAAAATGATTTCAAAGTTGAATGTAGAGAATGAGTTTTTAATGAATGCAAAAAATGCTTTGGAAAAAAAAATGAAAAATTGAAAATAGATTTTGAAACCTCTCAAAATAGGTATGAAATTTTAGAAAAAGAAAATTTTGATTTGAAAAAGAAATTTGATGAATTGATGAATGAAAAACAAAAGCTTTTAAAAAGTTCATTAAGTACTAAAACGATTAAATGCAATTTTTGTAATTTTCATGGTCATACTATCTATACTTGTCCTATAAAGAGAAAAGTTCCATTTAGAATTAAACAAGTGTGGGTTCCAAAAGGAACAAGAGACTTGGTAACTAACTCTCAAGGACCCAAAGCAATTTGGGTACCAAAAACCAAATGAGATTGTCTCTTGTAGGTGTGCTAGAGCAAGGAGCTACAATGTGAGATTGAAGATTGAATACTCTAGACTCACAATGGAGATGGGTAACCTCTAAACTTTTATTTGAAAAGAATTTGAATTTGGTTACCTGTTCTAGATGAAATTTAAATGCTTGATTGATTATGCAAATTTTGGTTGCCTATTCTTGTTAGACATAGAATGCTTAATGGATATTGGTATATACCTTATTGATATATATTGAATATACCAATTTTACATGAGAAAATGTGAGCTTTAATTGAACATGCATTTATTTTGCTATTAAGTATGCTTGAGATACATGTTGAAATTGATTATGGTGTTAAATTTCTATTTGCTTAAATGATTTTGGCATATTGGAAATAATTTTGTAATTTTTATATATATTGATTTGTGATTGTTGAATATGCCTATATGACCATGTTGATTAAAATTACTCAATTTATTTTTAATGCTTGGATAGTGTGAAATATTTTTTTTAAAAAATACTTGATTGTTATATTCTAAATTGTTATAACTCTTTATTTGTGAATTGATGACCTTTATGTGCTTAAGTGATATATATTGCTTCTTTGTTCATCTATGTTTTTGGTCGAGATATGTGCTCATATGATGATTGGTTCAACTTGACCTTAATGCTTATGATTTGAAAATACTTAAATTTTTTATCTCTTGATTTTTAAAATATTTTTAAATATACTTGCTCATGTCCTTAAATGTTTTATCTCTTGATTGTGAAAGATATTTTTTGAAATAGGCTTATTTTTGTACTTAAATGTTTTATTAATTTTGTGAAATATTTTTAGATCTTTGTGCTTAATTGATATATCTCTTGATTTGTAATTTTGAATATGATGAACTACTTGTTTGTAAATGAAATATGTTGTTAGTTCATCTATTACTCTTGTCAAGGGTATCCTTATATGATAAATATTATTTATCTTTACTTAACATGCTTGCAACATGACTTAAGTAAATGAATTTCTTATAATGCTTATTTTTAGCTTAAGTCATTGTTGATTATGGCCTATAATTTGTGTAGACATATTTATGCTTTTGTGCTAAAATTTTCTTGAATATGTTTTTGATGATAAATATGTTTTCCTTGAGTTTTTAGTTTTCATATGGCCTAAAATTTATTTTGGCATGTTCTTTGGTGATTTATTGAATATATATGAATATTGAATATGTCTTCTTTGTGTTCAACATTTCTAAATGATCTAGAAAGGACTCATGTTTTGCACATTACATGAGAACTTTAGCTTTAGTGCCAATATTGTGATATTTGATGCTTAACTTGATATATGGCCTCTAGCTTAAGTATATATCTCCCTTGTAATTGGCAACTTATGCTTAGTGAATACATTTTCCTTTGCCTATAATGACTTAGAATATGAAATTATTTTCTAACAATTGGTATAATTTTTATCAATTGATTTTTTTGGTGCTTCTAATGAAAATCTTTTGTCAAGAAATTTTTCTAAGTCTATGCTAGGAGAACTTGAAATGAGCATGAATAAGCCTACATTTTTGGAATTTCAAGTATAGTAAGCAAAGCATGTCATCCTCATCAATCAAGCTTAGTTTTGCTCAAATGAAGTGGATTGGAGAATTCAAAGCCAAATGAGCACAACAACAAAGCTTGGCATAGATGGAGGTAAATGTATCAACTTTATGATATGATGTATGAGTTTGAATACATATACATGCTTGCTTTAATATGTGCAAATATATGATTTTGTGGTTGAATATATGAACACATTGCACAAATTAATCATCGAGCCACATGGTAGATATTGTTCTAATATGTTTGAAAGCTTGGATTGATTAACTCACCTTCATTGATATTCTTGCCTAGTTCTTGAATGCTTGGGTTACTAGTTTTTATTGCATGAATATTTGTTTGAATCTTTGAACATGAATATGAGTTGAATATATTGATTTCTTGATCTTTCAATTGCCTTGACTCATGGACTATGAACTATGAACTTACAATTTGAAATTTATATACATGTTCATTGATTGAGATTGAGATGGCATGTACCAAATTGTGCCTAAATGCTTGTATAATTTTTTAATTAGGTATATTGCTTATGTATTTTGCATATGCTTGTATGATTTTGATTGAAATATATGATTGAAAATTTGCATATGTTTGAGTTAAGTACTTTTCTTTGCATTGAAATAATTTGGATTATAATTGAATAATTATGCTTTTATTATTTCTTTGCTATAGCATATGTGCTCATCGTGTTTGGAAAATGCTTGAATGATCTTTGATAGTACATGATGATTGAACCTCATTGCTCATTAGTACTTATGATTTGTTATATGCATATGAGCTTTTGGTTCTTGTTTGGATAGGATAGCTTATGAAAGATTACTATTATCATTTATGCATGTATTAAATGAATCTTTTATATGTTTGAAGTATGTGTGCTCTATGAAAGTTGCTGAATAAAATTACTAACAATTGGTAACAATTGATATCAAAATTGCTAAAGATTTTCTTTTAACTTTCTAGATGCTTATTTATGTGCATATCCTTAATATAGCTTGTACCTCTCATGCAAAATTATGTGTGCCTTACATTGATTAATCCTTATTTTGAAAATAAGGAGAAATCTTAGAATACAATTTTGCTTGATTTTTTTTGCGATAACAATTGGTATGCTTTATCATAACATATCTTTAACAATTGGTATCCATAACAATTGGTATGAGCTTATATGCATGTGCTTGAATTTATGCTTAATTGCTATTGATGTTTTAGGTTCTAAGCACATCTTATGATAACATGATTTATGAGTAGATTGCATATCATTCATTATCCTTTGCTTATAAATTTCATGTAGTAAATTTGATGACTTGTGCTAAAATGCTAAAATTGGATACACTTATGCTTTTGTGCTTGAATACATGTATGTGAACTTCATTGTGCATATTACATTTGATTACATGCATTCAAAATACTCTTGATATTATTGGTATCAAGCACTTAGTCCCATGCCTTGAATTGATTTCTCTTTCTTTTGAAATGACAGGGGGAGAGAGTTTAGAGATATCTCTTTTTATATGCTTATAGCAATTGATATAGGAGCTTAAACATTTGGTATAAAGAGCATAAACAAAAAAGAAGAGAAATGTTTTATGAATATATTTGTTAATGATGCCTTTTTGTGTTTATTTGCTCATTAATTTGCTCATGCCTTTTTGCTATGACAAAAAGGGGGAGAAATATCATATGGACAAATTTGCTTGTGCTTGATATGCATATGTTTGATTGTGCTTATGTGATATATTTGACTAGCATATGTTTGTTAAGTTGTGTTGGATTAGGATGCATAAATTGATGGGGAGTTTTGCCATTGGATTAGGATGCACAAATTGAGGGGGAGTTTCACCATGCATTGTTTAAGGGGGAGTTTTCCAAAATGTTTTTTCAAAATCCTAAATGTTTCAAAGAAAGTTTTTCATGAAGCAAATTTATCTTTAAGTTTTGTCATATCAAAAAGGGGGAGATTGTTAGCCTTGAATTGATCCTTATTTTGAAATGAAAAAACATTAAAGCTAAATAAATTTTTTCAAGATTTTGAAAAAGATTTATTTAGTACATGTTCTTAAGCTTTATATTTTGGTACTAAATAAATAATATGATTTTCAAAGTTTAAACAAACCTTTTTTGGTGTCATATTTCTCAAACCAAATCTACCTTTAAAGATTATTTATTTAAGCTTAAATGAAAGTCCAATTGTTGTTTTTCAAGTGAACTTAATCATTTTGGACTTAATACAATTTTGATAATATTGGTTTTGGGAAATAGATTAACTTAAGAAAGCTGTTTTACAAGAACAAAGTTTTCCAACATTGAACTTGTTTTATTTTTCTGTATTAATTCACAAAGTTTTAATATTTGAATTTTATATGGTTGGAAAGCTCTTTCAGTCCACTTTCTAATGGATCAAACAAAATCAAAATCCAAATTTTCTAAGAAAAGATTTTGAATTTTTACTAGACATTCTACAGTTGTCAAAAAAAGTACACAAGGGGTAAATTTAAAAATTTACTATAATTCATACATAGTGAATTAGGTGATGAAATTTATATGGATAGAAATCACTTTAAGTCTAGTTTATAAATCTTCAAACAGTTTATGATTTGTATAGTATAACTCAAGTTATGATCAAATTAGTAAGTAGAGTGCAAAACGGGAAACTACCATCCAACATGGACAAGATCGATCCCCTTTAGAAGGGATCAATTGGTTTTCAAACAGAATGCTCCCAGGACTGAAAATCCAGAAAAGGGATCAATCCCCTACAAAAGGAATCTATTGGTTAGGCTATTTTCAAAGGGAAATTGGTTCAAAACATGAACCAATCGATCCCCTAAGGGAGGGGATCGATCCCCTAAAAGCCAAAATCACTCCAACGGCTATTTTATCAAGGATTCAACAGCTACTTTCACTTCCCAAACACTTCCAACAGCTACTTCTTCAATTTCTCTATAAATTGGGCACTCCAACACACCAAGAAGATTGATGAATCAAGAGACCAAGAGCCAACAAGCCATATTTTCATTTTCTCTTAGAATCAAGAGTATTTAGAGCTTAAATTCAATATCCTTTGTTTTTCTTGTATCCAAAATATTGTTGTGTTTTCATTCATCATTTTCTTTGTACTTCATTAGGCAAACACTCATTTAGAGGTATTTTAGTTTGGAAAAATTATTTGGTTATCTCGTAAGCAAGAGGTAAGGTATCCTCTTGATTTGTAAAGGTAGAGGTTACTATCTAAGCCTTGAGAAAAAGATAGAGATTTAGTACAAGATAGGTTTGTATCTTGTAAGAATTTTTTTCAATTAGTGGATTGAAGCCTTGGTGTGGACAACCAAGAGAGAGGACGTAGGTGCCTTGTGGAGAAGGACCGAACCTCTATAAATCATTGTGTTTGATTTTTCTATCCTTATCTCCTTACAATTTATTGTTGTTTATATTTGATTTTAGGTTCATTAATTGCTATTGTTTGCATTATATTTTCATCAAAGTTGCTTATTGTTTTAATTTCCATTCAACTATATTAAAATCATTGTTTGGGAAGAATTTGGAAAGATCCAATTCGCCCCCTTCTTGGATCACCATCTCACTTATAAAGCTAACATGAATGTTAATAGAATAGTATTATTTTATTTTGGATAAGCATGTATGAACTGAAACAATTATTTTATTACTAAATAAAAGGTCAAAATAATTTGAAATAAATAATTGTTCTAATACTCTTAACCATTTGAACTGGTTTGGCAAATACATTTATTTTTTAAGTCTCTTACTTATTAATTTTAGAATATTATTATTTTAGCAATATTTTACTCTGAAAAAGCTTGTATGAATAGAAACAATTATTTTATGACAAAACAAAGATCATAATGATTTGAGATAGATAATTATTCAAATAGTCATAACTATCTGAGCTAGTCTGGTAAATATATTTAGTTTTTAATCTCTTATTAATTTTTTAAATATTAACAAATTAGTATTATTTTATTCTGAATAATTTTGTATGAATAAAAATAATTGTTTTACAACAAAACAAAATGTTATAACGATTTAAAATAAATAATTGTTCAAATAGTCATAACTATTTAAATTTGTTCGATAAATAGATTTATTTTTTAAATCTTTTACTTATTAATTTTTGACATATTAATAAATTTTATATTATTTTATTTGTAATAAGCTTGCATCAACAAAACCAATTGTTTTAAGACAAAATGAAAGGTAATTATGTTTTGAAATAGATAATTATTTAAATAGTCATAACTATTTGAACTTATTTGGTAAACATATTCTTTTCTTAATTCTTTTACTCATTAACTTTTGGAATATTAATAAATTAGTATGATTTTACACCAAATAAGCTTATATGATCTAAAATAATTATTTTATTAAAAAAGGAAAGGTCAAAATAATTTGAAATAGATAATTTTTTAAATAGTCATGACTATTTGAACTTGTTCGATAAACATATTTATTGTTTAAATCCTTATTAATTGTTGAAATATTAATAAATGAATATTATTTTAATCTGAATATGCATGTATGAACATAAATTATTATTTTATAACAAAACAAAAAGGTCATAACAATTTGAAATAAATAATTGCTTAAATAGTCATAACTATTTGAATTCATTTGATATACAATTT